>NC_067157.1:10770867-11070867 GCF_903995435.1 Acomys russatus | reverse complement strand
CTAAGAGCTGTTTACTGTCCCCCATTACAGAGTTGAAATGAATACAAACTGAAGTTTCGCTCCTAGACAGCCCTATGCCTACACTGCCCTATGCCTACACTCTATGGTCAACATACTTGGCTCAACTTTCTGAGATCACTATTCCTAACATAAAAAGTAGATTCAAAATCCAGGTATGGCAGCACAGATCTGGAACCCTAGCACTGAGATGGTAGAAACATGCAATTCTGGGGGTTCACTAGCTAGCCACTCTTGGCCAAAATTAAGCCTGCCTATCCCCTTCCATTGTGACTTCAGGCTGGGCAGGCAGACCTCTGTGAGTTCAAGACCAGCATGGTCTACAAGGCATACGGGGCTATATGAAGACGCTAATCTCAGGAAGGAAGGAAGGAGGGAAGGAAGGAAGGAGGGAAGGAAGGAAGGAGGGAAGGAAGGAAGGAAAGAAGGAAGGAGGAGAGGGAGGGAGGCACCCCACGCCAGGCCCCAAGTAATAACTCATAAGATGTGCTCTGTAGTGGGGCATGGTGGCGCACGCCTTTAGTCCCAGCACTTGGGAGGCAGAGGCAGGTGGATCTCTGTGAGTTCAAGGCCAGCCTGGTCTACAAAAAGAGTCCAGGACCAGGACAACCAAGATAACACACACACACACACAAACAAAACCCTGCCTTAGGAAAAAAAAAAATGTGCTCTGTAACAGAAACACTCTCAGCCAGCCGTGGTGGCGCACGCCTTTAATCCCAGCACTCAGGAGGCAGAGGCAGGCAGATCGCTGTGAGTTCGAGGCCAGCCTGGTCTACAAAGCGAGTCTAGGACAGCCAAGGCTACACGGAGAAACCCTGTGTCGAAAAACCAAAAACAGAAACACTCTCCCAACAGGTGTGCCTTTAAGCCACTGCTTGAAAAGTAAAGGAAGGAGAAGCATACATTCAAGGTCGTTGCCCTACAGCCATGTTTGAGAATTGTCTGAGTCTCATGAACCCGGCTCAAAAACAAATAAATGAATGAATGAATAAATGAATAAATAAATAAATAAATAAATACAAGCACATATTAGGTATTCAGACATTGAATTGACCATGGTGTTTAGTAAGAATATTAAGTCTAGTAAAATTTAAAAATGCCCAGCCCTTGGGAGGCAGAGGTAGGAGAATTGCTATGAGTTCAAGGCCATCCTGGTCTATAAAGTGAGTCCAGGACAGCCTAGGCTACACAGAGAAACTCTGATTCAGGGGGAAAACAAAGTATTCAAGCTAAGCATGGCGGCACACACCTGCCATTCCAGCTCTTAAGAGAGACAGGACTCTGCTATAGCAGCCTAGGAATACGAGACACTGTTTCAAAAAACAAAGAAAAATATTTTTTCAGGGACCAACATCATTATTATCTTCATCCAATTTACATAGGAAGCTCCTTCTCATCTTCCTCTGATTTTTTTCCCAATTCCCTGAATATAGAGGAAAGACCTACTGCCTTCCCTCTGTATTATTTTTCCTTTTCTAACCTAAAGTCTTCATAGTTCCCATCAGATTCTCCTCTTTCTAGAGTTTTTTTTCCATTAAATCTCCGAGGCCTGGGGAGATAGCTCAGTTGTGGAGTCCTTGCCTGGCATGTACAAAGCCCTTGGTTCTATGCCAGCACTGCATACAGTGGTGGTGGCCCATGCCTGTAATCCTAGCACTGGACGTGGTGGCAGGGCTATAAGAAGTTCAAAGTCAAGCCAAGCATGGTGGCGCACACCTTTAATCCCAGCACTCGGGAGGCAGAGGCAGGCGGATCGCTGTGAGTTCGAGGCCAGCCTGGTCTACAAAGTGAGTAAGTGAGTTCAGGACAGCTAAGTCTACACAGAGAAACCCTATTTCAAAAAACAAACAAACAAACAATTCAAAGTCATCCTTGGCTACACAGAGTTCAAATCACCCTGGAATACATAAGACCCTATCTCAAAAACCAGAAACCTGGCTGGGTGTGGTAGAACAAAGCCTCCCAGGAGAGGTAGGTGGAGCTTTAGGCCAGTTTGGTCTACATAGTTCCAGGACAGCCAGAGAGCGCTACATAATAGAAAGACCCTGTCTGAAAAATAATGATAAAAAGAGTATCTTTTAAATTCCCGGGTAGGGGCTGGAGAGATGGCTCAGAGCTTAAGAGGACTGACTGTTCTTCCAGAGCTCTTGAGTTCAATTCCCAGCAACCACATGGTGGTTCGCAGTCATCTAAATGTGATATGATGCCCTCTTCTGGCAAGCAGGTGTACATGCAGGCAGAGCACTGTATACATAATAAATCAATCTTTAAATTCTCTAGTAGGAGAGATGGTTTAATGGGCTGGGGTACTTGGTGAAAAGCCTGGTAACCCATGTTTAACTCAAACCCACAGACTAGAAGGCTAGAATACACTTGCACACACACACGTACATATACACAGGCATGCATATATGCAAGTGTACAGGCACAGACACACATGTGCACACACAAACACACAGACACATGCTCACATTTTTTAAAGTCTTTATTTCTCAGTCTAACCATCAAAACTTTCACATACAGGATTTCTAATTTAAAAAGAAAAGACAACAAATTAGGAATACAGCATGAGTCAGTTTGGAGTCCTTTTACACAGCATGAGCCAGTACCACTCGACCCACAGTTCTAGCAATACACCAGTCCTGCCCAAAGAAAACTCTTGTACTTACCAATGATGTCTGATCCTCAAATGGCCTTGTAATATTTTTCCTAAGAATATTAAAAAAAAAAAAAAAAAAAAAGAATGACTCCAGTTTTAATTCAGTTAAAGGATATATTGAATAAAAGGTAATTTATATTCAGATGATTAAAACTGTAGGGCTGGGGTTAATCCCATCCCTTAGGAAACAGGGGTAGGTAAATATCTATGAGTTTCAGGCCAGCCAGGGCTGCAGAGTAAGACCCTGCCCCAAAACATCCACCTAAAAGGGAGGTAGGGGTGGGGGAAATGGCTGGAGAGATGGCTCAGTGGTTAAGAGCAGAGAACCAGCGTTCAGTTCTCAACCTGGTGCCTTACAACTCTAGTCCCAGGGCTCTGAGGGCAACACCCAAAAACATAAAATTAAAACAACAAAAAAAAATCTCAGGAGGCAGAGGCAGGTGGATCTGAGTTCGAGGCCAGCCTGGTCTACAAAGAGAGTTCCAGGACAGCCAGGGCTATTATATAGAGAAACTCTGTTTCAAAGAACAACAAAGCTGGGCGTGGTGGTGCACGCCTTTAATCCCAGCACTCAGGAGGCAGAGGCAAGTGGATCGCTGTGAGTTCAAGGTCAGCCTGCTCTACAAAGTGAACCAAGGATACACAGTGAAACCCTGGGGGGGGGGGTAGGAGGGGGGGAGATTATTCTATGTGTTGTGTTGGGGCAATCAATAGTTCAGTGGTTAAGGGTCCCCAAGGCAAGGGCGTGCCCCTAGGGCAGTCCTCAGACCGCAGCCATCATCTTCCAGTGGTGTTGTGTGTGACATGCATGTGTGGGTGCTCATGTCCCATGGTGCAGGTGTAGAGGTCAGTGCAAATACTAACACATTTTCTTCCAAATCTTCTCAATTGTCACTTTTACAACTAAGCAAAATAAGCAATAATAATTTTTTGAAAAAACTTACTTTTTATATAGAACTCCATATGGTTTCTTCAGTGCATACTGTAAAACATAATTTTAAACTTGCTCAACAGAACATCCAAAAAGCAGAGTTGTGGCAATCTTCCTGAAACACCAGTCACTAAAGTACTGGTGTCACAGGCGTGGGCCATCAGCTGTTTACATTCAGGGGTGAGATGGTCCAGTGATTGAGAGCACTGGCTGCTCTCTAGGGGACCCAGGTTCAAGTCCTGACACTCACATAGCAACTCACAGCAGTCTAATTCCAGTTACAAGAGACATAAAACTATGTTCAAAATTCTTTTTTTTTTTTTTTTTGGTTTTTCGAGACAGGGTTTCTCTGTGTAGCCTTGGTCATCCTGGACTCACTTTGTAGACCAGGCCGGCCTCGAACTCACAGCGATCCGCCTGCCTCTGTCTCCCGAGTGCTGGGATTAAAGGCGTGCGCCACCACGCCCGGCTGCTGTTCAGAATTCTTAAGGGTACGAGCCACATGGGTGGTACACAGACATACACACATAATTAAAAACGAATGCCTTTATAGGCAAACTGTAAACAACCATTAAGGGTAAAGCACGGCAGCACATACGTGTAATCCTGGCTCCCAGGAGGCACAAGTCAGCCAGCTTGAATATGCCAGGAAACTTGACTTTTATCACTATTTTTCCTGTTTCCTTTAACCATGTAAGCTCCCGGAGTTGAACTCAGATCACTGGGCTTGGAGGCAAGTGTCACACCCACTGAGCCACATCCCTTGCCTTGGTCTCCACCTCCTGAGCCCTGGATGTGAGCTACCATGTCCAGGGCTTGCTCATCTTTTTCTGAAGTGCTTGTCTGAATGTCCTGATACTGAGAGGAAACAGCCCTATCCCTCCCAGTGACCCTGTGCGTTTTAAGTAAGTCCTAAGAGCAGCACAATACTATAGAATATTATTAACAATAATTAGCATTCCTGATGGTCACTCTTGGCTGTCAGGAAAGGGTGACGATGTTTATTACACTGAGACAGAGAAACATTTGGCTGAGAATCACCCAATGTTTTACTAAACACGGATTGTTATGTCTTAAGATCCAGCCTTAGGCAGACGTGGTGGTGCACACCTATAATCCCAGCGCTCGGGAGGCAGAGGCAGGCAAGTATCTGTGAGTTCGAGGCCAGCCTGGTCTACAAAGTGAGTCCATGACAGCCAGGGCTATTACACAAAGAAACTCTGTCTGGGGGTTAGGGAGGGGAGGGCGTAGGATCTAGCCTTAAGAGCTGAGGCGGGGAGGTAGACACTGGAATGGGAAGTTGTTTACCCCGCGAGGGTACACATAAGGGAATTTAAGGTGACTAGTGCTGAGTGAACTTGTATTTATTTGGGTGCCCACCACCACCACTTTGGATATGGCCCTGGCTGGAACTTCCTGTAGCACACGCCTGTAACCCTAGAACTCAGAAGACAGAGGCAAGAAGATGTATAGTCAAGCCGGGCGTGGTGGCGCACGCCTTTAATCCCAGCACTCGGGAGGCAGAGGCAGGCGGATCGCTGTGAGATCGAGGCCAGCCTGGTCTACAAAGCGAGTCCATGATGGCCAAGGCTACACAGAGAAACCCTGTCTCGAAAAAAAAAAAAAAAAAAAAAAAAAGATGTATAGTCAAGGCAGTCCAGGCTACACAGCGAGACCCTGCTCCCAACCCTGACAGTTTTGTTTGGTTCTGGTTTTTCAAGACAGGGTTTCTCTGTGTAGCCTTGGCTGTCCTGGACTTGCTTTGTATATCAGGCTGGCCTCGAACTCACAGAGATCACCTGCCTCTGCCTCCCTGAGTGCTGGGATTAAAGGTGGACCCACCATACCTAGCTAGACATTCCTCTTACAGAGGGGTCAAGTTCACCATACCAGGAAGCTCACAATCACCTGGAACTCCAGTTACTGCTGATCCCACCACGGACACCCACAAACTTTAGGAAGTCGATGTACCTACCACATCCCTGAGAACTTGTGTCACGGTTGCATTTGCATTTCCACCTTTGATCAGCATGGCATTCTTATTGTTTTCACTGACTTTTGGTTCTCTCTTCTCAAGGAATCGCTTAGCCCTTTTTGTTTTAGGCTTTCTGTTCAAAAAAAGCACAATTCATAACAATTTATACATGTTCTTCATATGGCACAAGTACAACTTGACTGATGGACCTAAAAAATCCAACAGACACCGGGCATGGTGGCACATGCCTTTAATCCCAGCACTCAAAGAGGCAGAGGCAGGTGGGTGGATTGCTGTGAGTTTGAGGACAGCCAGGTCTACAAAGCAAGTCCAGGACAGCCAAGGCTGCACAGAGAACCCTTGTCTCAAAAAACAAACAAACAAATCCAATAGACATCTACTTATATCTATCAAGTAGGGATCCAACATTAAATAACAATATCAAAACAAAACCAAAACCCTCACTTAGCCAGACTCTGGTGGCACACACACTTTTACACTTGAGAGGCAGAGGCAGCAGACAGATTCTGTGAATTCAAGGCCAACCTGGTCTACAATCCATATCCAGGACAGCCAAGGCTACACAGAGAAACTCTGTCTAGAAAAACAAAACAAAAACCTCCTGCAATGAAATGTCATGGTGGTGCACGCCTTTAATCCCAGCACTTTGGGGGGCAGAGGCAGGTAGATCTCTGTGAGTTCCAGGCCAGCCTGGTCTACAAAGTGAGGTCAGGAGAGCCAAGGCTACCCAGAGAAACCCTGTCTCTAAACAAAAACAAATAAACAACAACAACAACAAAAATAAATGTCATGGATAAAACCACGAAGTTAGTCATTTACTGGTCAGTCAAGATCCACATTTTTTAATTCAATTAAATCAATATACAGCACTAACCGTTGTATACTCTATAGTCCATGTCTTTTTTGCAATCTCATAACCAATAAACAATTACTTATTAGTGAAGCATAGTGAGTACACATAACCTATTAATGCCTAAAATGAAACTTTCGTTTACATAACACCCTTAATAGCAGAAAACTCTAAAAGCCAATGCTCTCAATAAATACTTTTGAACAAACGTAACCATCACTCAGCGATAAGCCGGGAGTGTACAAAGTTGAAAGGAAAAGAAAAATGAACATTTTGTACCTTTTGTGGCAGACACTGCTCTCTACAGTTCTATGACGCACGACTAGAATGATAGCTATTTTACAGGGTAAACTGATTTAGGGCGGTCTAAAGGCTCACTGTCACAACACTCGGAGGCCAGTTTGTCGCCTGGCCGTCAGAGTCTAATACCGGAACTCTTAACCTGGTCCACAGCCACTCTCACATCTCAGAATCCATCAGTAGCGAGGTCATAAACCCATCACTGCTCTGGCCCTCGCTCCATCCCACAGCTCGCGCGGTCAGCCTGCAAGGCTTTCCCAGCAGAGACTCTGGCTGGAGAATCGGCCGGCAGGCTCGCCCAGGAACGACCAGCAAAGCGCGTCAGGAAGAGACCGAGGCAGAGGAAACGTCCCAGTCATGGGAGACTCCCTCCCATGCCATAGCGTCCCACTCACACTTACATGACTTTATCCAAAGCATCCATTGCTACCAGAACCCCTAGAAAACGCACGTGTACCGCTCACTTCCGCCAGCGCCCGAAGAGGCAAAAACCGGAAGTGTGAAACACGACTTCCTTAGGTAGTTCCGCCCTCCGAGCTGGCGGTCATTTTGGAAAGGCATAGCGTTCGGTTCCCTTGGTTACGGAATGTTGGTTGTTTTCTGGGACGTAAACACTTTAGGTGACTTAGTGTAGAATCGAGGGTTTGCGAACCAAGGGGTTCTCTTCAGGGAAATAACGAGAATTCTACGAAGATGGAAGCACAGTACTCAGGTAGTTACAAAAAATACTGGTATGCGGCCGGGAGATGGTGGTGCACACCTTTAATCCCAGCACTCCGGAGGCAGAGGCAAGTGGATCTCTGTCAGCTAAAGCTGGCATAAAGCTGTTGCCCATGGTGGTGTGGAACTTTGTGATGTTGCCTTTCCTTATGGACTACTAGGATTAAATGTAGAGGGATTTTAATCTAGCAACATGGCTACCCTAGCTGGAATACACACACGCCCTTAGCACACACAATGAAGGTAAAGTTAGTTTGTAGAAGGAAGCACCAATGTTTGAAAGGCAAAATGCTAAATCTAGAGAAATATTTGACAGGAGACACACAACTCTCACTAGAAGAGAGGAAAGGGAGGTGACTTATGAGAGCAATGCAGATGGGCATGCCTTGGCGTTTGACTTAGAATGTGGCCAGTGGCTTAGCTTAATAATGAAGCCTCCACAAAAGTTCCAGAGGGCAGGACTCGGTGAGTTTCTATGTCTTGATTATGTAGAAGCGAAGGGAGGGTGGACTGAATAGGAGCTGGGCCACCACTCTGCTCCGTGCAGTCCCTCCATCTGCCTGTTTGCAAAGATCATCAGCTAATCCTCCCCACAAGCTCAATCAGACTAGACTATATAAGACAACATCGCATGAATGGGCAATGAATAAACCCTATGCGTGTATATGTGACCATATAATGCAAAAGAAGTGTCCAAAAGGTGGCTTTGGGTCTCCTGGAGCTGCAATAGGCAGTTGTGAGCTGCCTGGTATACGGGCGGGGAACTGAGGTCCTCTGCAATCTTAAGCACTGAGCCAGCTCTCCAGCACATTTTTGTCTTTTCCGGTTTTTTTGGTTGGTTGGTTTCGGGTGGTTGTTATTTGTCCGTGTAGCCCTGGCTGTCCTGGAACTCACTCTGTAGTCCGGGTTGGCCTTAAAACTCTCAAGAGACTTGCCTGCCTCTGCTTCTGAAATGTTCTGATTATAAGTGTGTGCAACCCACACCCGCCCCTGGCTAAGCCCATGTTTTTCGGTTTTTTGTTTTTTGTTTTGGTTGTTGTTTGTTTGCCTTTGTTTTTCAAGACAGTGTTTCTCTGTGTAGCCTTGGCTGTCCTGGACTTGCTTTGTAGACCAGGCTGGCCTCGAACTCAGAGATCCACCTGCCTCTGCCTCCCTTGAGTGCTGGGATTACAGATGTATGCCACCACACCTGGCCTTAAGCCCATGTTTTCTTTCTTTTTTTTTTTTTTTTAATGTATATTAGTGCTCTATCTACATGTACTCCTGCATGCCAGAAGAGGACATCAGATCACATTATGGATGGCTGTGAGCCACCATGTAGTTGCTGGGAACTGAACTCAGGACCTCTGGAAGAACAGACAGTGCCCTTAACCTGCCCATGTTTTAAAATAGGCATTTTATATTACTTGCCTACCTTTATGTCCATATATATGGGATTTGTGTGTGTGATGTTGGCCATCACCCCAGAGACACACCCATACTAAGTTATCACTCCACCACTGAGCTATAACTCCAGTCAAGGAGCCTTTTTTTTTTTGAGACAGGGTTTCTATGTATAGCCTTGGCTGTCCTGGGCTCATTTTATAGACCAAGCTGGTCTCTAACTCATAGAGAGCTGCCTGCTTCTACCTCCGGAGTGTTGGGAGTACAAATCTGCCCCAGTTCACCTGGCTGCTGGCACACCTGTACTCCTATCCTCAGGAGACAGAAGCAGGCAGATCTGTTAGTTTGGTGCCTGCCTGACCTGGCCAGGATTACATAATGAGCCCAATCTCAAACCAAACCCAAAACCACCTTTTTTCCAGGAAGAAGTTTTGTTAACCCTCTAACGTAGTACTGCAAGGCAGCATTGGTTTTCAGATTCATCACACTTGTTGCTTCTGCCCTTCACAGCTCCTAGGCACAAGATGAGTTTAAAACACAACAACATTTGCTACAATCAGAAAGCCGGAGGATTTACGGCTAGTCTGGGTTACATAGCAAAACTTTGGCTCGGGGGAAAAAGGAGGGTGGGAATGGGGAAGAATGACAAAAGTGACGATTCAACAATTAAGAAGCCTTACCGCCCTTTGAGGGCCCTGGACTTTCTTTTTCTTTCCTTTTTTAAAAAAATATATTTTATTAACTTATTCATATTACATGGGGACTGGACTTTCAAATCCCAGCACCCACATGGCTCAGGACCATCTCTAATGCAGTTGTAAGAGCTCCAAAATGTGCCGGGCGTTGTGGCGCACGCCTTTAATCCCAGCACTCGGGAGGCAGAGGCAGGCGGATCGCTGTGAGTTCGAGGCCAGCCTGGTCTACAAAGTGAGTCCAGGATGGCCAAGGCTATACAGAGAAACCCTGTCTCGAAAAACCACACACACAAAAAAAAGAGCTCCAAAATGCATTTCTGGCCTCCTCAGTTCATTGGTGAACACACATACAAAAAATATCATTTTGGGTTCTTGTTGGTTTATTTTCCTTGAGAGGGTTCTCTGTGTAGACCTGGCTGTCTAGAATTTACTCTGTAGACCAGGTTGGACTTGAAATCAAAAGATCCACTTGCCTCTGCCGCCTGAGTGCCGGGATCAAAGGTTGCACTACCACTGCCTGGTATAAATAGGTATGTTTAAAGGGGAGGCTGCTTGTGGAACAAGGGCTCTGAGAAGCCCAGCTGGTAAAGCATTTGCTGTACAAGCCTGATGACCTGAGTTTGATTCCCAGAACCGACAAAAAGTATAAGGCGAGAACCGGGGGCCTCCAGAGGCCAGGAGCAGGCATCAGAGCTCCTGGAACTGAAGGAACAGAGGGCTCCAAACTGCTGTGTATGCACTGGGAACTGAACCCTGGTCCTCTGGAAGAACAACCAGTGGTGGTCACTATGGTGCACACTCGCTCATATTCTCATGTGCTCGCTCGCTCTCTCCTCTCTCTCTCCCAAGTTATATTTTTATTTATGTATTTATTTTGGTTTTTCTAGACAGGGTTTCTCTGTGTAGCCTTGGCTGTCCTGGACTCACTTTGTAGACCAGGCTGGCCTCAAACTCACAGTGATCCACCTATCTGCCTCTGCCCCGAGTGCTGGGATTAAAGGTGTGCGCCACCACCGCCCAGCTATATTTTTAAAAATTGAATTCCTATCTGACCCTGCATGATGCTAGTACACTAAGTTGTGCTGTAGCTGGAAATATGTGCACTGTCAACAATGACAACAAAATGGCGAGCCAACTGCAAGCTGCACAGTAATTCTATACAAGACCTCTTTTTTTAAAGTTCATGACTGGTTGCTTTGAGAAACATTTCCATCTTGAGTTCCCAGGAAAACAGAACTTTCCATAACAAAAGGGGTATCCCCAGGGGGACCAGGGTCCCCTGCTTCCGAGTGCTGTGCTCTCTCCTGCTCCTGTGTCTGCTCTGCACTGCCTTTTGCTGGAATCTCTTGGTCTTCCAAGTCTACAGGTTTATCAGGAGCGGACGCTGCAGCTTCATCTTCATTCTCCTGAAGAAAGCTGCAAATCATGTTGGGTCTATAGGCGAAATTATTATCCTTCATCTGTAGCCATTCTACGCCATCTAATGGAGCAGGAGGCACAGGACCAAAAAGAAACAGAAAGAGAAAAGTCAGTTAAGTGTAGTGTTTTGTTTTGGTTTTTTTTCCTTAACCGACAGCAAATGTGGGACAAATGAAGAGCCTTCACAGGACTGGTGAGGATGTAAATTTGCATAACTCAGAGAGCAGTATGGAGATCTACTTGTGGTACAGTGACAGTGGAAGTCATTAAAGTCAGTATGGTACAGTGATACTTGCACATCTATGGCCTGTACTAGTCACAACAACAAAATACAGAACCATCATAAAGATCCGCCAACAGACAGACAGATGTAGGGAGGATATAGCTTTGCATGCCTCGGGTTCCTATCTTAACTAGACCAAGCACTTTTAAAAAAAATTTCATTTTGGCTGGGCAGTTGTGGCACATGCTTTAATCCCAGCACTTGGGAGGTATAGGCAGATAGATCTCTGTGAGTTCAAGACCAGGTTGGTCTTGAACTCCAGAGATCCGCTTGCCTCAGTTGTTGGGATTAAACACATGCACCACCATGCCCAGCTTAAATGGTTTATGTTTATGTTATGTATAAAATTTTGTTATCTTTATTTTTGAGACAGGGTTTCACTATATAGCCCCGGTTGTGTACATCAAGACTGGCCTCAAACTCACCAAGATCTGTCTGCTTCTGTGTCCCAAGTGCTGGGTTTAAAGGCAAGGGCCACCTTGCCTGGCCTATTTATTTGCTTGTTCATTTAATATCTGTGGGGCTTTGAAGAAAACTTGGTGGGTCAAAGTGCCATGAGTTTGAGTCCCAGAACCCATAGTGGGGGACAGAACTGACTCCCCAAAGTTGTCCTCTGACATCCACATTTGTACAACACGCTGCTGCTAATAATAAAGAATTATAAACTTTAATTTTTTTATGTATTATGTGTGCGTATATGTCCATAGGTGTATAAAGGCCAATGGTAGACATGGAGTGCCTTCCTTAATCACTCTGCACCTTATCTGTGAGACAGGGTCTCTCACTGACCCTGGAGTCCATTGGTCCAGCTGGGCTGCCTGAGCAGCACGCTTTCCTCCTGTCTCCACCTCCCCACTGCTGGGATCATAGCCCAGGCCACGGCAAGGGTGCTAAGGGCTGAGGCAGTACCCCAGCACCTAGAAAGAGTATCTCTAAAATGGTAGTGCATGCCTGCCATCCCAGTGCTAGGGAGGTGAGGGGAGTAGGAAGATCAGAAGGTATAGAAGATCTTATCCTCCACACCCAAAATGTGGAACATATACAATACATAATGTCATTTTATTTAGCTATAAATAAGAATTAAAGTCAGGCAGTAGTGAGGTACACCTTTACTCTCAGCACTTGAGAGGCAGAGGCAAGGCTAGCCTGGTCTATAGAGCAAGTTCCAGGACAGCCAAGGCTACACAGAGAAACCCCCCTGCCTTGAAAAACAAAATCCAACAAACAAAAAGAATCACACTGACACATGTAGGAAAATGAATGCAACTAGAACTCACTATGCTAAGCCAAAGAAGCTGGAGGAGAAAGACACGTATTGCATGCTTGCCCCCTCGTACGTGGGTTCAGATGTAAATGTCAGTTAGGCCATGAAAGTAGCAAAGGGACGATAAGGAGTCATAAACAGAGGAGTAAGGAGAGTAGCAGAAGACAACGGGAGCCTGTGGCATGAAGGCAAAGGCTCTCAGCCTGCCTCCCCAGTGCTGGCCAACACGCCATGAGCCACACCTCATAGACATAAACTTTATATACAGTTTATTAATACGGTATCTCTATAAAATACAAGGAATATCCTGATAGTAAAGCATCACTGCCGAAGTCTACACACAACATCAACTACTTTTTTTTTTAAGATTTACTTATTTATTATGTATAATATTCTGCCTGCATGTACACCTGCATACCAGAAGAGGGCACCAGAGCTCATGACAGATGGTTGTGAGCCACCATGTGGTTGCTGGGAATTGAACTCAGGACCTCTGGAAGAACAGCCAGTGCTCTTAACCTCTGAGCCATCTCTCCAGCCCATCAACTACTTTCTTTTGTGTGTGTATGTATGAGTCAGGATGTTTTAGTTTTTGAGACAGGGTTTGAGCTCAAACCTTCCTTCCACTTGCCAAGTAGATGAATCTGGCCTTGAACTCTTGATCTTTAGCTGCCTTCCCCCACCCTCCAAAGCACTGAGATCACAAGCTTGTGTCATCAAATCCTGCTAATACTAGGCATGCCCAGGCCTCCTCACACATGCTAGAAGTACCTTCTAGAACTAGGCAGGCCCAGGCCTCCTCACACATGCTAGAAGTACCCTCTAGAACTAGGCAGGCCCAGGCCTCCTCACACATGCTAGGCGAACACTTAGCTGTATTTCCAGCCCAAGAGCTAGAATGGAGGTTACGAACCTATGTTTTCTTCTCCTTCCTTCTTTTCTGTCAGAAGAGTCCTTGTCATGCTGAGCTTCTTCATCGTGTGGCATTTGTATTTCAGCACGGTCTTATCAGTCCCTTCCGGATCCACTAGGACAGAAAATGGTATTACACAGCCTCATGCCACCAAATTAACGACTGACGTTAAGGGACTTAGCCTCCACTGCTTCCTATAGAAACAGCACAGGAAGTTCACGCTATAATTCACTCCTGTCCGACACGCAAAGAAATGACAGATAACCCTATCACCCGAAGGTACAACAGGACTCAGACACAAACAGCTTTAAGGACAGAAATACGAAAACAAAGAGTTTAAAGCTCAACAAGCAAGGTAGACTCAGGCCCTAACACAGGAAATGGAGGTCAGGAGTTGGCCTGCTGAGCAAGGTGTCTACAATTCCATCGCCCGAATGAAGGACCAAAATCAAATGCCTGACTTGAAGCTGGAGGCTTAGGTGGGGATGATCCCACCTAGAAAAGCTGAGATGCCAGCATGGTAGCACATGCCTGTAATCCCAGTACTCGGGGAGGCAGAGGCAGGAGGATCTCTGAGAGAGGCCAGCACGGTGTACAAAGCGAGTCTAAGCCAGCCAAGGCTATACAGAGAAACCCTGTCTGGGGGGTGGGGGAGGCAGGAGGACTATTGAGTTCAAAGCCAGCCTGAGCTACAGCTGACTTGCAACAAGAAAACAAAATAAAAAACAAAAAGCAAAACACACAGTATAAAGCCGGGCACTGCCTCCCAGCACTGGGGAGGCAGAGGCAGGTGGATCGATGTGAGTTCGAGGCCAGCATGGTATACAAAGTGAGTCCAGGACAGACAAGACTACACAGAGAAACCCTGCCTTGAAAAACAAAAAACAGGGGCTGGAGAGATGGCTCAGTGGGGCTGGAGAGATGGCTCAGTGGTTAAGAGCACTGACTGCTCTTCCAAAGGACCCGGGTTCAATTCCCAGCACCCACATGGCAGCTCACAACTGTCTGTAACTCCAAGATCTGACACCCTCACACCAACGCACATAAATTAAAATTAAATTTAAAAAAATTAAAAAAAAAAAAAAAAAAGAAAAGAAAAACAAAAAACAGGGCTGGAGAGATGGCTCAGAGGTTAAGAGCACTATCTGCTCTTCCAGGGGTCCTGAGTTCAATTCCCAGCAACAACATGGTGGCTCATGACCATCTATAATGAGATCTGGTGCCCTCTTCTGGCCTGCAGGAGCATATGCAGATAGAGCACTGTATATATAATAATAAATAAATCTTAAAAACAAACAAACAAAACACACAGTATATTTGAAATAATGTGTAGAAAAAGTGAGTCTTACCACGTTCAACACCTTCTTCAAATATAACACAGGTCCCAAGAGTATCTGTGGGACAATGTGAAGACAAATTAGGAAAGCCCGCAGAAGCACGTCGCTGAGAGCCGTATGAAAAAGGCATGCCTGGTATCACCCTACCTTCATACTCCCCAGCAAACACGTAGCTGTCCACTTGCAGGATGGGCCTCTCGGTATCAATTCCCTATAACAGATTAAAGGACAAAAATAATACCACCACTAAAAAATGCCCTTGGAAGCCGGGCGTGGTGGCACACGCCTTTAATCCCAGCACTCGGGAGGCAGTGGCAGGGGGAATCACTCTGTGTTCGAGGCCTGCCTGGTCTACAAAACGAGTCTATGACAGCCAAGGTTAACACAGAAAGACTCTGTCTCGAAAATCAAATAAATAAATAAATAAGCAAGCCCTTGGGGCCAGCAGGTGATGAACACACCTATAATCCCAGCAATCAGGGAGGCAGAGGTGGCAGATCTCTGTGAGTTCGAGGCCAGCCTGGTCTACAAAGGGAGTCTACGACAGCCAAGGCTACACAGAGAAACCCTGTCTTGAAAAGTCAAAAACTAAAACCCACCATACTGCCCCTCCCCCTTGGGTGACGGTGATGACAATTTCTCTAGAACCCCTTACAGTACTAGAACCAAAATGGTGACCAACTGAGCCACAGGTCTAGCCAGGACCTCCTGTTCTCCCTCCCCATTTCCTTTTCCTTTTCCTTTTTTCCCGAGACAGGGTCTCTCTGTGTAGCCTTGGCTGTGCTGGACTCGCTTTGTAGACCAGGCTGGCCTAGAACTCACAGAGATCCACCTGCCTGTGCCTCCTGAGTGCTGGGATTAAAGGCGTGCGCCACCGTGCCCAACTTCCTTTTCTCTATATAATGTCAAAGTTCTTGTCAGCCCTTGAAGATTATCTGCTCTTTCCAACATGGCCACATTGATTAAATCTCCCTTATCCCCTACTCATCTTTGTTGGGTTTTTATTTTACCTGGCTTCTTTTCTCTTTCTTTGGATTTTGAGACAAAGTTTCTGTTTCCTGGCTGTCTGGGAACTCATTTGATAGACCAGCCTGGTCTTAAACTCAGAGATCCTCCACTTTCTGCCTCCTGTGTGTTGGGTGAAATTAAGAGTGTGTGCCACCATGCCTGGGTGGAATTTTTTGTTGTCGTTTTAAGACAGGGTTGCCCTATATGGGTCTGTCTGTCCTAGAACTTGCTATGTAGACCACATTGACCATCTCTGATTGGCATGTTGGGGTAGGTGGATGACACTAGCCTGCAGAAGTATTAGGAAGCAGGGAATTTGCCCAGAAGTTTTGATAATTTCCCTCTTTTGTTTTTGTTATGTTTGAGACAGAGTTTCTCTGTGTAATAGCCCTTACTGTCGTGGAACATACTCTGTACACCAAGCAGGCCTTTAACTCAAAGATCCGCCTGCCTCTGCCTCCCGAGTGCTGGGATTAAAGGGGTGTGCCCCCACCGCTACCAGGCAGTAATCTCATCTTTCTTTAGGTTTCTGTTGTTGTTTTTTAAGACAGGGCTTTCTGTAGCTCAAGCTGCTCTAGAATTTACTTTGTCATTAACGATCCGCCTGCCTTAGCCTCTCCAGCGCTGGCATTACAGCTGTGTCCCAGGACAGCCTACCCTGATGCTGTTTCTTGTGAGTGGTGTGTGAAGGATGAGGGACAGGTGTCAGCAAAAAAGACACCCCAAAGGCACTGCACAGCAGGTAACGCGAGTGTTGGGCACCTGGCCTGGCAACGCTGCATACATATCCACACTTACACACAGTCTGGGTCCAGACTAGGCCTAGTAGAGAAAAAGCAGGCTAGGTGAGGCTTTTGTCCAAGAATTCCCCCAAAAGTTTGATACAAAAAGTTACCTCTGGCTCTTTAGCTCCTGCCACACATTCCGGCAGTGAAGCAGTGAGGCATTCCCCAGTTCCCTGTTCTTCTGGAACGGTCCTTACGTGTTCACTGCTTTGTACAGTGAAAGGAACATATCTATCTTTGTGGACAAATGCGTCATCTTTCACCCTGTTTTAACTTTTAAAAAATCTACAGCATTCCCCGAACTCTAAGACTCACCAAAATCTTGCATTTATTTTCACACTTGGAGAGAAAGTCTGAATCAATTATTCCTGACAATTCTACCAGCACAAACTGCTCCTAGTGGAAGAAAGAAAAGTTAAAAACTTGTGCTGATAGCAAGCAAGAGACTAAACAGAAACGCTCCAAACCCCAATTTAACGGTGCCACTTTTGTGAAAACTGTAACTAGATTCAGGTGGAAGCCAATTACCTGCAGCCCATACCATCTTTCTAGGATGGGAAAAGTATAACTGGAGTTAGACCTCCCCCGTGGTCTTCTCCAGCTCTGTCTCCCGGCCTCCCTCCCGCCATCCGCAGCTCGGCCTCCCTTCCCCAGCCGGGAATGGAACAACCATGATCGGCGACGCTGCGGGCTTTCGACCCGCACTTACAACCTCTTCTATCTCCTCTTCTTCCTCCTCTTCCTCCTCCTCCTCTTCATCCTCCCAAGTGGGATCCATCGTCGCTGCTACTGCCCGCGAACTCGGAGACTCCATCACTGGCCACGCCCACCCGCAGCCGCCATCTTGCATACGGGCACCGACGTCCTGCATCCGGCCCCTGCGGCGCACGACGTACCCACGCCTTGCCAGGAAGCAAGATGGCGGCGCCAGGCTTCAGCTGTGGTCCCTCATGGAGAAGCCGAGTTTAGGAAATTAAGAATTTTTTTTGTCCTCCTTTTGAGAACGTGGCTCTCATAGAGCTCAGGCTATCCTGAACTCAGAAGTAGCTAAGGATGAACGGAATAGCTCCCTCCACCTTCCAACCCAGCTGGCTGAAAGTCTGAATCTTGAAAACAAAGCTTAGCATACGTTGCCTGCCGCAATTAAGACTAAAGACCCAACTGGAGCCAACTTAATGGTGGCATACAGACACCTTTCTTCTCAGCAAATTAAGGAGGTTGAGGTGGGAAGATTAATTCAAGTTCAAGGCCAGGACACCTACAGAGCTTCAGGTGCATGATACGTTACCGAATGTTATTTTGGGGAGACAGGGTAGACTCCGGGATGCGCGGGGGGGAGGGGGGAAGCACAGGGAGAAAATAGTCTCAAACAACAAAATGCAACCTTGAGAAGTCTCACACACCTTTATCTTTAAGCTGGTCCGGAAGTGGTTTTGCTTGGGAACCGAAGACACTAACGTCTGATTGGCTGTCGTGTGTAATATGTTAATTAAGAACGATTTAAAAAAAAGTTTCTTTACAATTCATAAGTATTCAAAATGATTCCCCCCCCCCCCCAGAGTTTCACGCAAAAACCACTTTGAAGGTGCACGCTTGCGGTATTACTTCGGAGAGAATTCTACCGGGGGGCGGGGCAGCATGTCACCACTAGCTGAGAGTGAGCTGCCCGATGTGACTGCGCAGCGGCAGGCCCTGTTTCGCTAAGACTATACTTTCAGGGATCATTTCTATAGTTGGTTACTAGAGAAGTTTCTCTGACTGTGTAGAGCACCCGAAACCACGAGGAAGAGACGCAGTGCTCTCCCCTGAGCGTGAAGCCGGCTCTCGGTGCTGCTTCCTGCAGCTGCTGTTAGCCATTGATGATCGTTCTTCTCCTCCTCTGGAGGAGCGAGAGGGGGAGAGCGCAGTCTGAGTGGTTTCTTCTTTATTCTTAGTCCAATATCAGCTCAAATACTTTTTTGTACCTTAAGTTCTTGATTCTTTTGGTACTCTTCAGCAATGTTTCTCTGTCTTTGTAAGTTTTGTGTACAAAGCCTTTCCTCAAACTCACAAATGTACGACTTCAACGGTTCAAGAGATGTTTAAAAAAAAAAAAAAAAACAAACCTGTTGTGTCCTATTAAATAGTCATATGTGAAGTAAACTAGGCCTTCTGCAGGCATAGTTGGAGCCACTTGGCTGGGGAAAATCTATGATGAGGTCCATTAACCTGAATTAGCAAGGACAGGTAAAGGCTTCAGAAACAAGATTTATGTTTTCTTTTGTGTTTCAAGACAGGGTTTCTCTCTGTAGCCTTCACAGTTTAAGACTTGCTGTCTAAACCAGATTGGCCCCCAAACTTGGAGATCCACCTACCTGTGTCCCCAAGTGCTGGGGTTAAAGGCACCTCCACCAGGATCCATTTATGTATCTTCAAGTGTGGTATTGCTCGCACTATTAAAACTTCCCACTGGGAGGCGACCAGTGATTTAACAATCTGCTCCTTGACCTCTAAGGTGAAACTATATAAAGAAGATCCTCTTGAAGGCGCATGCCACAACCACCAGGATGGCTTTTTTGTTTGTTTGTTGTTTGCTCGGGTTTGAGTTTTTTGAAACAGGCTTTCTCTGTGTAAAAGTCTGGCTGTCCTGAAGCTCGTTTTGCCCGTGCTGGAATTAAAGAAATGCACTACCAGGGCAGGCTGAGGAATATGTTTCATAGCACAATTCTAGTCAAAGAACCTTTAGGGTTAATATCTTGTTTCAGGAATGAACAATTTTGCACCTAGGTAAAAGTTTATAATCAGGGGCAGTAACTTTTTGTTATTCTGTTTTAAACGTGTACCTTAACTGGATGAGGAAATGAAATGCAAGGCTAGGAGTGTAGGTTGGTGGTAGATCACTTGCCTGGGACCTTCCAAACCCTTGGTCCTTGCCTGGAGGTGCCGGCTGGCACACACTTTTACTCCCAGCACTTGGGGCCAACATGCAACTGTTGAAGAAATAAAAATTCAAATTTCAGCCGCATCACAGTGAGCTGGAAGGCTTCTCCAGATCCCTGAAGCCCAGGGATCGAATTCTGGAAAGTCCAGTGCAGGACAGACAGCAAATTCTACCAAGTTCCCAGGTCATAGTGATGCTCTGGTCTAAGGAACCCAATTTAAAACAAACAAACAAAAACCTCTACTAGAGCTGGGCGTGGTGGCTCACACATCTTTAATTCTAGCATTCCCGAGACAGAGGCAGGTGGATCCCTGTGAGTTCAAGGACAGCCTGGTCTAGAAAGTGAGTCCAGGACAGCCAAGGCTACACAGACAAACTTGTTTTAGGAAAACAAAAACTACTAAATCATAAAAACAGTAAACAGCCGTTTGCCAGGCGCCAGGTACAACAAAACTCTGAGAGCACACTAAACATTCCATTTTGCTAGAGAGTAATAATTGTTCTGAAAATAAAATTTAATTCTTTATTTTTATGTGGATAGGTGTTTTGCCTGCATTATGGTCTATATACCACACATTAAAACATAATTAGCTGAGTGTGGTGGCACACGCCTTTAATCCCAGCATTTGGGACACAGGAGCAGATGGATAGATGGATCTCTGTGCCTCTGAGACCAGACTGGTTTACATAGTGAACTCCAGACCTGCTAAGGGAGCATAGTGAGACAGTTTTTAAAAGGAGGCGGGGGAGGTGGAGGAGATCATAGAATTTGCATAACCATTTAAGATGCAAGGGTGTATGTGAAATTTCTCTGAGTCCAGCTGCTAAGGGATGTGGCTCAGTTAACAGAGTTCTTGTCTAACTAATGCAGAAAGCCCTGTGTTCATCCCTGGCAGCACATAAATAGGGTGTGTCAGGTGCATGCCTGCAGTCTCAGAGCTCTGGAGGAGGCAGGACAACCAGATGGCCAAGGTCATCTTTGGCAACATGGAACCAGCTACATGAGACCCTCCCTTTAAAAATGTCTTTATATTCTCTGAGGTGTGAAGATAAAGACTTTAGGCTGCTTACAGGAGACTGAGGCAGGAGCAGCCAAAGTTCAAGGTCAGCCAGGTGGCTGAGCTAGACTCTGTCTCAGAAGAAGAGTGAGGAGCTATGGCTCAGAGGAGAGTATAGCCTAGCCACCTGAAGACCTGGGTTCAGTCCGCAGAACCTGAAATTAAACAGGGAGACAAAAGAGCTCGGGATATCATGATGGCCTTTGTAGTGAGAGGAGCACAACATATCAGCATCTTTGATGTGTGGTAGTGTCTGTGGGACTTGCCTCCTCCTTGGATGACAGAAGCAGATGAGGAAAAGAAAAAATAAGCTGGGTGTGGTAGTGTACACCTGCAGTCCCAGACTCAGGAGACTGAGGCAGAAGGATGACAAAAAGGCCAGCCTGGGAAACTTACCCTTATCCAGACTCTCTTGTTGCTGTTGTTTGTTTTGGTTTTGGTTGTGGTTTTGGTTTTTTGTTTTGCAGACAAAAATTCTCACTGTTGCCTTGGCTGTCCTAGACTCGCTTTCTAGACCAGGCTGTCTTAGAACTCACAGCGATCCACCTGCCTCTGTCTCCGGAGTGCTGGGATTAAAGGTGTGCACCCTGTAGTCCCAGCACACAGGGAGGCAGAGGTGGATCTCTGAGGATGAGGCCAGCCTGGTCTACAAATCAAGTCCAAGACAGCCGAGGATACACATAGATACCCTGTCCCCTGTCTTTAAAAAAAAAAAAATCTAATGTTTATTGAACATGTCATATATTCTCAAGACTACGCTATTTAAATATTATTTAAAATACAATACACAGCCAGGCGTGGTAGGGCACACCTTTGATCCCAGCACTCAGGGGAGAGAGAGGCAGATGGATCGCTGTGAGTTTGAGGCCAGCCTGGTCTACAAAGCAAGCAAGACCAGGTGAGCCAAGGCTAACAGAGAGACCCTGTCTCAAAAACCAACCGACCAAACAAAAACATGTATTTAAAAGTTTACTTTCATAGCTGGAGAGATGGCTCAGACGTTAAGAGCACTGGCTACCCATCCAAAGGTCCTGAGATCAATTCCCAGCAACTACATCGTGGCTCACAATCATCTATAATGAGATCTGGTGCCCTCTCCTGGTGTGCAGCCAGACATGTATGCAGAACACGGTATACATAATTAATAAATATTATTTTTTAAAAAAGGTTAATTTCAGCTAGGCATGGTGGCCCACAGCCGTAACCCCTGCAGCTGGGGAGGCAGAGGCAGCTGGATCACTGTGAGTTTGAGGCCAGCCTGGTCTACAGAGTGAGTCCAGTATAGACAGGGCTGTTACACATAGAAACCCTGTCTCGAAAAACCTTTTAAAAAGAACTTTTTGTTTTTGTTTTAATTTCATTTATTACCAGTGTGTATGTGTACCCGCAGTGTAGCACATGTGTTTGAGTTCTAGCCTGGAACAATTCAGATGTGGATGTCAGAAGACAACTTCCTGGAAAAGTTTCTCTCTTATTTTTACATGGATTCCAGGAATAGACCTCGGGCCATCAGATGTTCCCAAATATATTTACTCTCTAAGTCTAAACCTCTTGAGGATTACTGTCTCAAAGTTAAAAAAATAATTAAAAAGAGACTGGGCATGTGGCACATGGCTTTACTCCCAGCACTTGGGAGGCAGAGGCAGGTGGATCTTTGTGAGTTCCAGGCCAGCTTGGTCTACATGCAAGTTCCAGGACAGCCAGAGCTGTTACACAGAAAGACACTGTCTTGAAACAATCAAAAAAATAAACATAAACATAAACATAAAAAGAGCTGGTCCAGGGGCAGTTGAAGATGGGAGTCAGTTGGTAGATGCTTTCATAGAATTCAAGAAGTCATAGGATCAAGTCTCGGCGCCGCATACAAACAGGAATGATGGTTGGATCAGAAGTTCAAGGTCAGCTGAGCAGGAGGGAGCACGCCTTTAGTCTCAAGCACTCGGGAGGCAGAGCCAGGCAGATCTCTGACCTCAAGGCCAGCCTGGTCTACAAAGTAAGTCCCAGACACTCAGGGCTACACTGAGAAACCCTGTCTCAAACAAAACTAAACAGACAAAGAGTAAAGGAAGAAAGCACTCACCACCATGCAAGCCTAGCGAACTGAGTTCAGTCGTGGAAGGAAAGAGCTGACTCCACAAAATTGTCCACTGCCCTTTACATATGTGCTGTGGGATTTGTGCCCCTCCACACATGCAGCACACACACACAGTATTTTTTTTTAAGACCTGAGATTAGACTCAGGGGTTAAAAACACCAAATTCAGGGGCTGGAGAGATGGCTCAGAGGTTAAGGACACTGACTGCTCCTCCAGAGGTCCTTAGTTCAATTCCCAGCAACCACATAGTGGCTCACAACCATCTATAATGTGATCTGATGCCTTCTGGCCTGCACGTGTACATGCAGGCAGAGCACTGTATGCATAATAATAAATAAATCTTAAAAAAAAAAAACAAAACACCAAGCTCAGTCCCCAGCACTCATCTACCTGCAGCTCCAGCTCAGTAGATATGACACCTTCTGGCCTCTGAGGACATTTGCTTGCATGAGGTACACATAAACTTACTCTGGAACACACACAGAAATATAAATAGAAAATTATTATTATTATTATTTTGATACAGGATTTCTCTGTGTTAATTTGTCTGTCCAGGACACCCTTTGTAGACCAGGCTGGCCCGGGACTCAGTGATCCACCTGCCTCTGCCTCCCAAGTACTGGGATTAAAGGCCTGAGCCACTACAGGCCAGCTTATTATTGGTTTTTCAAGACAGGGTTTTCTGCCTGGTAAGGTGGTGCATGCATTTAATCCCAGCACTTCGGAGGCAGAGGCAAGTGGATCTCTGTGAGTTCCAGACCAGCCTGGTCTACAGAGTGAGTCCAGGACAGCCAAGGCTACACAGAGAAACCCTGTTGAAATACCAAAACAAAAAAAACCAGGGTTTTCCTCTGTAACCTTGGCTGTCCTGGAACTTGCTCTGTAGACCAGTATAGCCTCGAACTCACAGAGATCAGCCTGCCTCTGCCTCCCTTGGTGCTAGGATTACAGGCCCGCTCCACCAATGTCCAGCTTATTTGTTTTGGGGTTTTTTGTTTTGTTTTGTCTTTGGTTTTTTTTTGTTTGGTTTGGTTTGGTTTAGTTTGTTGAAACAGGGTTTCTCTGTCTAGCCTTGACTATCCTGGATTTGCTCTGTAGACCAGGCTGGATGTTTAGCTTATTTACTCATTTTTACATGCATTGGTATTTTGTCTCCATGTATGTCTGGGTGAGGGTGTCAGATCTTGGAATTACATACAGTCCTGAATTGCCATGTGGGTGCTAGAATTGAACTCAGGTCCTCTGGAAGAGCAGTCAATGCTCTCAACCACACAACTATCTCTCCAGGCCTTGCTGTCTTAATTTTTAGTAATAAATATACAGAAAAGATTCAAGTGGGGTTGAGGGAGAAGGAAGATGAGTCCCCAGTTGTGAGCCTGAGAGTCAGTTCAGGTGTGTAGCATTGGCAACATGAGGTAGTTTGCCTCAGTTGTTTGTCCAAACAGATAAAAGGATGATTAACCAGGCCAGTGGTTTTCATGGGTGGTTCCCAGGGCATTGTATTCAACCCTAGCTGGGATTATGCCAATAATGCAAACTTTTAGGCCCTACCCAAGAATACTACATTAAAAAAAATCCCAAGAAGGCCCATATTGGTGCCTGAAATTCTCCAGGACTTGTTGATGCTCCGTTAGGTTTGAAACCCGCGTAAGGTCAAGTCACGCTTGTTCATTCCTTACTTGCACAAGAACCGGGACATATGGGACCCAGCCCGCTGGCTGTGGGGAGAAAGGTTGGACATTGGCTACAAAGAGGTTATGAGTAAACTGAAGTTATGAGCAGGCAGAGGCTGTGACTAAATGGGGTGATTGGCTCATAGCCACAGGGAGAGAAGGGCGGGGACACACACCCTCACAGCAGTCAGGAGAAACCCAGAAACCCAGTCTGGAAACGTGCATGAGGCCTGCCCATTTCCTTGCATTCCCAGCCATATTGTTGCTGTTAGCTTCCTCTAATAATATTCTCTTTTATTTTGGTTTTTGAAGACAAGGGTTTCTCGCCGAGCACCGTGGCACACTCCTTTAATCCCAGCGCTAGGGAGGCAAAGGTAGGCAGAGGTGAGTTCAAAGCCAGCCTGGTCTACTAATCGAGTCTAGGATAGCCAAGGCTACACAGAGAAACCTTGTCTCAAAAAAATCAAAAAAAGAAAAAAGAAAAAAAAAGACAGGGTTTCTCTGTGTAGCCTTGGCTTTCCTGGAACTCACTCTGTAGACCAGGCTGGCCTTGAACTCCTAGAGATCCACCTGTCTCCACCTCCCAACTGCTGAGATTAAAGGCGTGGGCCACCACTGTCCAGCTCCTGCAGACTCTTAGCTCACAGCTGTGAAAGATACTTTTCGTCAATGGAGGTAGCCTAAGGGAATCTATATTCTTGGCGTTAAAAATAAAAATGTAGTTATGTATATGTGTGTGGTAGGGTACATGCATGTGAGTGCAGGTCCTGAGGATGCCAGAAGAGGTGGTCAGATTCCCTGGAGCTGGAGTTACAGGTGCCGTGAGGGGCCTGACATGGTGCTGGGAACTGAGCTTGAGTCCTCTACAAGGCCACACAGTCTTAACTACTCTCTCCAGGTCCTGAATCTGTGGACTTTTTTTTTTTTTAATTATTAAAGATTTGCATATAAGTGCTCTATTTTCATGTGTGCCTGCAGGCCATAAGAGGGCCTTAGATCCCATGACAGATGGTTGTGATCCACCATGTGGTTGCTGGGAATTGAACTCAAGACCTCTAGAAGAGCAGGCAGTGCTCATAACCAGTGAGCCATCTCTCTAGAGGGAATCTATATTCTTAAAACCAGAAAATATGATATAGTTCCAAAGCAGATTGAGCAGAAGCATAAAGTTAATTAAAAGAACCATTAATTTCTTAAGTATAAATTTTACGTTTTATTTTTCTGACACTGGGTCTCATGTAGGTATGTGGTTTAGGTTGGCCTTGAACTTCTCACCCTCCTGTTTCCAGGCTGATGCAGCGATGGGGATTGAACCTAGCGCTTCAGACTTCCTGAGCAAGCATCCTACCCACTGGGCTACATCCCGAGCCCTGTGTGTGTCCTTGTGTCTGTCCAGCATGTGAAGGCAGAGGACAACAGTAAGTGACTTCTCTCAGGAAGCCCGCCCACCTTGGTTGTTCTTAACTTTCATTCCATTTTATATTATTTGTGTGCACAGGGGCATATACCACAGCACAGGTGTGGAGGTCAGAGGTCACCTTGCAGGGGTCAGTACACTATTTGCAGGACATTCACCCCAGAAAGCAAACTTGTCAGGCTTGGCAGCAGGTGTCTTTGCCTGCTGAGCCATCTCAGTAGCTCCACCCACTCTGTCTTTTTTTTTTTTTTTTTTTTTTTAATTTTATGTGCATTGATATTTTGCCTCTGTCTGTCTGTGTGAGGGTGTCAAATCTTGGAGTTACAGACAGTTGTGAGGAGCCATGAGGGTGCTGGGAATTGAGCCCAGGTTCTTTGGAAGAGCAGCTAGTGCTTTTAACCACTGAGCCATCTCTCCAGTCGTTCCCCCCCACACACCCCCACTTTGTCTTTTTCAGACAGAATTTGTCCTTAGGACCAGGGGGCTTGCCAATTACAGTAGGCTGGTTTGCCAGTGAGCCCCGACATCCTGTATATGCCTCCCCAGCACTGAGATTACAAGGACATGCCAGTATGCACAGCTTTTTGTTTGTTTGTTTTTGTCTTTGAAAACTCTCTATGTGGCTCTCATGGAGCTCAGGCTATCCTGAACTCAGAAGTAGCTAAGGATGAAGGGAATAGCAGCCTCCACCTTCCAACCCCGCTGGCTGAAAGTCTGAATCTTAAAAACAAAGCTCAGCATACATTGACTGCTGCAGTTAAAACTAGAGACCCAATTGGAGCCAACTGGAATGGTGGCATACAGACACCTTTCCTCTCAGCAAATTAAAGGGTTTGAGGCGGGAAGATTAATTCAAGTTCAAGGCCAGGAGACCTACAGAGCTTAGGGTCCATGATACATTACCGAATGTTATTTTGGGGAGACAGGGTAGTATCCGGGATGCGCTAGGGAAGCGGGGAGCACAGCGAGACAATAGTCTCAAACAACAAGATGCAACCTTGAGAAGCCAATCCGGCCTTTATATATATAAATATATCCTTTATATTTATATATATTTTTTGGGGGGGGGAGGGGTCTTTTGAGACAGGGTTGCTCTGTGTAGCCTTGGCCATCCAGGACTCACTTTGTAGACCAGGCTGGCCTCGAATTCACAGCGATCCGCCTGCCTCTGCCTCCCCAGTGCTGGGATTAAAGGCGTGCGCCACCACGCCCTTCCAGACCTTTATCTTTAAGCTGGCTTGGAAGTAGTTTTGTTTGGGAACCGAAGACACTAGCATCTGATTGGCTGTCGTGTGTAATATGTTAATTAAGAAAGTTTTTAAAAACTTAAAAAAAAAAGAGGTTTCTTTACAATTCATAAGTATACAGAATGATTCTTTTTTTTTTTTTTCCGAAGTACCACGCAAACACCACTTTGAAGGTGCACGCTTGCGGTATTACTTCGGAGAGAATTCTACCGGGGGGCGGGGCAGCATGTCACCACTAGCTGAGAGTGAGCTGCCCAATGTGACTGCGCAGTGGCAGGCCCTGTTTCACTAAGACTATACTTTCAGGGATCATTTCTATAGTTGGTTACTAGAGAAGTTTCTCTGACTGTGTAGAGCACCCGAAACCACGAGGAGGAGACGCAGTGCTCTCCCCTGAGCGTGAAGCCGGCTCTCGGTGCTGCTTCCTGCAGCTGCTGTTAGCCATTGATGATCGTTCTTCTCCTCCTCTGGAGGAGCGAGAGGGGGAGAGCGCAGTCTGAGTGGTTTCTTCTTTATTCTTAGTTCAATATCAGCTCAAATACTTTTTTGTACCTTAATCTCTGGATTCTTTTGGTACTCTTCAGCAATGTTTCTCTGTCTTTGTAAATTTTGTGTACTTAAGCCTCTCCTCAATCTCAGAGACTTGCAAGTCAGTTATTATCCGACAAATGTACGACTTCACCGCTTCAAGAGATTTTTTTTTAAAAACAAGCTGTTGTATCCTATTAAATAAGTCATATGTGAAGTAAACTAGACATAGTTGGAGCCATTTGACAGGGGAAAATCTATGATGAGGTCTATTAACCTGAATTAGAAAGAACAGGTAAAGGCTTCAGAAACACGATTTGTGTTTTGTTTTGTGGTCACTTTTCTGTTTTAAGACAGGGCTTCTCTCTATAACCTTGACTGTATAACTTGCTGTCTAAACCAGACTGACCTCCAACTCGGAGATCCACCTGCCTCTGTCCCCAAGTGCTGGCTTTAAAGAGGCACCTCCTCCAGGCTAGATTCAAGTATTTTCACCTGTGGCATTGCTGGCACTGTTAAAACTTCCCACTGGGAGGCGACAAGTGATTTAACAATCTGCTCCTTGACCTTCAAGGTGAAAGTATAAGAAGAAGATCTTCTTGAAGGCGCATGCCACAACCACCAGGATGGTTTTGTTCTTTGTTGTTTGCTTGGGATTGGGTTGGGGTTGGATTTGGGTTTTTTGAGACAGGCTTTCTCTGTGTAACAGTCTGGCGGTCCTGAAGCTCGTTTTGCCAGAGCAGGAATTAAAGAAATGCACCACCAGGGCAGGCTGAGGAATATGTTTCATAGCACAATTCTAGTCAAAGAACCTTTAGGGTTAATATCTTGTTTCAGGAATGAACAATTTTGCACTTAGGTAAGAGTTTATATTCAGCGGCAGTAAGTTTTTGTTATTCTGATTTAAACTTGTACCTTAATTGGATGAGGAAATGAAGTGCAAGGCTAGGAGTGTAGGTCGGTAGTAGGTCACTTGCCTGAGACCTTCCATACCCTTGGTCCTTGCCTGGAGGTGTCGGCTGGCACACACTTTTACTCCCAGAACTTGGAGCCAGGGCGCAAGTGTTGGATAAATAAAAATTCAAATTTCAGCCACATCACAGTGAGCTGGAAGGCTTCTCCAGATCCCTGAAGCCCAGGGATCTAATTCTGGAAACTCCTGTGCAGGGCAGACAGCAAATTCTACCAAGTTCCCAGGTCATAGTGATGGCTCTGGTCTAAGGAACCAAGTTTAAAAAAAAAAACAAAACACCACTAGGCGTGGTGGCTCACGCCTTTAATTCTAGCATTCCCGAGGCCGAGGCAGGTGGATCCCTGTGAGTTCAAGGCCAGCCTGGTCTAGAAAGCGAGTCCAGGACAGCCAAGGCTACACAGAGAAACCTGGTTTAGGAAAACAAAAACTCTACTAAATCATAAAAACAGTAAAGAGCTGTCTGCCAGGCACCAGGTACAACTAAACACTGAGAGTGCACTAAACATTCCAGCTTGCTAGAGAGTAATAATTGTTGTGAAAATAAAATTTAATTCTTTATTTTTATGTGGATAGGTGTTAGGCCTGCATTATGGTCTATATACCACACATTAAAACAAAAATAGCTGAGTGTGGTGGCACAAGCCTTTAATCCCAGCATTTGGGACACAGGAGCAGATGGATAGATGGATCTCGGTGCCTCTGAGACAAAACTGGTTTACATAGCGAACTCCAGACCAGCTAAGGGAGCATAGTGAAACAGTTTTAAAAAGGGGCGGGGGAGGTGGAAGAGATCATAGAATTTGCATAACAATTTAAGATGCAAGGGTGTATGTGAAATTTCTCTGAGTCCAGCTGCTAAGGGATGTGGCTCAGTTAACAGAGTTCTTGCCTAACTAATGCAGAGAGCCCTGCATTCATCCCTGGCAGCACAAACATAGGGTGTGGCAGGTGCATGCCTGCAGTCTCAGAGCTCTGGAGTAGGCAGCGGAACCAGATGGCCAAGGTCATCTTTGGCAACATGGAACCGGCTACATAAGACCCTCCCTTTAAAAATGTCTTTATATTCTCTGAAGTGTGAAGATAAAGACTTTAAGCTGCTTACAGGAGACTGAGGCAGGAGCAGCCAAAGTTCAAGGTCAGCCAGGTGGCTGAGCTAGACTCTGTCTCAGAAGAAGAGTGAGGAGCTATGGCTCAGAGGAGAGTATAGCCTAGCCCGCCTGAAGACCTGGGTTCAGTCTCCAGAACCTGAAATTAAACAGGGAGACAAAAGAGCTCGGGATATCATGATGGCATTTGTAGCGAGAGGAGCATAACACGTCAGCACCTTTGATATGTGGTAGTGTCTGTGGGACGTGCTTCCTACTTGGATGAGAGAAGCAGATGAGGAAAAAAAAAAATTAGCTGGGTGTGGTAGTTGTACACCTGCAGTCCCAGACTCAGGAGACTGAGGCAGAAGGATGACAAAAAGGCCAGCCTGGGAAACTTACCCTTATCCAGACTCTCTTGTTGTTGTTGTTTGTTTTGGTTTTGGTTGTGGTTTTGGTTTTTTGTTTTGCAGACAAAATATCTCACTGTAGCCTTGGCTGTCCTAGACTCGCTTTCTAGACCAGGCTGGCTTAGAACTCACAGCAATCCACCTGCCTCTGTCTCCAGAGTGCTGGGATTAAAGGTGTGCACCCTGTAGTCCCAGCACACAGGGAGGCAGAGGTGGATCTCTGAGGATGAGGCCAGCCTGGTCTACAAATCAAGTCCAAGACAGCCGAGGATACACATAGAGACCCTGTCCACTGTCTTTAAAAAAAAAAAAATCTAATGTTTATTGAACATGTCATATATTCTCAAGACTATGCTATTTATATATTATTTAAAATACAATACACAGCCAGGCGTGGTAGGGCACACCTTTGATCCCAGCACTCGGGGGAGAGAGAGGCAGATGGATCGCTGTGAGTTTGAGGCCAGCCTGGTCTACAAAGCAAGCAAGACCAGGTGAGCCAAGGCTAACAGAGAGAGACCCTGTCTCGAACAACAAAACAATAACAAAAACCATATATAAATAAATAAATAAATGTGTGCACAACCACACTCAGCTCCAGAACCTGTCTTTAATACAAAATACATGTGTGAGGTATGGTGGGCCACACCTTTTATCCCCTGCACTCAGGAGGCAGACAGGTGGATCACTATGAATTCAAGGCCAGCCTGGTGTACAAAGTGAGTCCAGGATAACCAAAAGCTACACAGAGAGACCCTGCTCAGAAACCAACCAAACAAACAAACAAACAAAAACATGTATTTAAAAGTTTAGTTTCAGAGCTGGAGACATGGCTCAGAGATTAAGAGCACTGGATGCTCATCCAAAGGTCCTGAGCTCAATTCCCAGCAACTACATGGTGGATCACAATCATCTAAAATGATATCTGGTGCCCTCTCCTGGTATGCAGCCATACATATATGCAGAACGCTGTATACATAATAAATAAATATTATTTTTTTCAAAAGTTTAATTTCAGCCAGGCATAGTGGCCCACAGCTGTAATCCCAGCAGCTGGGGAGGCAGAGGCAGGTGGATCACTGTGAGTTTGAGGCCAGCCTGGTCTACAAAGTGAGTGTAGTACACACAGGGCTGTTACACTGAGAAACCCTGTCTCGAAAAACCTTTTAAAAAGAAGTTGGTTTTTTTTTTTTTTATTTCATTTATTACTAGTGTGTATGCATACCCGCAGTGTAGCACATGTGTTTGAGTTCTAGCCTGGAACAATTCAGATGTGGATGTCAGAAGACAACTTCCTGGAAAAGTTTCTCTCTCTCTCTCTCTTTTTTTTTTTTTTTTTTTTTTTTTTTGGGTGGGTCGGGGGTTTAGAGACAGAGTCTCTCTGTGTTAGCCATGGCTTTCCTGGATTCGCTTTGTACACCATGCTGGCCTCGAACTCACAGCGATCTACCTGCCTCTGCCTCCCGAGTGCTAGAAGTAAAGGCATGCGACACCACGCCCGGCCTTCTCTCTTATTTTTACATGGATACCAGGAATAGACCTCAGGCCATCGGATGTTCACAAGTATATTTACTCTCTTAAGTCTAAGCCTCTTGAGGATTACTGTCTCAAAGTTTTAAAAAAAAAATTAAAAAAGACTGGGTATGTGGCATATGGCTTTACTCCCAGCACTTGGGAGGCAGAGGCAGGTGGATCTTTGTGAGTTCCAGGACAGCCTGGTCTACAGAGCAAGTTCCAGGACAGCCAGAGCTGTTACACAGAAAGACACTGTCTTGAAACAATCAAAAAAATAAACATAAACATAAACATAAAAATAAAAAGAGCTGGTCCAGGGGCAGTTGAAGATGGGAGTCAGTTGGTAGATGCTTTCGTAGAATTCAAGAAGTCATAGGATCAAGCCTCAGCGCCGCATACAAACAGGAATGATGGTCGGATCAGAAGTTCAAGGTCAGCTGAGCAGGAGGGAGCACGCCTTTAGTCTCAAGCACTCGGGAGGCAGAGCCAGGCAGATCTCTGACTTCTAGGCCAGCCTGGTCTACAAAGTAAGTCCCAGACACTCAGGGCTACACTGAGAAACCCTGTCTCAAACAAAACTAAACAGACAAAGTGTAAAGGAAGAAAGCACTCACCACCATGCAAGCCTAGCGAACTGAGTTCAGTCGTGGAAGGAAAGAGCTGACTCCACAAAATTGTCCACTGCCCTTTACATATGTGCTGTGGCATTTGTGCCCCTCCACACATGCAGCATATATCACACAGTATTTTTTTTTAAGACCTGAGATTAGACTCAGGGGTTAAAAACACCAAATTCAGGGGCTGGAGAGATGGCTCAGAGGTTAAGGACACTGACTGCTCCTCCAGAGGTCCGGAGTTCAATTCCCAGCAACCACATGGTGGCTCACAACCATCTATAATGTGATCTGATGCCTTCTGGCCTGCACATGTACATGCAGGCAGAGCACTGCATGCATAATAATAAATAAATCTTAAAAAAAACAAACAAACACCAAGCTCAGTCCCCAGCACTCATCTACCTGCAGCTCCAGCTCAGTGGATATGACACCTTCTGGCCTCTGAGGACTTTTGCTTGCATGAGGTACACATAACTCACTCTGGAACACACACAGAAATATAAATAGAAAATTATGATTTTTTTTTGATACAGGGTTTCTCTGTGTTAATTTGTCTGTCCCGGTCTCTCTTTGTAGACCAGGCTGGCCTGGAACTCAGTGATCCACCTGCCTCTGCCTCCCAAATACTGGGAATAAAGGCGTGAGCCACCACAGGCCAGCTCATTTTTCGTTTTTCAAGACAGAGTTTTCTGCCTGGTGAGGTGGTGCATGCACTTAATCCCAGCACTTGGGAGGCAGAGGCAGGTGGATCTCTGTGAGTTCCAGACCAGCCTGGTCTACAGAGTGAGTCCAGGACAGCCAAGGCTACAGAGAGAAACCCTGTTGAAATACCAAAAAAAAAAAAAAAAAAAAAAAAAAAAAGGTTTTCCTCTGTAACCTTGGCTGTCCTGGAACTTGCACTGTAGACCAGTATAGCCTCGAACTCACAGAGATCAGCCTGCCTCTGCCTCATTTGGTGCTAGGATTACAGGCCCGCTCCACCAATATCCAGCCTATTTGTTTTGGGTTTTTGTTTGTTTGTTTGTTTTGGTTTGGTTTTGGTTTTTGGTTTGTTGAAACAGGGTTTCTCTGTGTAGCCTTAACTATCCTGGACTTGCTCTGTAGACCAGGCTGGATGTTTAGCTTATTTACTCATTTTTACGTGCATTGCTATTTTGTCTGCATGTATGTCTGGGTGAGGGTGTCAGATCTTGGAATTACATAGAGTCGTGAATTGCCATGTGGGTGCTGGAATTGAACTCAGGTCCTCTGGAAGAGCAGTCAGTGCTCTTAACCACAGAGCTATCTCTCCAGGCCTTGCTGTCTTAATTTTTAGTAATAAATATACAGAAAAGATTCAAGTGGGGTTGGGGGAGAAGGAAGATGAGTCCCCAGTTGTGAGCCTGAGAGTCAGTTCAGGTGTGTAGCATTGGCAACATGAGGTAGTTTGCCTCAGTTGTTTGTCCAAACAGATAAAGGATGATTAACCAGGCCAGTGGTTTTCATGGGTGGATCCCAGGGCATTGTATTCAACATTAGCTGGGATTATGCCAACAATGCAAACTTTTAGGCCCTACCCAAGAATACTACATTAAAAAAAATCCCAAGAAGGCCCATATTGGTGCCTGAAATTCTCCAGGACATGTTGATGCTCCGTTAGGTTTGAAACCCACGTCAGGTCTAGTCACGCTCGTTTATTCCTTTCTCTCACAAGAACCGGGATGTATGAGACCCAGCCTGCTGGCTGTAGGGAAAGAAAGATTGGACATTGGCTACAAAGAGGTTATGAGTAAGCTGAAGTTATGAGCAGGCAGAGGCTGTGACTAAATGGGGTGGTTGGCTCATAGCCACAGAGAGAGAAGGGCGGGGCCACACACCCTCATGACAGTCAGGAGAAACCCAGAAACCCAGTCTGGAAACGTGCATGAGGCCTGCCCTTTTCCTCCCATTCCCAGCCATATTGTTGCTGTTAGCTTCCTCTAATAATATTCTCTTTTATTTTGGTTTTTCAAGACAAGGGTTTCTTGCTGAGCACCGTGGCACACACTTTTAATCCCAGCGCTAGGGAGGCAGAGATAGGCAGATGTGAGTTCAAGGCCAGCCTGGTCTACAAATGGAGTCTAGGATAGCCAAGGCTACACAGAGACACCTTGTCTCAAAAAATAAAAATTTAAAAAAAAAAAAAAAAAAAGGAAAAAAAAAGATAGGGTTTCTCTGTGTAGCCTTGGCTTTCCTGGAACTCACTCTGTAGACCAGGCTGGCCTTGAACTCCTAGAGATCCACCTGTCTCCACCTCCCAAATGCTGAGATTAAAGGCGTGGGCCACCACTGTCCAGCTCCTGCAGTACTCTTAGCTCACAGCTGTGAAAGATACTTTTTGTCATTGGAGGTAGCCTAAGGGAATCTATATTCTTAACTTTAAAAATAAAAATCTAGTTATGTATATGTGTGTGGTAGGGTACATGCATGTGAGTGCAGGTCCTGAGGATGCCAGAAGAGGTGGTCAGATTCCCTGGAGCTGGAGTTACAGGTGCTGTGAGGGGCCTGACATGGTCCTGGGAACTGAGCTTGAGTCCTCTACAAGGCCACACAGTCTTAACTACTCTCTCCAGGTCCTGAATCTGTGGCCTTTTTTTTTGTTTTTAACTAAGATTTGCATATGAGTGCTCTATTTGCATGTGTGCCTGCAGGCCATAAGAGGGCCTTAGATCCCATGACAGATGTTTGTGAGCCACCATGTGGTTGCTGGGAATGGAACTCAGCAGGCAGTGTTCCTAACCCCTGAGCCATCTCTCCAGAGGGAATGTATGTTCTTAAAACACAAATAGATGACATAGCTCCAAAGCTGATTGAATTGAAGCATAAAGTTAATTAAAAGAACCACTACTTCCTTAAGTATAAATTTTATGTTTTATTCTTTTGACACAGGGTCTCATGTAGGTATGTGGTTTAGGTTGGCCTTGAACTTCTCACCCTCCTGTTTCCAGGCTGATGCAGCGATGGGGATTGAACCTAGCGCTTCAGACTTCCTGAGCAAGCATCCTGCCCACTGAGCCACATCCCGAGCCCTGTGTGTGTCCTTGTGTCTATCCAGCATGTGAAGGCAGAGGACAACAGTAAGTGACTTCTCTCAGGAAGCCCGCCCACCTTGGTTGTTCTTAACCCTCATTCCATTTTATATTATTTGTGTGCACAGGGGCATATACCACAGCACAGGTGTGGAGGTCAGAGGTCACCTTGCAGGGGTCAGTACACTATTTGCAGGACATTCACCCCAGAAAGCAAACTTGTCAGGCTTGGCAGCAGGTGTCTTTGCCTGCTGAGCCATCTCAGTAGCTCCACCCACTCTGTCTTTTTTTTTTTTGTTTTTTTAATTTTATGTGCATTGATATTTTGCCTCTGTCTGCCTGTGTGAGGGTGTCAAATCTTGGAGTTACAGACTGTTGTGAGGTGCCATGTGGGTGCTGGGAATTGAGCCCAGGTGCTTTGGAAGAGCTGGCAGTGCTTTTAACCACTGAGCCATCTCTCCAGTCGTTCCCCCCCTCACCCCCCCACTTTGTCTTTTTCAGACAGAATTTGTCCTTAGGACCAGGGGGCTTGCCAATTACAGTAGGCTGGTTTGCCAGTGAGCCCCGACATCCTGTATATGCCTCCCCAGCACTGAGATTACAAGGACATGCCAGTATGCACAGCTTTTTGTTTGTTTGTTTTTGTCTTTGAAAACTCTCCGTGTGGCTCTCATAGAGCTCAGGCTATCCTGTACTCAATAGTAGCTAAGGATGAACAGAATAGCAGCCTCCACCTTCCAACCCAGCTGGCTGAGAGTCTGAATCTTAAAAACAAAGCTTAGCATACATTGCTGCTGCAGTTAAGACTAGAGACCCAATTGGAGCCAACTGGAATGGTGGCATACAGACACCTTTCCTCTCAGCAAATTAAGGAGGTTGAGGCGGGAGGATTAATTCAAGTTCAAGGCCAGGAGACCTACAGAGCTTAGGGTGCATGAAAGCTTACCGAATGTTATTTTGGGGAGACAGGGTAGAATCCGGGATGCGCGGGGTGAGGGGGGAGCACAGACAGAAAATAGTCTCAAACAACAAAATGCAACCTTGAGAAGCCTCACACACCTTTCTCTTTAAGTTGGTCCGGAAGTGGTTTTGCTTAGGAACCGAAGACACTAGCGTCTGATTGGCTGTCGTGTGTAATATGTTAATTAAGAAAGTTTTTTTAAAAAAATAAAGAGGTTTCTTTACAATTCATAAGTATTCAAAATGATTCTCCCTCCCCCCCCCAGAATTTCACGCAAACACCACTTTGAAGGTGCACGCTTGCGGTATTACTTCGGAGAGAATTCTACCGGGGGGCGGGGCAGCATGTCACCACTAGCTGAGAGTGAGCTGCCCAATGTGACTGCGCAGCGGCAGGCCCTGTTTCGCTAAGACTATACTTTCAGGGATCATTTCTATAGTTGGTTACTAGAGAAGTTTCTCTGACTGTGTAGAGCACCCGAAACCACGAGGAGGAGACGCAGTGCTCTCCCCTGAGCGTGAAGCCGGCTCTCGGTACTGCCTCCTGCAGCTGCTGTTAGCCATTGATGATCGTTCTTCTCCTCCTCTGGAGGAGCAAGAGGGGGAGAGCGCAGTCTGAGTGGTTTCTTCTTTATTCTTAGTCCAATATCAGCTCAAATACCTTTTTGTTCCTTAAGTTCTTGATTCTTTTGGTACTCTTCAGCAATGTTTCTCTGTCTTTGTAAGTTTTGTGTACTTAAGCCTTTCCTCAATCTCAGAGACCTGCAAGTCAGTTATTATCGGACAAATGTACGACTTCAACGGTTCAAGAGATTTTAAAAAAAGAAAAAAAAGCTGTTGTGTACTATTAAATAGTCATATGTGAAGTAAACTAGACCTTCTGCAGGTATAGTTGGAGCTACTTGACAGGGGAAAATCTATGATGAGGTCTATTAACCTGAATTAGCAAAAACAGGTAAAGGCTTCAGAAACAAGATTTATGTTTTTGTTTTCTGTTTTCTTTTGTGTTTCAAGACAGGGTTTCTCTCTGTAGCTTTGTTTAGACTTGCTGTCTAAACCAGACTGACCTCAAACTCGGAGATCCACCTGCCTCTGTCCCCAAACGCTGGGGTTAAAGAGGCATCTCCTCCAGGATCCATTTATATATTTTCAAGTGTGGCATTGCTCGCACTATTAAAACTTCCCACTAGGGGGCGACAAGGGATTTAACAGTCTGCTCCTTGACCTTCTAGGTGGAAAAAGCTCTTGAAGGCTCCTGCCACAACCACCAGGATGGTTTTTTTCTTTGTTTTTTGCTTGGGATTGGGTTGGGGTTGGGGTTGGGTTTTTTGAGACAGGCTTTCTCTGTGTAACAGTCTGGCGGTCCTGAAGCTCGTTTTGCCTGAGCAGGAATTAAAGAAATGCACCACCAGGGCAGGCTGAGGAATATGTTTCATAGCAGAATTCTAGTCAAAGAATCTTTAGGGTTAATATCTTGTTTCAGGAATGAACAATTTTGCACTTAAGTAAGAGTTTATATTCAGGGACAGTAAGTTTTTGTTATTTTGTTTCAAAGTTGTACCTTAATTGGATGAAATGCAAGGCTCAGAGTGTAGGTTGGTGGTAGGTCACTTGCCTGGGACTTCCAAACCCTTGGTCCTTGCCTGGAGGTGCCGGCTGGCACAGGCTTTTACTCCCAGCACTTGGGGTGAGTGCGCAAGTGTTGGATAAATAAGAATTCAAATTTCCGCTGCATCACTGTGAGCTGGAAGGCTTCTCCAGATCCCTGAAGCCCATGGATCCAATTGTGGAATGTCCAGTGAAGGACAGATAGCAAATTCTACCAAGTTCCCAGGTCATAGTGCTGATCTGGGCTAAGGAACCCAGTTTAAAAAAAAAAAAAAAAAAAGACTCTACCAGAGCTGGGCGTGGTGGGACACGCCTTAATTCTAGCATTCCCGAGACAGAGGTAGGTGGATCCCTGTGAGTTCAAGGCCAGCCTGGTCTAGAAAGCGAGTCCAGGACAGCCAAGGCTACACAGAGAAACCTGGTTTAGGGAAACAAAAACTCTACTAGATCATAAAAATAGTAAAGAGCCGTTTGCCAGCTGCCAGGTACAACTAAACACTGAGAGTGCACTAAACATTCCAGCTTGCTAGAGAGTAATAATTGTTGTGAAAATAAAATTTGAATCTTTATTTTTACATGGATAGGTGTTTTGCCTGCATTATGGTCTATACACCACACATTAAAACAAAAATAGGTGAGTGTGGTGGCACAAGCCTTTAATCCCAGTATTTGGGACACAGGAGCAGATGGATGGATGGATCTCTGTGCCTCTGAGACCAGACTGGTTTACATAGTGAACTCCAGACCCGCTAAGGGTGTGTAGTGAGACAGTTTAAGAAAGGGGTGGGGGAAGTGGAGGAGATCATAGAATTTGCATAACCATTTAAGAAGCCAGGGTGTATCAGGAAATTTCTGAGTCCAGCTGCTAAGGGATGTTCTTGCCTAACTAATGCAGAAAGCCCTGCATTCATCCCTGGCAGCACATACATAGGGTGTGGCAGGTGCATGCCTGCAGTCTCAGAGCTCTGGAGGAGGCAGGAGGACCAGATGGCCAAGGTCATCTTTGGCAACATAGAACGGGCTACACGAGACCCTCCCTTTCAAAATGTGTTTATGTTCTCTGAGGTGTGAAGAGAAAGAATTTAGGCTGCTAACAGGAGACTGAGGCAGGAGGAGCCAAAGTTCAAGGTCAGCCAGGTGGCTGAGCTAGACTCTGTCGCAGAAGAAAGTGAGGAGCTATGGCTCAGAGGAGAGTATAGCCTAGCCGCCTGAAGACCTGGGTTCAGTCCACAGAAGCAGAAATTAAACAGGGAGACAAGAGAGCTCGGGATATCATGATGGCGTTTGCAGCGAGAGGAGCATAACATGTCAGCACCTTTGATATGTGGTAGTGTCTGTGGGACTTGCTTCCTACTTGGATGAGGAGGAGCAGATGAGGAAAAAAAAATATATTAGCTGGGTATGGTTGTGTACACCTGCAATCGCAGACTCAGGAGACTGAGGCAGAAGGATGACAAAAAGGCAGTGGGAAACTTACTCTTATCCACAACCTTTTGTTGTTGGTGTTTGTTTTAGTTTTGGTTTTGGTTTGTTTTGTTTTTTGTTTTGGAGACAGGGTTTTTCTCTGTAGCCTTGGCTGTCCTAGACTCGCTTTCTAGACCAGGCTGTCTTAGAACTCACAGCGATCCACCTGCCTCTGTCTCCCCAGTGCTGGTGAAGGAACCAGCCCCCTTAACGACCCCCATTAAAGCCAAAGTCTGGGAAAATGTAAAAGTCAGCCTACTCAGTCCTCCCTTAAAGACCCCCATTAAGGCCAAAGCATGTACATTTCTAGGGGGTCCAGCTTGAACCAAGGACAGACAGATATCAGATCACTGTATGTGTGTGGCAGGGACAGGAAAAACCTTGAAGAGTCCAACTTGACTCAAGGTCTCAGTCTGTTCTCAGAGTCCAGCTGGACTCAAGGACAACCAGCTGTGTTTCAAATTTCCACTACCCCTCCCCAACTTAAACAGTTCCTAAACACCCCCTGTGACTGCTTCAACCAATCTTTCCCATAGGTCAGCTTGCCCCTCCACCCATTATCCAACCACCAAACGCCAAGACTTGTAACTCCCTGCTTGCAGCTTTTCTGCCCAAATGCCAACCAATCACATACTGTAAAACTCATTTCTTTGTCTAAAACCTATAAGAGGCCCGTGCCTCTATTTCTCGGGGTCTGCAGTTTGAAAGAGCTGGACAGACCCCATCGCGATGGCTCAATAAATTCCTATTCCTATGCATTTGCATGGACAATGGACTCTGTCTCTTAGTGGGGATCTGGGGATAGACTAGAGATCTCTCTAGGGGTCTCAGTCTTACACTGGAACTAAAGAAATGGAGAGGTGGATCTCTGAGTTTGAGGCCAGCCTGGTCTACAAATCAAGTCCAAGACAGCCGAGGATACACATAGATACCCTGTCCCCTGTCTTTAAAAAACAAACAACCTAATGTTTATTGAACATGTCATATATTTTCAAGACTACGCTATTTAAATATTATTTAAAATACAGCCGGGCGTGGTTGCCCACGCCTTTAATCCCAGCACTCGGGAGGCAGAGGCAGGCAGATCGCTGTGAGTTCGAGGCCAGCCTGGTCTACAAAGTGAGTTCAGGATTGCCAAGGCTACACAGATAAAGCCTGTCTCGAAAAAACAAAAACAAAAAAACAAAAAAAGAAAAAAAAAAACCTTTAGTTTCAGAGCTGGAGAGATGGCACAGAGGTTAACAGCACTGGCTGCTCATCCAAAGGTCCTGGGTTCAATTCCCAGCAACTACATGGTGGCTCACAATCATCTATAATAAGATCTGGTGCCCTCTGCTGGTGTGCAGGCATACATGTACCCAGAACACTGTATATATGATAAATAAATATTATTTTTTTAAAAAAAGTTTAATTTCAGCCAGGCATAGTGGCCCACAGCTGTAATCCCAGCAGCTGGGGAGGCAGAGGCAGGTGGATCACTGTGAGTTTGAGGCCAGCCTGGTCTACAAAGTGAGTCTAGTATAGACAAGCCTGTTACACATAGAAACCGTGTCTCGAAAAAACTTAAAATAAGAAAAGAAAATATTTTTCATTTCGTTTATTACCAGTGTGTATGTGTACCCGCAGTGTAGCACATGTGTTTGAGTTCTAGCCTAGAACAATTCAGACGTGGATGTCAGAAGAACACTTGATGGAAAAGTTTCTCTCTTATTTTTACATGGATTCCAGGAATAGACTTCAGGCCATCAGATGTTCAAAACGATATTTACTCTCTAAGTCTAAGCCTCTTGAGGATTACTGTCTCAAAATTAAAAAAAATAAAAATAAAAACAGGCCAGGCAACGGTGGAACAGGCCTTAAATCCCAGCACTTGGGAGGCAGAGGCAGGTGGATCTTTGTGAGTTCCAGGCCAGCCTGGTCTACAGAGCAAGTTTCAGGACAGCCAGAGCTGTTACACAGAAAGACACTGTCTTGAAACAATCAAAAAAATAAACATAAACATAAACATAAAAAGAGCTGGTCCAGGGGCAGTTGAAGATGGGAGTCAGTTGGTAGATGCTTTCGTAGAATTCAAGAAGTCATAGGATCAGCCGGGCGTGGTGGCGCATGCCTTTAATCCCAGCACTCGGGAGGCAGAAGCAGGCGGATCGCTGTGAGTTCGAGGCCAGCCTGGTCTACAAAGTGAGTCCAGGATGGCCAAGGCTACACACAGAGAAACCCTGTCTCGAAAAACCAAAAAAAAAAAAAAAAAAAAAAAAAAAAAAAGAAGTCATAGGATCAAGTCTCGGCGCCGCATACAAACAGGAATGATGGTTGGATCAGAAGTTCAAGGTCAGCTGAGCAGGAGGGAGCACGCCTTTAGTCTCAAGCACTCGGGAGGCAGAGCCAGGCAGATCTCTGACTTCTAGGCCAGCCTGGTCTACAGAGTAAGTCCCGGACACTCAGGGCTACACTGAGAAACCCTGTCTCAAACAAAACAAAACAGATAAACTGTAAAGGAAGAAAGTACTCACCACCATGCAAGCCTAGCGAACTGAGTTCAGTCGTGGAAGGAAAGAGCTGACTCCACACAATTGTCCACTGCCCTTTACATATGAGCTGTGGGATTTGTGCCCCTCCACACATGCAGCATATACACACAGTATTTTTTTTTTTTAAACCTGAGATTAGACTCAGGGGTTAAAAACACGAGATTCAGGGGCTGGAGAGATGGCTCAGAGGTTAAGGACACTGACTGCTCCTCCAGAGGTCCTTAGTTCAATTCCCAGCAACCACATGGTGGCTCACAACCATCTATAACGTGATCTGATGCCTTCTGGCCTGCACGTGTACATGCAGGCAGAGCACTGTATGCATAATAATAAATAAATCTTAAAAAAAAAAAAAAAAAACACCAAGCTCAGTCCCCACCACTCCTATCAGGTGGTTTGACAGCCACCTGCCACCAGCAGCTCCAGCTCCGTGGATATGACACCTGGCATCTGAGGACATTTGGGTGCATGAGGTACACATAAACTCACCTGGGAACACACACAGAAATAGAAAATTATGGTTTTTTGTTTGTTTTTTATACAGGGTTTCTCTGTGTTATTTTGGATGTCCTGGACTCCCTTTGTAAATCAGGTTGGCCTGGAACTCAGTGATCCACCTGCCTCTCCCTCCCAAATACTGGGATTAAAGGAGTGAGCCACCAGAGGCTGGCTTATTTGTGGTTTTTCAAGACAGGGTTTTCTGCCTAGTGAGATGGTGCATGGGCTTAATCCCAGCATTTGGGAGGCAGAGGCAAGTGAATCTCTGTGAGTTCCAGGCCAGCCTGGTCTACAAAGTGAGTCCAGGAAAGCCAAGGCTACACAGAGAAACCCTGTCTTGAAAAAAAAAAAGAGGGTTTTCCTCTGTAACCTTGGGTGTGCTGGAACTCACTCTGTAGACCAGGCTGGCCTGGAACTCACAGAGATCAGCCTGCCTCTGCTTTCCTTCGTGCTGGGATTACAGGCCTGCTTCACCAATGCCCAGTATTTGTTTTGGGGGGTTGGGTTTTTTTTTTTTTTTTTTTTTTTGAAACAGGGTTTCTGTGTGTAGCCTTGACCAGGCTGCATGTCCAGCGTATTTACTCATTTTTACATGCATTGCTATTTTGTCTCCATGTATGTCTGGGTGAGGGTGTCAGATCTTGGAATTACATACAGTCGTGAATTGCCATGTGGGTGCTGGAATTGAACTCAGGTCCTCTGGAAGAGCATTCAGTGCTCTTAACCACAAAGCTATCTCTCCAGGCCTTGCTGTCTTAATTTTTAGTAATAAATATACAGAAAATATTCAAATGTGGTAGGGGGAGAAGGAAGTTGAGTCCCCAATTGTGAGCCTGAGAATCAGTTCAGGTGTGTACCACTGGCAACATGAGGTAGTTTGCCTCAGTTGTTTGTCCAAACAGATGAAAAGATGTCTAACCAAGCCACTGGTTTCATGGGTGGATCCCCAGGCAGTGTATTCAACATTAGCTGGGATTATGCTAAAAATGCAAATTTTTAGGCCTTAACCAAGAATACTAAATTTTTAAAAATCCCAAGAAGGCTCATATTGGTACCTGAAATTCTCCAGGACTTGTTGATGCTCCCTTAGGTTTGAAACCCACGTCAGGTCAAGTCACGCTCGTTCATTCCTTACTGGCACAAGAACCGGGACGTATTGGACCCAGCCCACTGGCTGTGGGGAGAAAGGTTGGACATTGGCTACAAAGAGGTTATGAGTAAGCTGAAGTTATGAGCAGGCAGAGGCTGTGACTAAATGGGGTGGTTGGCTCATAGCCACAGAGAGAGAAGGGTGGGGACACACACCCTCATGGCAGTCAGGAGAAACCCAGAAACCCAGTCTGGAAACGTGCATGAGGCCTGCCCATTTCCTTGCATTCCCAGCCATACTGTTGCTGTTAGCTTCCTCTAATAATATTCTCTTTTATTTTGGTTTTTCAAGACAAAGGTTTCTCGCCGAGCACCGTGGCACACACTTTTAATCCCAGCGCTAGGGAGGCAAAGGTAGGCAGAGGTGAGGTCAAGGCCAGCCTGGTCTACTAATCGAGTCTAGGATAGCCAAGGCTACACAGAGAAACCTTGTCTCAAAAAAATCAAAAAAAGAAAAAAGAAAAAAAAAAAGACAGGGTTTCTCTGTGTAGCCTTGGCTTTCCTGGAACTCACTCTGTAGACCAGGCTGGCCTTGAACTCCTAGAGATCCACCTGTCTCCACCTCCCCAATGCTGAGATTAAAGGCCTGGGCCACCACTGTCCAGCTCCTTCAGTAATCTTAGCTCACAGCCGTGAAAGATATTGTTCATCATTGGAGGTAGCCTAAGGGAATCTATATTCTTGGCGTTAAAAATAAAAATGTAGTTATGTGTATGTGTGTGGTAGGGTACATGCATGTGAGTGCAGGTCCTGAGGATGCCAGAAGAGGTGGTCAGATTCCCTGGAGCTGGAGTTACAGGTGCCGTGAGGGGCCTGACATGGTGCTGGGAACTGAGCTTGAGTCCTCTACAAGGCCGCACAGTCTTAACCACTCTCTCCAGGTCCTGAATCTGTGGACTTTTTTTTTTTTTAATTATTAAAGATTTGCATATAAGTGCTCTATTTTCATGTGTGCCTGCAGGCCCTAAGAGGGCCTTAGATCCCATGACAGATGGTTGTGAGCCAACATGTGGTTCCTGAGAATTGAACTCAGGACTTCTATAAGAGCAGGCAGTTCTCTTAACCACTGAGCCATCTCTCCAGACCCAAATCTATGTTCTTAAAACACAAAAAGATGATATAGCTCCAACGCAGATTGAGCAGAAGCATAAAGTTAATTAAAAGAACCACTAATTTCTTTTTCTCTTTTTTAAAGATTTATTTATTATTTATGCAGTGTTCTGCTTGCATGCACTCCTGCATGCCAAAAGAGGGCAGCACATCACTTATTATTATTATTATTTTGGTTTTTCGAGACAGGGTTTCTCTGTGTAGCCTTGACTGTCCTGGACTCACTTTGTAGCCCAGGCTGGCCTCGAACTCACTATGTAACCCAGACTGGCATGGAACTCTCAACCATTCTCCTGTCTCGGTCTCCCCAGTACTGAGATTATGTGTTGTTTCTCATGCCTGGCCAATATTACCAATAGTTTGGCCTGGGCCTGGTGTGGTGGCAAGCAGCTGTTAGCCCCAGCACTCAGGAGGCAGGGGCGAGGGGATCTCTCTGAGTTTGAGGCCAGGTTGGTCGACATAGTGAGTTTCATGACAGCCCCGGCTACCTAGTGAGACCTTGTGTCAAAAATAAAGTAGAAGCCTTTAATCCCAGCACTCGGGAGGCAGAGGCAGGCGGATCGCTGTGAGTTGGAGGCCAGCCTGGTCTACAAAGTGAGTCCAAGCCTACACAGAGAAACCCTGTCTCGAAAAAATCCAAAAATAAATAAATAAATAAATAAAAAGAAAAAGTAGAACAAGAAGAGAAAAGGAGGAGACAACTGTTGGACTGTTACAGAAGGGTTAAATCTTGATGACAAGTTGACTGGTATCTGAATCTGGAATACCTTATCAAAATTTACCCACTTCCTTTTCCTGCAACACGTGGCCCTTTCTAAGCCTCCGAGTTGATCGGCACCCTGCTTTGCTCTTTTTTTTTTTTTTTTTTTTTTAAGTTTTTTGAGACAGGGTCTCTCTTGGACTCACTGTGTAGACCAGGGTGACCTAGAACTCACAGTGACCCACCAGCCTCTGCCTCCCAAGAGTGCTGGGATTAAAGGCGTGCGCAACCACGCCCAGCTCTGCCTTGCCTGCTCTCATTTGCCCGCCTTTCCGCCATGCTCATTACTGCTCCTGCTCCAGGAACCTTGTCCTGCTGGCTGACTCCAATCTAGCCCTCATCCTGGGCCGCTACATTGCTCACGTTCTGTCTTATGTTAGTTAGTTCTTGTGTGTGTGTCTGTGTGTTTTCTTGACCTCGTTTTAAATGCCTTAAGTCCGCTTTCTGTCTGTCTGTTTATATTTGTTGCATCTGTGCACGTATTTTGCTCATGTGTATGCCTGCACATCATGTGCATGCTGGAACTGGAGTTAGGGATGGCTGTGAACTGCCTTGTGGGTGCTGGGAACTGAACTCAGGTCCTCTGTAAAAGCAACATGTGCCCTTAACCACTGAGTCATCTCTCCAGCCCTTAGAGTCTGTTTTAAAGCTTTTGTATTTATTCATTTGGCTGTAGGGGGCTCAGCAGAGTGGTGGGCTCTGTCTTTTCACCACCCTCCCCCACACTGATGCTGAGGTGACTCGTTTTGTCCCTTGCTGAAGCTTATCTTAGTTCTTCCCTAGAGAAGTAAGCTGACTCTGACTGAGACATATTGATACGTGTTTTTGAATTATTAAAGTAAATTATGTGGCAGGGCTTGGTGGTACATGCCTTTAATCCCAGCAGTTGGGGGGCAGATGCAGGTGGATAATCGCTGTGAATTTAAGGCCAGCCTGGTCTACAAAGTGAGTCCAGGATAGCCAGGGTTGTTACACAGAGAGGTCCAGTCTTGGGGGGAAATAGTAAATTATGTGTATTGTGTTTATCATCTACACTAGGAGCAGAAATTGTTCAGACCAGGGGCCCAGTATTTGGAGTGTGTATGTGTGCATTCGAGCATGTGAGCGTGTGTGTGTGTGTGTGTGTGTGTGTGTGTTGCTGAGACTTGAACGCAGAGCCTTGCTGGGCTATTGCTGTATCTCACTGCTTTTTTGCCAGATTTTATTTGTTTGTTTTTTCTTTTTTTCTTTTCGTTTTGTTTTTTGTTTTTGTTTTTTCGAGACAGGGTTTCTCTGTGCAGCCTTGGCCATCCTGGACTCACTTTGTAGACCAAGCTGGCCTTGAACTCACAGCGATCCGCCTGCCTCTGCCTCCCAAGTGTTGGGATTAAAGGCGTGCCCAACACGCCCAGCTTTTTTTTTTTTTTTTTTGTTTTTTCGAGACAGGGTTTCTCTGTGTAGCCTTGGCCATCCTGGACTCACTTTGTAGACCAGGCTGGTCTTGAACTCACAGCGATCCGCCTGCCTCTGCCTCCCGAGTGCTGGGATTAAAGGCGTGCGCCACCACGCCCGGCTGCCCAGCTTTTTTTTTGTTTTTTGTTTTGTTTTTGTTTTTTCGAGACAGGGTTTCTCTGTGTAGCCTTGGCCATCCTGGACTCACTTTGTAGACCAGGCTGGCCTTGAACTCAGCGATTCGCCTGCCTCTGCCTCCTGAGTGCTGGGATTAAAGGCGTGGGCCATTGTGCCCAGCTAGCTTTTCACTTTCTAACAGAACAGAACACTCCTCCATGAAGCCTGACTTACTGAAGAAGACTCAATCTGCAGTCTCTGCTTACAAAGAGAAACTATAGAAATCGTTATCATCACCTGCTGAGCCACATCCCTGCTGGTACTCAGCCCTTCCTACAGCTGCCCCATAATTAAAATGCACATAAAAAGGGCAGGGATTCAAAAGAGCCTCGCTTTCCAGACAGTGCTTAGATAGCTACAAAGGATAAGAAAACACACAGTCCATTGTAGTGATGATCCTTGAACTGAACCATCCTCTCCCGCCCCAGTCTCTGTGAAGCTGGTAGCACGGCCAAGGCTTTCTGTTCTTCCGACTCCCAAGTCCAGGAGGTTTGCTAGACTTTCATAGATGAAAAACATGGCAAAGAACAGGCCAGAGGGTTGGAACTCCCTGCCCCGTCCTTGACAGTGAGATGAACTTCTTCAACTGACCACTTGTGACTGTGTCAGTGTCCTTGAAGCAGGTGCACATGAACAATTTAGAACAGTGCGAGACTGGATTGGATATAATTCTTTTATTTATTTATTTTTTCTAGTTTTTTTTGGAAAGAGGGTTTCTCTGTGTAACCTTGGCTGTCCTGGGACTTGGATCTATAGACCATGATGTCTTCAAACAAGATCCAGCCTCCTGAGTATGGGACTTAAATGTGTGTGCCACCACCACCTGGTGGATATAACTCCTAAAATTAGATTTTTTTTCTTCTCCTTCTCCTCCTTCTTTTGAGAAAGGTTTCTCTGTGTAGCCTTGGCAGTCCTGGACTCTGTAGACCAGGCTGGCCTTTAAATCACAGCAGTTCACCTGCCACTGCCTCCCTGAGTGCTGGGATAATAGGTAAGCGTGGCCACCCCTCCCCCTCCAGCTTAGGTGTCCTGACAGACACCTACTATGAGAACTTCTATTTTCATGTTTATGAAAAGGAATTTTTGGGACTGGGCCTGGCGGTGCACACTTTTAATCCCAGCACTCGGGAGGCAGAGGCAGGCAGATCCCTGTGAGTTTGAGGTCAACCTGGTCTACAAAGTGAGTCCAGGACAGCCAGGGCTACATAGAGAGACCCTGACTCAAAAAAAAAAAAAAAAAAAAAAAAAAAAAGAAAGAAACCTTTGGGGATTAACCCAGATGGTCTGTGTTAGTGGTGGTGGTTGGAGGGTTGAAACAGGGTCTCCTGCACTCCAGGCCATCCTTAGCCTCTACCTCCACCTCTGACCTTTGGGTCATCCTGCCTCCACCTCTGACCTTTGCATCTTCCTGATTCCACCTAAGTGCTGGCATTCCAAGTGTAAACCCGGTGCCCAGCCAGCCCTAACACATCCCGGGCTGGGTAACTGTAATCCAGTATCGGTCTTTTCAGCAGCACCCACTCAGCAGATACTAATCACTGTGGACAGTATCACTTTCAGACTGTAGTAGGGCCTGACTTGAACAATGGTAGATAAAAATCTAGCAGCAACAACAATTAATATAGTCAATAGGTACTCACCAAAGAGCAGAGTGATGCTCCAGTGAATGGAGAAGGACCTCGGAGCTTCACTGGACTCCACGGAGAGAACTTTCCCTTCCTAAGCCCCGTATGGAAGAATTAAACTACAGTTGCTCTACTTGTAGGTGAAGGCACTTGCTGCCAAGCCTGAGGACCTGAGTTTGTTTCCTAGGCCTGACAGTGTAGAATTAGAGACTTCATAAAGTTGTCCTCTGATCTCCAGAGTGCTGTGGAAAACACACACACACACACACACACACACACACACACACACACACACACACACACACACACACACACACACACACGAGATACTTTGCCTGCATATACGCCTGCAGGCCAGAAGAGGGCATCATATCACATTACAGATGGCTGTGAGCCACCATTGGTTGCTGGAAATTGAACTCCCGACCTCTGGAAGAGCAGACAGTGTTCTTAACCTCTGAGCCATCTCTCCAGCCCAGTAAATCTTTTTTTTTTTTTTTAAATTTCAAAATCATCACCTTTGAACTCCTAAGGATTCATTTTCATTGTCTGCACTTTCATCACCTTGTAGTTTCCCATTTTGTGGAAGCTGTGATTAAATTGGAGTGTTGTGAGGTGCATCAGATATGTATGTACTAAATTTTTTTTTTTTTTTTTTTTTTGGTTTTTTGAGACAGGGTTTCTCTGTATATCCTTGGCTGTCCTGGACTCACTTTGTAGACCAGGTTGGCCTCAAACTCACAGCGATGGAGATGGATGCCTGGCATAAAATGAGCTTTTTTAGCCACAACTGTTCCGAGAGCTTCTTTTGATCTCTTGTGGCCACCAGGCATACACACACAGTACACATACATGCATGTAAACATTCACACACATAAATAATTAAAAAACAAAACAAAACATAAGCTTAGCCAGGTCGTGGTAGTGCACACCTTTAATCTCAGCACTCAGGAGGCAGAGGCAGGCGGATTGTTCGAGGCCCACCTGGTCTACAAAGCGAGTCCAGGACAGCCAAGGCTACACAGAGAAACTCTGTCTCAAAAAACCAAAAATAAATAAATAAATAGAAAACATAAGCCTTGACAGAGCCTATTGGGGTACATAGGGTGATCAGCATAGATGCCCTTATATTAAAACCATCTTAGTCATGAGCTCTGGGTAGCAAGTGTAGGAAGCGGGTCAGGGACAATGCCATACACTCATTAAGTGCACTGAGTTCCCAGCACAAACTGTGAGCCTAGCACCTGGGTAGGAGGTTCCTTCCTGTAGCCACACCAGACAGGATGACTAGCTGCAAACCAAGCCCATTTCTATGCACAAGAGTTTTATAGCAACAATTAAAACCTTGTGCTTGCTTCTGAGCATATATCTTTGGAACACACCTCTTTCACTTAGTTAAGAGGGCAGATCTGAGCACACACCTAAACCTTGGTGACAACCTCAGCTGTCTGAGCTTCCCAGTGTGAAAACAGCTTCCCACCAGATGGACTCACTCTCCACACAGCATCTCATTGCCAGCTTGATGCCACCTTTCTGGTTAAGGTCTGAAAAACAAATAAATAAAAGGCCTTGCAGGCTGGGTGTGATGACCACGCCTTTAATCCCAGGACTCCAGAGGCAGAGACAGATGGATCTCTGTGAGTTCAAAGCCAGCCTCGTCTACAGAAAGAGTCCAGAACAGTCAGGACAACACAGAGAAACCCTGTCTGGGGGCAGGTAAGGCCTTGCAATGAGATCATAAGTAAAATACACTTAATTCAGTTTTTTGAATTTTTTCATTGTGTACATAGCCAGAAGATTAATGGGTTTTTTGTTTGTTTGTTTTGTTTTTTCTTTTAGAGACAGGGTTTCTCTGTGTATCCCTGGCTGTCCTGGAACTTGATCTGTAGACCAGGCTGGCCTCCAACTCACAGAGATCTACCTGCCTCTGTCCCGAACGCTGGGATTAAAGGCATGTGCCACCACCGCCCAGCAATTAATGGCTTTTTTTTTAAAGAAATCCAATTTGAAGCCGGATGTGGTGGCGCACACTTGTAATCCCAGCACTCAGGAGGCTGAGGCAGGTGGATTGCTGTGAGTTTGAGACTATCCTGGTTTACAAAGCCAGTCCAGGACAGCCAAGCCAAGGATACATAGAGAAACTCTGTCTTGAAAAACCAAAATATAAAAGAATGAAAAGGCTGGGCGGTGGTGACGCACGCCTTTAGTCCCAGCACTTGGGAGGCAGAGGCAGGCAGATCCCTGTGAGTTCAAGGCCAGCCTGGTCTACAAAGCGAGTCTAGGACAGTCAGGGCTACAGAGAGAAACCCTTTCTCAAAAAAACCAAAACAAACAAACAAATAAATAAAAGAATAAAAAGCCAAAAACCAAACAACAACAACAACAACAAAAAACCCTAAAAATCCAACTTGGGCAGGTGGTGGTGGCACCTTTAATCCTAGCATTTAGGAGCCAGATTTTTGTGAGTTGGAAGCTAGCCTGGTCTACAAGAGCTGAGAAAGGTTTCACTGTGTAGCTCTGGCTGTCTTCAAACTCATTTTGTAGACCAAGACCTTTAATCCCAGCACTTGGGAGGTAGAGACAGGTGGATCTCCATGAGTTCGAGGCCAGCCTGGACCACAGAGCGAGTTCCAGGACAGCCAGAGCTGTTACACAGAGAAACCCTGTCTTGAAGAACTAACCTCCCACACACACAAAAAAAAGAAGGAACAAAGGAACGAAGGAACGAAGGAGGGAAGGGGAAAAAGAAAAGGAGGAGGAGGAGTAATTGACGTTGTTTAGGGCCAGCAAGATATTGCAGTAGAGACACCTAAATTCAACCCCCAAATCCCTCAAGGTAGAAGTAGAGAAATGACACCTGACAGCTGTCTTCTGACCACAACAGAAACCCATGGTGCATAAGCACCACCACCACCACACACACACACACACACACACAGAGGAAACACACACACATATACAACATACCACACAGAAAACACACATACCACAGCAAACACACACACAGCACACTCACCCACACAGCAAACACACACACACACCACAGCAAACACATAACACATGTATTACACAATAAACACACAGCACAAAAGCGCGCACACATGCGGGCATCCACACACACACAGAGCACACACACACCACCACACAATGAAGTTTTAAATGATATGTTACATACCTGGAACCCCTATAATGCTGAAGCAGGAGGCTCACACGGAATTCCAAGCAGCTGGGGCCACATAGTGAGTTTCAGGCCAGCCTGAGTAAAAGTGAGATACTGTCTCAACATGTGTGTGTGTGTGTGTGTGTGTGTGTGTGTGTGTGTGTGTGTGTGTGTGTGAGAGAGAGAGAGAGAGAGACAGACAGACAGACAGACAGACAGAGAGACAGAGACAGAGAGAGCTTAAAGGAAAAGTAAAATATACTAAGAGAACGTAATTTAACTTTTCTTGTGATTGTGTTTAATAGTGTTGACAGCCTCCTGGAGAATTAGCAAATGTTTAAGTGACATAGAAAGCATAAGTTTGCAGAGCTGGGATGGGCAGAGTCCACAGGACAGGGCTGGCTTTCAGTGCTGAGTCTGCTCCAGATGGCACATTCTGGATTGGAACGCTAGATATGTGCCTATAAACATAAAGCAGAATCTCTCTCTCTCTCTCTCTCTCTCTCTCTCTCTCTCTCTCTCTCTCTCTCTCTCTCTCTCTCACACACACACACACACACACACACACACACACACACATCTCTCTCAATAAAGAAGCAAAAGGGCTGGGCATGGTGGTGCACGCCTTTAATTCCTGCACTCACGAGTTAGAGGTAGGCAGATCACTTTGAGTTCCAGAACAGCCTAGGCTACAAAGTGAGTCCAGGATGGCCAAGGCTACACAGAGAAACCCTGCCTCGAAAAAACCAAAAACAAAACAAACAAAAAAGAAAAACCAAACCCGCCACCCTCACCCCCACCCTCACCTCCTCCAAAAAAGGAAAAAAAAAAAAAAAGAAAGAAAGAAAGAAAGAAAGAAAAAACCCTCAGGACCTCTTTTCTGCCCCACACATGCTAGGCCAGTGCCCCTCACTGAGCCACACCCCCACACCATAAGCCAGCTCTTCAGCTGCTTCAAAAAATGGAAAAACCGGACTGAGTAACACTGAGTGCCCTTCCAGTGTCCTCACTCCTTTTCAGGACAAAAGGACGCTGTGGTTGAGGCCAAACTGACTACAGTGAGCATCCGGAAGCTATCAAGGCACTCCGCAGCACTCACAATTACAAGTCTGCGAGCTCTTGGTGTAAACCAAGCTCGCGGTGCTCTGACGATAGCTTCATAAGGCAGCGGTCAGGAAAGTCCCGATTTCTGTCAGCGGTCCAGCTTTCTGAGCTAGCTTCCCTCCTTTCTTAGGCACGTGATCACATGTGGCCAGTCTCCGCTATACTGCCCTGTTGGAGAGATAGTGCCTTAGCCCTGTCTCTAGCACACCTTACTGTGGTCATGCAGGTAGATAATAAGTGTCACCGGATGACCACTTACCGAGTACTGTAAAATAGTTGTAAAACCAGTTTGTTTGCTTGATTGGTTTGCTTTTTTTCAAGTCAGGGTTTCTCTGTGTGTAGCCCTAGCTGTCCTAGAACTTGCTTTGTAGACCAGGCTGGCCTCGAAATCACAGAGATCTGCCTGCCTCAGCCATCCAAGTGCTGGAATTAAAGATGTGTGCCACCTCGCCTGGCTGCAAAACCATTTTTTTGCTCTCTCTTTCTTAAAGATTTATTTATTACATATACAGTATTCTACCTGCACACCAGAAGAGGGCACCAGATCTCATTATAGATGGTTGTAAGCTATCACGTGGTTGCTGGGAATTGAACTCAGGACCTCTGGAAGAGCAGACAGTGCTCTTAACCGCTGAGCCATCTCTCCAGCCCTGCAAAAACCATTCTTTTTAAAGATTTATTTATTATTATGTATACAGGGCTCTGCCTGCACGTACACCTGAAGGTCAGAAGGCATCAGATCACATTACAGATGGTTGTGAGCCACCATGTGGTTGCTGGGAATTGAACTCAGGACCTTTGGAGGAGGAGCAGTCAGTGTCCTTAACCTCTGAGCCATCTCTCCAGCCCGCAAAAGCCATTTTTTAAATGCCATTTCACACAAAAATATTTACATTGACCATTCTTCAAGGGTCGTATCAGGGTCATCAGAAAGCACTGATGGGTTGCTACTCCTGTTAATGGTAGCATCCTGATGGCTCAGCGCAGTGACGAGGGTCTATATTGCCAGGTGAACCTTCAACCCAGCCAAGAAGCGCTTAAGGAGCCAGGCTACACAAAGAAACCCTGTCTCGAAACAAACAAACAACAAAAACAAAAAAAGAAGAGTGTGCATTGCTCTTCCAGAGGACCTGAGTTCAGTTCTCATTGTTTTAATTGAAAATCCAAAATCGTTCTGGTTTACCAATAAAGAATCAAAAGCCAGATGCTGGAGTGTAGAAGGCAGAGAAAGCACCCAGCTGACCTTCCTACTCAGCTTACTTCCCAGTGGAGAAGGCCCAAAAGTCTCATTAGCTCAGCTGACAGCCCAGGAAGAAAAGGCCAAAAAAATACCCAAGGCCTAAGGCTTATTAGGTCAAAGCCCAAAAAGCCAAAGGCCACAGAACTAACCGAGGAGCTCAAGAGCTAAGAGCTAAAAGCCGGAGAGCTCCTTCTACCTCTCACGCTGTCTTGAACACCCTCCACTCAAAGTCCCCCCTACTCTTTAAGCCCTGTCAGCTGGTCTCTTGCTCCACCTCTTGACCTAGAGTTAACTTTATTAACTCCTGTGTACAGAAAACTCTTGGATTAAAGGTGTGTTAGGGCTGACTGAACCACACCTTAGCCACTTGTTTAAAATAAACAGAAAATTCTCGAATTAAAGGTGTGTTAGGGCACAACCACTCCAAACAAAAGACAGGTTTTTACAGTTCCCAATCTCAGAGATCACAGTGGAATCAAATATCATGCAACAAGGTCTCAGCACCAACGCTGGGCATCTGGGAACTCACAACAGCCTGTAACGCCAGCTGGCCTCCAAGTTCACCCACATACACATGACGTAAGCTTGCACAAACACAACCACATAAGTGCAAATAAAATAATCTTTAAAAAAAGATCGGAGGGCCCCAGTCACAGAGCTGCGGCCTCCAGCTGCCTCCCCTCCCTTCCCGACACTCGGCTCCATCCACCCTGCCTGCCTTCTCCCGTAGCCAACTTCCTCAGGCCGTTTCCACCGAGGAAAAGGAGTCGTATTGTACGTCCTGTACGTCCGCAATGTAGAACCTCCATTCTTTTGACCCCTTTGCTGATGCAAGTAAGGGTGATGACCTGCTTCCTGCTAGCACTCTGATCGCCATAGCAAGTTCCAGGACAGCCAGAGCTACATAATAGAGAGCTCCTGTCTGGGGAAAAAAAAAGAAAGAAAGAAAGAAAAAAAGAAAAAAAGAAAAAAGAAAGGGCTTATGGTCCATCAAAAGGCATTTGAGGAAGACTTCTATCTCTATAATAAAAGGTTAACTGCCAGGTGTGGTGGCGCACGCCTTTAATCCCAGCACTCAGGAGGCAGAGGCAGGCGGATCTCTGTGGGTTCGAGGCCAGCCTGGTCTACAAAGTGAGTCCAGGATAGCCAAGGCTACACAGAGAAACCCTGTCTCGAAAAACCAAAAAAAAAAAAAAAAAAAAAAAAGGTTAACTAACATTTACTTGTGTGTCAGGTGTCTACCTGAGGACAGCTATTTCTTTTTTTTTTTTTTTTTTTTTGGTTTTTTCGAGACAAGGTTTCTCTGTGTAGCCTTGGCCATCCTGGACTCACTTTGTAGACCAGGCTGGCCTCGAACTCACAGCGATCCGCCTGCCTCTGCCTCCCGAGTGCTGGGATTAAAGGCGTGCGCCACCACGCCCGGCTTAGGACAGCTATTTCTTTAAGGCCCATTGTTACTAAATAGGAGGCCTAAACTATGAATTCAGGCCGGCAACTTCAGCCCAGTGCTCCTGTGTGTGAAAGATGCACAGGAGACTGCTGCAGTGTCCTGTAGGGAAACAATGCCCTCCAGGCTTACACTGCAGTCCAGAGACAGTGGGAAAGGCTGAGGCTGAAAACAGGCTCCAGCAGAGTCAAAAATGGAGATAAGAGAGATTAGAGAGACGAGGATGGAGTCTCTGCGTTATTTCATTCCACAAATACTTGTTGAACATACACTACCTGCCAAGGTTAAGAAACAAACAGTCAAGCTGGGAGTGGCGACACACGCCTTTAATCCCAGCACTCGGGAGGCCGACGCAGGCGATCGCTGTGAGTTCCAGGCCAGCCTGGTCTACAGAGTAAATCCAGGCAGCTAGGATAACATAGAGAAGCTCTGCCTCAAAAAAGAAAAGAAACAAACAGGCAGCCGGGCAGTCATGGCGCACGCCTTTAATCCCAGCACCGCGGAGGAGCAGGCAGGTGGATCCCTGTGAGTTCAAGGTTCAAGGTCTACAAAGTGAGTCCAGGACAGCCAGGGCTATACAGAGGAACTCTGTTTGGAAAAAAATCTGACATCATAGTGCATGAAGGTGATTGTTAAGAGGCAGAACAATCTGGAAACAGGAATGTGGGCTGTTTCAACTGACTCATTAGAACTTTTTTTTTTTCAGGTTTTTTTTTTTCCAGACAGGTTTGCTGTGTACAGACTGATTAAACCTTTAATGATGGTGGAGTGTTTGGAATGTTACAAATTCAGAAGCAAATTTTCTTCCGTCATCTTAAGACCATCAATACTCATTGCCTCCCTGTGCATATGAGCTAACACATCTCTGTAGTCAGTAAGTACATGTTTTTGTTTTGTTTTCTATGAGACAGGGTTTCTTTGTTATCTGGGCAGTTCTAGGCTTGATTTGTAGACCAGGCTGGCCTTGAACTCACATTGAGCAGCCTGCTTCTGCCTCCCAAGTGCTGGGACTAAAGGCCTGTGTCACCATGCCTGGCTTGTTTCTGTTTTGAGACAGGGTCTGTGTAACAGTCCTGGCTGTCCTGGAATTTATTACGTAGGCCAGACTGGCCTCAGACTCAGAGATCGTTTTTCCCCCCCAAGTACTGGGATTAAAGGCATGCACAACCACACCCTGCCATTATTATTACTATTACTATTATTATTATTATTAATTATTTGTAGTAAATGCATTTGAATGTTCAGACACTACGCAGCTCCCACCAGCCCAATGCTTAAGTGTCAGGGGATATTTGAGCCCCATAGCAGAGATCCCCTGGATTTGCTTTAATCTACCTGCTTAATGTTCATCAATGTATTTTTAAAAATATCCTCATTCATGGAGAGCAGGGACCAACTCTGACATGAGCTCTAGTGCCCCATATTTGACGACTTCCCACTGGTGAGGAGCCCTGGTGGCACTCAAAGAAAGAATAGGCAGACTGCAGGTGTGGTGGTGCACGCCTTTAATCCCAGCACTCGTGAGGCAGAGGCAGTCTGCTCTACAAAGCGAGTCCAGGACAGCCAAGGCTACACAGAGAGATCCTGTCTCGAAAAACCAAAAAAAAAAAAAAGAAAGAAAGAAAGAAATAGGCGGACTACAAAGATGAAACTTGATAGCCTGTGACCATAAAGTGGTGGAAGAGATCCCCCCTCAGGCATGGCATGGACCTAAGGGAGGGAAATAGGGTGGGGGTGGGAGGGTAAGAGGAATGGGAGGGTACAAGTGATGGGAGAGCAATTGAGTTGTAATCTGAATAAATTAATTTTAAAAAATCCTGATTGATGACACTCTTTGTTCTGTCAGTAATCTCAATGAACTGCTTCCACATTGAACAAGGAACTTGGGCAACCTAAACCTGTGTTCCACTCATATTTGGCTCCAGAATAAGGTAACTCTTATTGCTGGGCATGGTGGAGCACATCTTTAATCCCAGCACTCGGGAGGCAGATGGATCGCTGTGAGTTCAAGGCCAGCCTGGTCTACAAAAGAGTCCAGGATAACCAGGACTGTTACACAGAGAAACCCTGTCTCGAAAAACCTTAATAATAACAATAACAACAACAGTAATAAAGATAACTCTTATTTCCTTTGAGGTGAGAGTTGTGAGCTGGGGATGGGGGTGGGGTAGAGGGCGAGGGGCTGGGGGTGGAGTGGGGAAAGTGAGGAGTGGTGGGTGTGGGTGGGAAGGTGGGGAATTGGGGTGGCAGTTGGAGGGTTGGTGGAGGGTAGTACAGGCCTTTAAGCCCAGCACTTGGGAGGCAGCAGGAGGCAGGATCTCTGGGTTCGAGGCTAGCCTAGTCTACAGAGCAAGTTCCAGGACACCATGGCTACCCAGAGACAGAAGGAAACATAGGAGTTGTGGTTTTGTGTTACAGGATACAGGAGAACTTGTTTCTGTCTTCTGAAACAAGTCCTTCCTCAGCGGCTGTGGCTCAAGGCATGCGCTCCTGGGACCAGGAAACTTCGCTGAATTTAGAACAGGAGCCTGTTTACTCTTTGCAGATTTCTTTTTAATACACAGACCACAAGCTGGGTGCGGTGATGCACACCTGCAATCCCAGCACTCAGGGAGACAGAGGCAGGCAGATCTCTGTGAGTTCGAGGCCAGCCTGGTCTACAAAGCGAGTCCAGGACAGCCAGGGTTATGCAGAGAAACCCTGTCTTGAAAAACCAAAAAGAAAGCCGGGCGTGGTGGCGCACGCCTTTAATCCCAGCACTAGGGAGGCAGAGGCAGGTGGATCGCTGTGAGTTCGAGGCCAGCCTGGTCTACAAAGTGAGTCCAGGATGGCCAAGGCTACACAGAGAAACCCTGTCTCGAAAAACCAAAAAAAAAAAAAAAAAAAAAAAAAAAAAAAAGAAAAGAAAACCAAAAAGAAAAGAAGGGACCGGAATGTTTTGGCCCTCTGGCTAATGTGGGGAAACCGCAGCTATCAAAAATCTCGAGATAAGGTTTCACGGAGCGCCGGAGGCCGTTTCGCTCCTCACAATTAGACCTGTGTGAAACAGGTTCAGCGTGGCCAACCTCCACCCACGGGCGGCAAGGCTTTTGTACTCTCTGACTAACTAAGTCTGACAAGACAGCCAGTACCACATTTGAAATCTGAATTTTGCCATTGGATCCCAAACAGAATTTGAATGGTGAAATGCATTTCATGAAAATGAGAGCAGCCAATTTAATTAGACATCCTAACAGTCGTGGTGCTGCGCATGTGTAATCTCAGCACTGGGGAGGTGGAGGACCCTGAGTTCAAGGTCATCCTGGGCTACCTGAAATCTTTCCCTCAAAACAAGAGAGAAAGGGAGGGAGAGAGAGACGGGGTGGGGGGCTGGAGAGATGGCTCAGAGGTTTGGTAGAGGACTGGCTCAAACTGGATGGTAGTGGCATACCCTTTTAATCCCAGCACTCGTGAGACAGACAAGTGAATCTCTGAGTTCCAGGCCAGCCTGGTCTACAGAGGGAATTCCGGGACAGCCAGGGTTACACAGAGAAACCCTGCCTCAAAACAAAACACCAAACAAACAAACAAAAAAAATCAAACCAAACAAACAAAAAAGGCTCTTCCAGGGGTCCTGAGTTCAATTTCCAGCAACCACATGGTATCTCATGACCATCTAATCTATAATGAAATCTGGTGCTCTCTTCTGGCACACATGCAAGCAGAATGCTCTGTGTGTGTGTGTGTGTGTGTGTGTGTGTGTGTGTATAATTTTTTAAAAAGAGAGAATTTAAATGTTTGGGGTTCATTTTTGAGTAAGAGAGGAAAAAAAGGAGGGAGGGCGGGAGGGAGAGAGAGAAGAGAGAGAATTTAAATTTAAAATGTTCAGATTTAAAATTTGAGTGACCATGGGTTGGGAACAGATTCGAAATACTTCAAATTCCATGTCCCAACATGGAAGCAGTTTCATAAAGTAATAGACAAGACTGGCCTCGAACTCACAGAGATCCCCCTGCCTCTGCCTCCCTGAGTGCTGGGACAATAGGTAAGCGCGGCCACCTCTCCCCATCCAGGGAAGAGAGACAGGCGGCTCTCTCAGTTTGAGGCCAGCCTGGTCTACAAAGTGAGTCCAGGACAGCCAGGTCTAGAATGCTGTCATATGCCATGCAGCTCTGTCCACTAGACGTGTCAAGAGTGCATCCTGTCACCAGCTCATCTTCTGGATTATCCATCTTTAGGAGCTAGCTGTCATGTCACGGCCTGATGGCAGCCTGTTCCATCACCGGCACTCACCTAGCTTGACTTTGACCATCTCCATCTAGGTTGTGATGTGGTTTCCGGGAGCTCCTGGTGGCCGGTCCTTCAGCTATTTTTCCATTAACATCCGGCCAAATCAGTGATGTTTCCTTCAAGCATGCGCACGACCTCCTCCAGCTGCTGTGAGCGTATCATGCAGCTCAGTGATATCCTTGCTGCACTCCACAATCTTCCTAGTGCTGTGTACTTGTCTTCACTTAGATTACATTTATTACTGATTTTATGTGTATGTGCTTTGCCTTCATGTCTGTGTAGGAGATGGATGTCTGGTACCTGAAGAGGCCAAAAGAAGGCACAACATCCTCAGGAACTGGATTTACAGATGCTTATGAGCTGCCATTCAAGTGCTGAGAATCAAACCTGGGGCCTCTGGAAAAGCAGTCAGTGCTCTGAACTGAGCTATCTCTCCAGCTGCTTATATATTTATTTTTAATGCTTTATGTCTATGTACATCTTTATGTGAGCATACATATGTGCATGGGGGTGGCCACAGAGGCCAGAAGAGTGTGAGTGCTAGGCAATAAACTCTGGTCCCGATACAGCAGCCGCCCTGGCCCTGCACTACCCCTGGCCACAAGGTGCAGAGGAACCGCCCGCACTGTGGGTGCCTCATCAAGCACAGCACATGAGGGAGGTGTGCCGGGAGCTGCTCAAGGTATCCAAGGACAAGCGTGTGTCACTTCGCGCCAAGAGGAAGTGGGAGGAGCTGAACAATATGAGGAAGGCAGTGCCCAGGAAGGACTGATGTCCCCTCCCCCAGTAAACGGTTATGTCGAAAAGGGGGGAGGGATTAGCACTCTTCTTAACCGTGGGTCTTCCTGCCACTCCCCCTTGGATTGCACTTAACCTCAGCAGGTGCAATTCCTCTAACCCAAAAACCTCGATTGTCTCCTGATCCCTGACTCTAAGATGATGAATCTGTTCCTGTAGGGCCATGAGAAGCTCATCAGTGTTGGGCAGGGAGGCCAAGCTGGTGACCTCCGTGTTCTTGGCACGCATGCTATTAGACACTGTCTCACTAGATAGGCCAGCTTGACCTCAAACTCCCTTATCTGTCTGTCTCCAGGAGCTGGAATTCCAGGTGTGTGCCACCACAGCTGACAGCTGTGAGCACAGCTCCTAGCACTTCTTCAGCACACCACACCTCTAAGAGCTCTAGAACGTTATTCCACACAGCATAAGTAAGGTTAGAGCATTCCGCCAGCAAAGAACAGGAGGGAGAAACCGGTGCCAGCTTAGTGTAAAAGGTCCCCAAAGAAAGCTGACTAGTTTCTTTCTTGGATAAAAGCCAAAATGTCCTTGAGAAATTCCACAGCCTCATTCTTGCCAACATCCAGAGAAGCCAGAAGTGTTAAAGCCCCCCCTCCCCCACCAAGCCAGTCTGCAGATGCTATAAAGGAGGTGTGGTTTTCCCTTCCCCCACCAAAGGACTGTCCCCTTTTCAAAAGCTAGACTGAGAATGTGACCAGAACCCAAAGACCTGGACCCCGGGAATGAGAACTGGACTGACCAGCTCCCTGCACCCACTTCCTCTGTCCTCTAAAGCCTTGTTGAGTGCAAGGCACTTGGGCTACTTGGGCCTCCAACCCACGGAGCCACATGCCTCTCGACAGCTGTCTTCTCCCGCCCTGTAAGAAAGTTGTCCATACCTCACCCTCACTGTTCAAATTCAAGAGACAAACCCCCAGAAAACTGCTAGGTTAGGGTGGCCTTGGTGGTAATGGAGCTTCTGGGCCCCCAGCCTCTTAAGCTAAGCACAAGATGAGAAAGGCTCCATTACTCTCAAAGACACCCCAATTTTCCTGAATCATAGACATGAGCATTTTTTTGTTTTGTTTCTCTGTGTAAAAGCCTTGGCTTTCCTGGAACTCCCTTTGTAGACCAGGCTGGCCTCGAACTCAAGAGATCTGCCTCCCTGACTTGCTAAGGCCATACAAAAAGGACTCAGTACTCACATATACATATATGTAACAATAATCAAAGAAAGACATTAACTTGTGGGAGGACAGGGGGCAGAAAATGGCGTTTCAACTAAAAACATGTAACACAGGAAAGGTTTTATCTGTATGAATGTGCTCCTGCATATATGTGTGTGTGCCACATGCATGCAGCTCCCCTAAGAGGGTGTTTGATTCCCTGAAACTGAGTCTCCTCCAGACAGTTGTGATATACCATATGGGTGCTGGGGACTGAACCCACAAGAGCTGTCAGTGCTCTAAATTGGGAGCAGTCTTTCTAGCCCTTATGGGTTTTGTCGTGGTGGTGGTGACGACTTTGCAGGTCAATCAAAACCCCTGATGGCACCTGAACTAGACAGCTGCATTTTTGGGAGTTTTGAATTTTGGTTACTTATCATGCAGGGACTAGCCGAGACACTTCAGACTGATCAAAGGAAAATAGAAGAAACCCAGAATCAATAAAACACTGAGCTCAACTGAAACAAGCAATTCAAGGGAGAGTTTCAGACGGCAGAAGGGAAAGGATACAACCAGAGCCAGCAGCACCTGTTCTATCACAGTGAGACCCTGGGGAGCCAGACACTGAGTGAGTAGCACTTACTTGTTCATGAGAATATGAGATATCATATTCACTGCACGACACACCCACAAATCCCTTCCAACAATGAAGTTCATATTAGCAGTTCCGTGTGTCACACACAAGCATAGCATTTGACTTTTCTCTAATTTCTATTCTTAGGTGGTACACACATCTATGGGGCTAAGCGATCCTCCTGCCTCAGGCTATTCTAAGCCTTAGGGGGGCGGGGGAGGGGAACAAACCCCAAACTAAACCAGGAAAACCAGCAAAGCATCTTAAGCCCATTCTGAGAAAATGAGAACACAAGTATTTGTCTGCTTACTTCCAGCTTACTAGACACCTAGTCAATTAAACAAACGACCGGACGAGGTAGAGTGCTTGCCAAACTCCAATAAAACATTGCACATGAAGCGCCTACTGATGGCGTGTGTGGCAAATGAAGGTAACTTCTACTTTCAAATGTTTGAAATTCTCTGGTTTTTGATAAGTAGACATCAGACAACAGAAAACTTTCTCAATGTTACTAGACAATTAAGCAAACTTTTATTTAAGCTTACATTGTGGTACAGAAATACATTTCAACTGATTAAGAGTCCAACACCAACAAAGGAGAAATTATGGCACCAAGTCCTCCCTCCTGTAATCACACTAGGATCACTGTTCAGTCTACGGTTTGTCTTCTAGGCTTTGCTCCACACAAACCTACGCGAATTTCAACATTAGAATTCTTAAATCTATAAGATAGGGGATCGATCAGACCTCAAGCCAAAATCTACAGGGCTACAAAATCCAGCTTAAATAAGCACTGGTCCTCCAAACAGCAATTTAACACGTTGGGTACTGTGCTCATTACAGAATCAGACTGATAACGCTGACTGAAAGGCTCCTCAATGAAGCATTCAATCATCAGAATGCGTAAAGTAAAAAATCCAGACAGGGTTCCAACCACTCGATTTCAAACGAAGCAGATTCTGTATGTTTAGAAACGCTAAAAGTGTTTCATTATAAATACGGAAGGGTAGCAAAACATCACTGCGTCAGTCCAGAACTACTAAGAAAATAGAACAAGGGCAATAAATATGAAATCAATCTGTTTTCTCTTTTAAGTCCCAGAATATTGCAAATGCCACTAACATGTCAACACTTGAAAGCCCGCACTTTGTTTTCAGAACATTGTGCTGTTTTAGCTGGTTATACATGCTCTCTAGCTGAGTAGCTGGGCAGCCCTCACTCTGGTCAGCCATTCATTTGGTCACGGAACACCACGGTGAAAGACCAACAGTAACAGGTCATATGCATCACAAAAATAATTACAACTTTTAGGTCACAGATGGAAATGCCTGACTCTCCTTTAGTAGAAATTGACGGCAATGGTGGCTGAAGGTAAAAGGCGACTGTACTTGGGATCAGTGTTTAAGATTACATTTCTGCTTTGACGTGGTGGGCATTCACTCCTTAGGTAAGTTGGTGAAAGCATGGCAGGCACTCCATTAAAGCTCACTAAGGTGCACTGCATAGCCTACTGTTTCCATGCAGGTTCCCCCTCCCCAACCCAAGACAGGACTTCTCTGTGTAGCTGTGACTGGCCTTACACTCACAGAGATCCACCTGCCTCTGCCTCCAAGCGCTGGGATAAAAGCGCTCACCACCGTGCCCAGGAGAATGGGCTCTCCTGCTAATTACCCCTGGACATTCAGTTCCTTTCAGATGAAACATTCAATTTTGTCATTTCTCTTCCACAGAAGTTCATGCCAATAAGGAGACCACCTTCTTTGTCTTAGAAAAACTTAAGCCAGGGGACTATCTCTAAATTTCCCCACCTGGGTGTTGAGATTGTTATATAAGCCCACAGTGTACTAGTGCGTTGCTGTATCAGGGCGAGGGAAGTTGATGGAAGAGGGGAAATCACCCGGTAGGACTATAAATGCAGGAGCAACCACTGTAACAGTAGGACACAAAACAACTGTAATTATTTTCTTACAAGGACAACTCGTGGAAGAAAAACTTTAATTGCCATTGCATAAAACACCTGTAGGAAGTAGAAATTGGCTTTGAGTGACATTAGTGGAGAATATGCTCTAGAAAGAGGAGGTAACTGGATGTAAAAACTCTGGCAGCAATAGAACAGCCGCAGATGGTCAGCTGAGGCCAGCATCTAATGAGGACGAAAGCCTTGTCTGTGGGGGATTTTGGAGGATGCCTGTAGAAATATTACACCGTGCATAAACCAAATGGGATCATTTTCACACGTGTCGTAAAGAGCCATACAGTCAAAGTTCTTTTCCACATGCACTTCCATTCCACAGCAAGAGTGGCGTAGAACACCTAAACACAGAAGAGAGCATTCATGCAAGATATCTAACTCCTTGATATAATAATGCATACACTTCAAAATGATTACACTATCGTTACACCTAGGGCTTTCTGCAACTACAAGGTGGTGGTCATGGAAAGCATGGCCCCCAGTATCAACATCTAGAAAGCGGCCACCACCTCCTGTGTGTCTTCTCTTTTTGCGTTTTTTCTTCTTCTTCATTTTTCTTAATCAACTCTGCTGTTGTTGCTGTTTCTTAGCAAAACTGGTAAAAACAAAATTGTAATCATTGAACATAGCACTCTGGCAATCAAGACGTTTAAAACCTTCAATCTTCTGGGGTGAAGAAAGCACTGTGCGACATTTAGAGCTCTGGGGAAAAGTACAAAACAAACATTAGCACTTCTGATCTCTAGATTGTTTTCAAACAAAACAATAATGCCATGAATAGATAAATATCTTAAAACCCCATTTCTAGAGATTTACTGAAATTATTTGTGTGTGTGTGTGCGTGCACGCATGCCACGAGGCAAGACCAGAGTTGTATGATTCTTTGGTATTGCAGTCTCTATGAGCCATCTGCTGCGGACGCTGAGATCTGAACTCAGGTCCTCTGATAAAGCCAAGTGCTCTTAAATGCTGAGCTCTCTCTTCAGCCCCAAATGTGGCATTTTATTTGACCTTTTCTTCTCATGGGTTGGGTGTGCACCTCTGAGGTGTCAACAGAGAGCAAGGTAGAACTTACTAACAGGTTGCCGTGCAGAACAAAGACTGCTGAGAAACTGATGAAACACAGAAGCCTCTTCTTTGCCAAGTAGCTGCAGTGAGTGGCCTCGAGGCAAAGCCTGCTTCCCCTTAGGCTTCACTGCCCCTAGCAACCACAGGAGCTAGGCAGGAAGTGCTGGCCTTGCACGCACGTGCAAGACCTTGTACAGCCAAAAAAAGGGCTTGGGGGGGAGGGGGGGAGAAAGAAAGAAAGAAAGGAAGGAAGAAGTCAAATTACCTGATTAACGAACAAGGTGGTCACAAATTTCCCTGGCTTGAAGACTTCCACAACTTTCCTGATCAGGTCGTCATAGGAAGTCTGACTTAGGTTTGTTTCAAAGCTAACATAAGAAAATTCTGGTTCTGGGGTGATGTGAATAGTCCAATATGTTCCCTTAGAGAGAAGTTTTTGTTGTTAGTAGAAGAAAGGAGAAAATAGACAGCAAAACAACCCTCACTCTTCTAATGACTTACATCTGACTTCATTCCATTCATCGAGTAGCCACAGGGATTGAACAGTGTGGCGTCAATGACAGAACCTGGTATCAGGTCACGAATTCCACTCTCACGAGTGACATCCTTTGCAGTAACACCATCTTTCATGTAGAACTGGTCCATAACTGCTGGGTCAAGCTCGCTCATCAGAATTTCCAGGGTTTGATCTGGCTGATTGATTACTCGGCTCTCTGGGAAATCCAAAGTATACAGGTACCTATGTAGAGGCAAAACACAGCTTCTTCAACACAGCCGACAGCTTAGAACAAGCCTTCCGCTGCTTCTTTTAAGAAGCCCAGCCGGTAGTGGCGGCACCGCCGGTAGGACTTGCTGAAGGAGGCAGAGGCAGGAGGATCACAAGTTCGAGGCCAGCCTGCGCTACACATTTTTAGGCCGGGCGTGGTGCCTCACGCCTTTAATCCCAGCACTCGGGAGGTAGAGGCACGCAGATCACTGTGAGTTCAAGGCCAGCTTGGTCTACAAAGGGAGTCCAGCAGGACAGCCAAGACTACACAGAGAAATCCTGTCTCAAAAAAAAAAAAAAAAAAAAAAAAAAAAAAAAAAAAAAAAAAAAAAAAAAAAAAGAGGAAAAAGAAGAAAAGAAGCTCAAGCCCAGCAGGGGGTGCACACCTTTACTAACAGAGATGCCCAGACCCCCTCTCCTAATGCCCACTCTTTAACCCTCACAGCAGCGGTGGTTGATGCACACAGTCAAGCCTGGAGTGGGAAGCAAGTGTGTCATGAGCCACCAACCTTAGCAGAAAAGCAAGGGCAGCTGATGACTTCCAAGGGAAAAGTCAGTTTCATTTAAGGGTTCCAGGCAGGTTAGCCAAACTCTAGTGCATGGTCAAATACCCAAGGGTACATACAGATCTGGGCAATAAGTTGGAGCCAATGGTTTACTAAAAAAATAATTTTTCATTCATTCATTCAACCACTCATTCGTTCATTTAGTTTGTTTATTTTTGAGACAGGTTCACTGTGTAGACGTGGCTGTTCTGGAACTCACTCTGTAAACCAGGCTGCCCTCAAACTGCGTACTGCGATTAAAGGCGTGTGACACAGGACATGTAAAGAAGGTGGGGATCACTGGGCAGTGGTGGTGCATGCTTTTAATCCCAGCACTTGGGAGGCAGAAAACAGGCAGATCTCTGTGAGTTCAAGGCCAGCTTGGTCTACAGAGAGTTCTAGGACAACCAGAGCTGGTTACACAGAGAAACTCTGTCTCAAAAAAAGAAAGAGAAAAAAAAAAAAAAACCGGTAGGAACCAGGGAGAAGTTACAAGTAGGAATGAGAGGTGAACATGACCAAGCATACAGACAAAATTTGCAAAGCAACTTTGCAATGGGCATGGTAGTACAGTATTTTTAAAAAAATGATTTATTTTTAATGCATTGGCGTTTTGCCTACATGTATGTCTGTGTAAGGGTGTCAGATCTTGGAGTTACAGACAGTTGTAGGCTGCCATGTGGTGTTGGGAATTGGACCTGGGTCCTCTGGAAGAGCAGTCAGTGCTCTTAACCACTAAGCCATCTCTCCAGCCCCGGTTGTACACTTTTAATCCCAGCTCTCAGAAGGCAGGTATAGGCACACTTCTTGAGTTTGCTAAGTCGGATCTACAACGTGGAATTCCAGGCCAGGCAGCTACATAGTAAAACTACCTCAACTAACTCAAACTCCAACTCTGCTTGACCCTCCAAATTCCTTTACAGTATTAAGGAACAGTCCTAGGGCTTTACACATACAAGCTAAGTAAAAAAAAAACACCACACCACCGAAACTACATCTCTAATTTGTTTTTCCTTTCTATTTTATCTCACCAACTTGCCTTTACTGGCCTTTTACCTCAGACTCCAGTGTAGCTGGGATTAACAAGTGTAGTTACCAGGTCTAGCTTAAACACCCCCGCCCCCCAAAACTCACACACATAGGCAACAAACCCAAATCAAAATTACATACCAACAGTCAGAATTCATACGTCCCATACAATATGCTGCTCCATCTGTGAGGAAAGAGTTTTTTTTTTTTTTAATTCCTTTAACAGGGTAGCTTATTATCAGCCATTCAATAAACAGTATTATTTGCCGCTGATTAGTAATGTCCTCAGTGAACAGAAATTAAGGCAGGTCAATTCTAATGAGAAAATCATGTTTTCTGCTATGTTTTATGTGTATGAGTTTGCACATGGGTGTCTTGTGCCCATAGAGGCCAGGTCCATTACCACGTGGGCACCAGGAACCAAACCTGAGTCCTTTGCAAGAGCAACAAGTAACCTCTTTTTGGGTTATTTCAAGACAGAGTTTCTCTGTGTAGCCTTGGCTATTCTGAATTAGCTCTGTAGAGCAGGCTGGCCTGGAACTCACAGAGATCATCCTGCCTCTGTCTCCCCAAGTGCTGAGATCACAGACGTGCACCTCCCTGCCTGGCTGGAGCAACAACTGCTTAATATTTAAGCTGCTTTACTTACATATTCTCCTGAAACAGTTTCAACACTTCTCTTAGCACAGTTAATTCCCACCATTCTCTGGCAGTGAGTAGTGTGTGATGTCACAAATAGCTGGCAAATATCTAAAGTCTTTTACTTCTTATAGTGTTGAAGATCAAATTCAGGGCCTCACACTTGCTAAGTATGCATTCACCATTATTTGTGAACTACACATACTGTGTCCCCAGATTTTCACCTTTTAATCCATTTCTTTAAGTGATTGTCAAAGTCATTAAGACTTCTTGGGTTGGGGGCTGGAGAGATGGCTCAGAGGTTAAGAGCATCACCTGCTCTTCCAGAGGTCCTGAGTTCAATTCCCAGCAACCAGGTGGTGGCTCACAGCCATCTGTAATGAGATCTGGTGCCTTCTGGAGATAAAGCACTCATATAAAATAAATAAATCTTTTAAAAACCCGCCCTTCTGCCAGGTGTGGTGGCGCACGCCTTTAATCTCAGCACTCGAGAGGCAGAGGCAGGCGGATCTCTGTGAGTTCGAAGGCAGCCTGGTCTACAAAAGGGAGTCCAGGACAGCCAAGGCTACACAGAGAAACCCTGTCTTGAAAAACAAAACAACAACAACAACAACAACAAAAAAGCCCCGCCCTTCTTTAAATAGTTGCATCCCCACTGCAGAAGGCAAGAATTGCTATACTCTAACCTTTACTTACTTGGGAAAATTGCATTAAGAAACTCAATTTCTTCCTGGAAATTCCGGTGTGGGTATCCTTGGTGAGAAGGCTTCATGAAATTCTTACGAGAATAAAAGAAGCTCTGGGGGGGGGGGGGGATGATGGGGGGGGGGGATGGGGATTGATTGATTTAATATTTTTCCTGAATCAATTTTCTACATATAAAAAACAAAACCAAACAACAACAACAACAACAAAACAACAACAAAATAAAAAAACCCAAAACTTTATAAATATTTAAGTTTCAACTGTGAAGGGCATATAGCAGCCACCTGCTTTCACTACTGCAATGTACGTCTTAAACTGGAATACAAGCTAGTGTGTCTATTGATGGGTCAGAACCATAGAGACAAAGTACATTCCTTCCTAGAGCAGTGGCTCTTCTGAAGGCGTTAGGCTTGATGCCCAGCACTCACATGGACACTCACTAGCCCTAACTCCAGCCCCAGCCCCAGAGATTTGATGTCCTATCCTGGCCTCCATGGGCACTAGGCACACAGTAGGCAAAACATTCATAAATTAAATAAGTAAATAGGGCCTCACGATGTATACCAGTCACACTCCCCCTGCCTCGGCCTCGCAGATCTTTTTTCTTCTCTTTGGTTTTCTTTTCTTTTTTTTCTTTCTTTCTTTTTTAAAGATTTCATTTATTCATTATTTATGCAGTACTCTGCCCCCATGTGTGCCTGCATGCCAAAAGAGGGCACCAGATCTCATTATAGATGGTTGTGAGCCACCATGTGGTTGCTGGGAATTGAACTCAGGACCTTTGGAAGAACAGACAGTGCTCTAAACCTCTGAGCCATCTCTCTAGCCCCTTCTCTTTGGTTTTCGAGGCAGGGTTTCTCCGTGTAGCCTTGGCTGTCCTGGACTCACCTCAAACTCAGAGATCCGCCTGCCTCTGCCTCTGAGCGCTGGGATTGCAGGCATGCACCAATTGTGCCAGGCCATTTTAGATTTCTTACAAGGGTAGTTGAATAATCAAAACTGCACTAGTGGGGTGGGTATGCGGCTCACAGCTTTAAGGACACTAAAGCCTAAGAACAGCAAACACGCCCCATCTCTTCCCATCCCACAAAGCAGGCTGGGTGTGGGACCAGGCACCTGCAATTCCAGAACTCTGAAAGGAGAGGCAGGAGGACTGAGTTTTAGGCAAGCAGGCATATGTGATAACATCCTGTATTACAAAACAAAAAAGCCAAAGCCCCAACAGTATTGGCAAGGCAGGCAGTACAATTTAACGACAGAGCGTTTCCCTAGCATATTGTGAGGCTTGGGTTCAGTTCCAACCAGAGGTGTAAAGAAACCAAAATTCTGAGATTTTAATGACATCCCTTTCCTTGAGGTAAAATATTAAACTCCAAACAGAAATTATTCATCAGTTTTACATAACATGTCTGGGTACTTACTTGAATTGAGTCAAACCCACTGTAATCCCTAGCAAGCTTCAACAGGGGAACCAGTGCTTTCAGTAAGAGGGTGGTGCCACATGTCTTCAAAATGAAACGTCTCTTGGAGACAAACATGCTACTCTCACTGCAACAGAAAGGCACAAGCATTACTACCCCATATATTACTAAAAATACAATTAATCTATTCACCAATATTTGTGACTTTTACATCACTGACTAATGTATTTTTATGCATTTATGTACCAACACCAAAGCAATTAGCTTTCTATCCTTTTAGGTTATACCCTGTAGCGTGCACTCGGTCTTTCCTCATACCCCTAATATTTAGCCTCTTATTCTTTTATACACACATTTCTCTTAATATTGTGTGACCTTGCTTGAGAAGAATACATTTCAAGCCATCCATTTTTCCTGCAATTGTGGAATTTCATTTTTCTTAAGAGTGACTAGTATAGCTGGGCGGTAGTGGCGCACGCCTTTAATCCCAGCACTCGGTGGATCGCTATGAGTTCAAGGCCAGCCTGATCTACAAAGCAAGTCCAGGACAGCCAAGGCTGCACAGAGAAACCCTGTCTCAATCTTTCCCCCCCAAAACCCAAACCAAACAAAGAAAAGCCCCCCAAAACAAGCGTGTGCCACCATGTCTGGCACCCATCACTGTTTACTAAGTACACAGTTTCCTCATTTTGGGCACTACTGCTTACGTGGTTTTTCTGGCATGGCGCATAAGTAAGCATTTTATTAAACATCTGCCTATGCTAAACACAGACTTAATTAAAAAAAAAAAAATCAGGCATTATGTATATTACTTAGTGCTAGGCTTATGCCCACAGTAAAAGTAGGCATCCAAAGCATTTATTGATTAAACTAACTTCACACCTAATTTAGTCAATGGCTTTTTAATACTAATATAGCAACCTGATTGTAATGGAGCAAAATTTCATACCTTGTCAGAAACTGGGGCAGAGATCAGTGAGAATGGGTGGGATATTAGAATACAGTGTTTCTCTTTCATCCAATAGACATTGCTGCTAACTATGTAGGAAACATGGCAGCTGTCACAAAGAGCTGCTAGGCAAGGCTTAAAACAAAAAACTACCTAGAAACACAAAAATCACATTTTATGCCAGATTCTTCTTCTTCTTCTTTTTTGGTTTTTTGAGACAGGGTCTCTCTGTATAGCCTTGGCTGTCCTGAACACACTTTGTAGACCAGGCTGGCCTCAAACTCAGAGATCCGCCTGCCTCTGCCTCCCATGTGCCACCAAACTGGCTTCATGCCAGATTATTAAAACTGGAAGAAAACTGATTCTGATGATGAGAAGAGTGTGGGTTCCACAGAGGCTGTGATCAGGGCAGCAGCTCAGTCACACCGTAGTACTCACCTGAGTACATAAGCTTCCTGCTTGTCAGTCTTTGTCACACTTATGATTGAGCACTGCACATCCTTCAAAAGGATGTCCCACTCAGATCTGTTATTCAACAAAAAACAAAATTAACAAACAGTGCTATTTCTATCAGACTTTATCCTTTCACGAAAACTTTTGCCCCCCATGTTAGAGATCAAACCTGGTCTCCTCTGTCTCCCGAGTGCTGGGATTGAAGGAGTGCACCACCACTGCTTGACTTTTCAGCAGTTACTTCAATACTTACTACTAACATTTAATCCATACACTTCCTTGTATGGGTTTTTGCACAGGGTACAACATCCTTGGATTTTATCCATTTTCATGCCAGAAGCAGCATGCATGCCCTAAGTTGTACCAACCAAAAATATCTGCAAATGTCTAAGTCAATGAGAAAGCATCCTTTAAAAACAAAGCATATCAGAATTACACATTTGCTTTACTAAGCTTTGACAGTTTAATAATTTCCAATCACTAAACTCGTATGTGATCCTAATGTGTTGGCTTTGTTAGCTATAAAACTGAAAGCTATTAGGGTCAGACACATCTTTAATCCCAGCACTCAGGAGGCAGAGGCAGGTGGCTCTCTGTGAGTTCTAGGCCAGCCTGGTCTCCAAAGTGAGTTTAGGACAGCCATGGCTACACAGAGAAACCCTGTCTCAAAAAACCAAAACAAGCAACAACAAAAACCCACACAAAACCAATTGGAGACAACAGTTACTACAGGCTAGCAATCATGGTGGTGTCCAGGAATAAAGCACACACCTACCATTATCACCAACTCCAATGTACTTCTAAACAGATTAAAACTGAGAAAATGCCTTAGCCAACTGCATAAAGCCCTGTTGTATCCTATAATATGGACAGCAATACAGCCTTTCCTCTAAATCAAAACAAAATAAGACAAACAAACAAACAAAAATCAGAGTCAGCAGCACACTTGTAACATTAGGAGTTTGAGACAGGGTCTGTCCTTGAATTCAGATGTTCACTTGCTGCTGCCTCCCATGTGCTGGGCCTAAAGTCATGCGTCATCACGCTGTGCCTATATGCAGAGCACTGCACTGCCTTCAACCTTATCTTCTTTTCTTGCCACGATTTCTTTTGTTGAGCCTCTGGCTGTAAGACACTATGTATCTTCATAATCACTTGGCCGATAAAGTCCAACGGTTTGACTTAAGATTTTTAAACTGATTCTTTTCGTAATACTGACTACTTTGAACATCACTATTAGTTGAGGAAGAAGCACGCTGGGTTGCTAAGGTGGAGGAAGCACCAGACAGCCTGGACAAAGCCGAGTACTGTACTCAGCACCTGTGAATATGCTCATACCCTCCCACTGGCGAGGCCAAGCACCAGGCTAGCACCAACCACAAGCTGATACTCAGTTCCAGCCTAGTGCACACAAGGTCCAGCTTCCCCTCAAACTAAAAGCGAGTAGCCATTATGGAAAAGAGTATAGAAACGACTCCCCCAGCATAATTTTTAATAGCTTAAAAAAGGGAAACCCCATCAAATGCTACAAAGCAAACGAATCAAGGACATGATCATTAACCAGTCATAAATATTCTAACATTCCATCGTAATCAAGTCCATGTAAGTAAAAAGGCAAAAGAGGAGCTGGAGAGATGGCTCAGTGCTTAAGAGTGCTGGCTGCTCTCACAGAGGGCCTGGGTTCATTCTCAGGACCCACAGGGAGGCCCATTATTAACTGAAACTCCACTTTCAGCAAACACACACCCCCAAACATTTCAGAAGGGATGAGTGGAAGAGTTGTCTGTGTTTAACAAGTACAGGCTATACTACGTGAGCACTGAGAGCAAATATGGAAAAAAACTATAGTTATGCACGCACTGAACACATACAGACCTTTCTTGCTCTACCATGTAATTACTCTTTATCGTCTTTATCCTACGCTTTAGGTATAAGCTGCAGACTTTTTACAAATCCTACACAAGAAAGCTGAACAGTACTAGTAGGCTGACAGAAGGAAATCAGAAGCAAGAGTTAAACTTCAGTCACCTGAAATGCTGATTAAAAAAAAAGACAGTACACGGATTCTATTGTCAGATCCAGCTGAGCCAGAGACTATCCCAGCACACTGTTCAAAGATTTTAATCTATCAATTTAGGTGATTATATTACATATCACTTCCTAAAATAAAATGGCTAGTTCCAAAGTGCAGTTTGCCCAGTCCCTGTCTAAAATTCAATGGAAGCTACCAAATTAGTGAGCATACAAAGCTTGACTAAGGTCTGTTTCTAAGTTTATCTCAGGCCACCACTAACTCTAGCCCAGGGTAGTCCTAATGTCAAAAGTAACCTAATGTACAGAATACGGCTGCTTACAGACGATCTTATGCTCTCCTGGCCTCCAAGAGGACTTGCATGCGTGTACCCAAATATGTACACAAACACCTGAACAAAACTTGTCCCAAGCAGGGTAGTGGAGGCTCATGCCTTTAATCCTAGCACTCGGGAGGAAGAGGCAGGAGGATCTCTGTGAGTTCAAGGCCAACCTGGTCTACAAAATGAGTCCAGGGCAGCCAAGGTTACACAGAAAAACCCTGTCTGGAAAGGGGGAAGACGGTTCAGTGGTAATTACAGCACTGACCCTCAGAACTACAAAGAGAGACGGGAAAAACTGACTTCTGTTAGTTGCCCTCTCTTTGCCCCACAGAAACACTTGCATTCGTACGGTACCACAACTAATAATGTGTCTAGGAAGCTCAAACTAAAAGGTTTCCTGGCAATGAATTATAAATTTTCTGTATAAAATGACCATTAACTCCAATACTGTGCACAGTAGTCGAAAGCTGACATATGACTCACCATCTTTAACGATGATCCTTTACTGAAAATTCTTTTGCATATAACATTGCTAAAGCAGGTTAAGAATATCCAAACAATTCTAAATGTCACTTCCACCATCAACTTGAAAAGCCTCTAATATTTTTCAAATAAAGCATTTATCTTCGTCACTGCCACCGGGACTTCCCACCAAGCTTCACCTTATGAACTGTAAAGCAAAAGCACCTTACAGTCAGAACCGCCATTTGGACAGGCTTTCGTTGGTGGACCAGCTGTCCCCAACTGGCAGAGCCATGTATCCAGCTCCCTGGTGCTGGGATTTAACACCAGGCCCGGCTCGTTAGAACCACAATTTCTCACCCAATGTAACCCTAAGAAACCATGTTTCTCTTTTTAATATGTCCATTTCAAATATATTATGTAAGTGGACTCTAAATACCCACAGATCATTCATTCTTTTAGTCAACTGCATTACCTACACCAGTACTCTTCTCCATCAATCAGTGTTTAAACCAAGCTCCATCAATCAGTCAAGATTTTCCTTTGTGAAAGGGGGTGGGGGTTGGCATGCTTAGAGATGAGATGGGCCTGCAGGTAAGAGGAATTAAGGAGTCAGGCACCCGAGGTACAAGGGCAGGAGGACCTGCATGAGCTCAAAGGCCTGACAGCAGAGACAATGTAGAAAGAATCTGTCTCCAAAATTAAAAAAAAAAAAAAGGAAGTCGGGCCTCAGTACCCACCACCCACACCAGGCAACTCGCATCCGCCTGTAACTCTGTTCCAGCCATTCTGACCTCTACTAGCACCAAATTCAAGTGCACACCCCAAACAACAAAAACTGCAAAGTCTGTGTGTGTGTGTTCCTTTACTTTGAAAAGCAAATTACATAATTTGCTTAGGTTATGTTCAAGAATGAATTATACTCAATATTCTACTCTGGGAGGTACCCTAAAAGGCTAATTTTAGTTAAGTCTATACCTTGTCTTGGCATTAAAGCTTGGAAAGATGGACCATTTTACCTAAAGGGTCTACCCCTCACGCTACACACAAAGAAATCTGTCTAATTCCACATCTAAATATAAAATGTAAAACCTTCAGGATTTTCTTCAGACTTTGAGTTAGCAGAGATATTTTATTTAAAATGCTGCCAGTAAACTAAACTTAATGTGTGCACTCTGGCATGGGTGCACCTGCATGCAGTGGCTAGATGACAGCTCAGTAGTGTGTCCATACCCCTTCAGATAGGTATCCTTAACTAGCCCATCAAATAAACTTCAGTACAACTCAAGATGACACATGAGCTCTGCCTAGAGTTTGAGGGAGCCACTTCAAATCCTAGCGTCTGGCCAAGTGTGAGCTGCCTTCCCAGCCCTAGGCGGCTTGTTTTCTGAGCCGGGGTCTTACTCTTGCCCACATTAACCCTAAGCCCCTGAGATCCTATTGCCTCCGTCTCCTGATGAGATCATAGGTGAGCACAACTCAGCCAGCGATACAAGCCTGGAATCCCAGCAGAGCCTGGCTACAGATAAGACAGCACCTCAAAAGCTAAACTAAATGAAGAGAGAAAAAGAATGAATCCAAAGTCCAAGCTATTTTCTGAAGAGCACCCCTGGGAAAATGTGGGGGTTTTGGGGGGGGGGACGGGGAGCGGCAGCTCTCATTTTGCAGACCAGGCAGGCTTCACAAAGACCCATCACCTCTGCATCAGAGCCCCAGGACTAAAGGCATGTGTCACCACCTTCAAACCTTATTACTGCGTGTCTGGCATGCATGCCATGATACACTGGTGTGGATCAGAGGACAACTACTGGGAGGTGTTTCTTTCCAACTTTTGTATGGATTTATTCTGAGGATAAAACTGAGTTTTCCAGGCTAGTTCATCAAGTACCTCTATCCAGAGTTCTTTTTTTCTTTTTCTTTTGGTTTTTCGAGACAGGGTCTCTCTGTGTAGCCTTGACTGTCCTGGACTCACTTTGTAGTCCAGGCTGGCCTCGAACTCACATCGATCCGCCTGCCTCTGTCTCCCAAGTGCTGGGATTAAAGAAGTGCGCCACCACACTGGGCTTATCCACTGAGTTCTTGCCAGACAGAAATCTTACAAACATGAAAAGATGTCCAGCTCCATAATTCAGCAACAAATCCTTGTGTGTGTCCATGTAGCCCTCACCAACCTGCTTATGTAGACAAGGATAGCTCCAACCTGCCTGCCTCTGCCTCTCAAGTGCTTGGATTAAAAGCATGTGCCAGAATATCCAGCCAGCAATGCAGTTTGTTTTTCCGAGACAGGGCTTCTCTGTATAGCTGCCGCTGGCCTTGAACTCAAAGATCCACTTGGCTCTGCCTCTGCTGGAATTAAAGGCCTGCAGCAGCAGCAGCAGCACCGCCACAAACACACATCCAGCAATGAAAGGTCCTTCATAACCCATTCCTCCCTCTATAAGGCTGCCAGTCCGCCACTGACCAGCCTTGTCAGATTAGTTTTCACTTCCTAGTTTTACAGCGTGTCCTTTTGTCTGGCTTCTCCTCAGCATATCTGCTTACATTAGCACTCATGTTTTGCATATTGTCAATGGTTCATTTATTGTTGGGCAGCATTCTGTTGTATCCACTATCCACTGTTTTAATTTTATTTTAATTTGGGGACAAGATCTCACTATGTAGGATACCAGGCTGGTTTGAAACTCACTTGTGGCCCAGCCTGGCCCCTGCTTCCCCAGTGCTGAGAATAAAGGTGCGTGACACCAATCCCTAACTACTTCCTCACTCTAGTAGATTTCCAGTTTGGAGGTTACCACAAAACTGCTACTGAAATTCCCAGGCTTTGGCTGGTAAACAGAACAGACCAATTGGGTCATTCTTTTTTATTAGGCCTAGGAAGGTTGTTTAAAGTGTTCCGTTGCTTCTTGCTGAAAGCATGAAAACGCAATTCCACAGGGTGTGGTGTCGCACACACTAAAGAGACAGAGGAAGGCTGATCTCTGTGAGTTTGAGGCCAGTCTGGTCTACAGAGTCCAGGACAGCCAGAGTTGTTGTTACAAAGAGAAACCCTGTCTTGAAAAACCAACCAACAAAATAAACAAAAGCAATCCCTATTTCAAATGTATTCTTTTAATTCTTTCTGTAGACAAGGATTCAATATGCTTAAAAATAAACTGCTTCTTCAACTGTCTTTTACCCTCGGCTTTTAGTTCACATTGATAAACGGCTGCAACCTTGGCCTAAAAAAAGAACAGAATCAAAAGCTGTTAATACCGTAACTACTGTAAATATCATTTATTTAATCCGATTACCCCATGGTCACTGATGCAGGGTCCCCTCAAGTCCCCTTGTTTAGCCACTGACTAGGTGGTTTATCTACCACCTTTATGCCCCTTTTTCAGGCACTTTTTTTTTTTTGTTGTTTTTGAGGTTTTTTTTTTTTTTTTTTTGGAGACAGGGTTTCTCTGTGTAACCCTGACTGTCCTGGGCTCTCTGTAGAGCAGACTGAGATTGCCCTTCGTCTGCCTCCCGACCAATGTACCCTCAGCTTGCTTGGTACTGGAAGGTAGTTGGGTGTGAACTCTTTCAAGTGTTTTGAACAGATCTTAGCTACTGCTACTTGACTGAAGCCAGCTGTAAATACCTACAAAGGTATTTAATGTGTACAAGTCACATGCAAACAGTAAAAATGTCAATTTCTGGTTACACACAAAGTAAGTATGCTTTTCAAACATTTAAAGAAAGCAGAACCGGTCCTTGGCGGCACTTGCAAGGTGGAGACAGGTGGTTAGCCTGTCTAGGACCCAGTTCCAGGACAGCAACGGGCTACACAGAGAAACCCTGTCTCAGACCCATCTTCCCTCTACTCAGGGGCCATTTTAATTATTCAGTTATTTATTTTATGACTATGGGTGTTTTGCCTATGTGGGTGCCCAGCACAAAGAGGCGTCAAATCCCCGAAACTGGAGTTATAGCTAGTTGTGAGCTGGTATGTGAGTGCTGGAAATTGGAAATGCCAGAATGGGACCCCAGAAATGGATCAGAGGTTAAGAGCATTTCTAGGGTCCCATTCTGTCATTTTCAGCTAGGAAGCTGAGAACAAAAATCTTCCGTTTACTGATGGTGTTACAGATCACCTCAGCTTCCAAATGGTTTTGTAATTGCCCAGAGCACCCCCTCATTCAGTCCGTACCAAGATTTTCTAGGAAATAAAACCTGGTAGCACTAACTTTTCAAGACGCCTAACACAACCACCATTTTTCTATTTGTGAAAGGAATAAGCTGCTTCGTGGTTATTATGAGAAAATTAACGTGAAAGGTGTTAACAACTGAAAAATGGCACACATGTCACACGAGGCTTTAAAACTCAGATCCTAACACTTGAGCTACATTTTCCCCTACAATGGAAACGTCCTCCGCAGCAACTAGTAGGAACTGCGTTTCCCAGTGTGCCTTAAAGTCTCGGCAGCACGTGGCCACCGGGATTCTCTCTCCTCGCTTTTTGTCAGAGGACGGTTGCAACGCGCAGCCAACATTCCTAAAACGCCCATTGGTCCACACCCTGGGGCCAGGCTCCCCAGAGGAGCCCACGAGCTCATTGGTCCGCCTCTCAATGAACCGGACCACGCCGGTTCCTCCGCCACCCCGGTGGCATTGGCGCGCCGAGGAGCACGGCGGAGCCCGCGTTACCCGGTCACTGAAGCCCACAGCTGGTGTCACCGCCGCCAGGTCCAAGCATGCTCAGTGTCAGGCGCACTTCTTTGCGCGATCTCATTCTCACTGTGAGATGAGCAACAGCCCTTCGCGCGACGCCCCGCCGTCGCCTGCGACCTCCGGAGCACGAGCTGGGGGGCCGCCAGGTTTTCCCCTCGCTGCTGCTTAAGGCATTATTGAATAGCCCCCCGCCCCGGGGCTGACCGGCTTCTACCCCGGGGTGGGGTGGGGTTGGGAAGCGCACGCCGTTCACCCACCTCCCCGCCGTGCTCTCCCGGACCTCAGCTCCGTAACAGGTTACACAAACCAAGGTCAGGAGGCCGGGGAGCACGCCCCGGGAGGGTCCCGAGGCGCTTGGCTGCGGAGCACGGCGGGGCCCAGCACTGCGACACGGCCGCTCCCGCCCAATCCCGCCGCCGCCCGAGCGCCCCGCGCGGCCGCCGCCTCCCCCGCGGCGGGAGGCCTGCTCGGCGCCCCGCGGCCCAGGCCCGCCCAGCTCCCGCTCCGCCCGCCGCCCCCCCACCCGCCGCAAACGAGCCACACCTGCCGGAGGGCCGCGAGCCCCGCGACCGGGCCCCGCCGCCCGCCGGCGACGTTACCTGAGCACGCGGCCGCGCCGGCCTCCTCCCCTCCCCCAGGCGCCGGCGATCCCCGCAACGGGCGGCGGGAGAAGCCCGTTCCCGCCCGCCGACCTGGGCCCACCTGAGGCGGAGACTCGTGCCTTCGCAGGCGGCGGTGGCGAGCCACCCCTCAGGCCCCGGTACCCACCTTGGGATGGTGCGAAGATCCCCAGATCCCTGGCTTGCGTCGGACTGCTGCCTGGAGAACCAGACCTCCAGCAGTTTCTCGGTCCCTTCGAAAAAATGTGCAGCTTCCATCACCGTGAGACTAGCGAACAACCAACAACCACAGAAAATCAACTAAATTAAATCTCTTCTCCCGCCGCCGCTGCGGATTGTTCCAGCTGTGTTACTAAAGTTCAGGTTCCTTTTTTTTTTTTTTTTTTTTTGCTATAATTTTATATTAACTTTTTTTTTAAAAAAAGGACTAATAAAATTTTCCCGGCTATTTTTGTGAGCGAAAGTTGAACGTGAGTCTGTTGGAAATTAGAGGCAGATACAGTTCAGTCTCTTGTAGTCCGCTGCTTTCCCGTTAGAGAGAGTTGAGCGAGCGCTAGCTAATGTCGCCGGCCATACTGTGTAAGCGAGGGGTCTGCGTGAGCGCAGACCTTATATAAGGCATCCTCCCTGGCAGGCCAGGAAGTGACGCAATCGGCCCGCCCTCGGGGCCTCATAGGGGCAGCTTCGTGTCAGTCAAACGTCGCCGAGCGCCGGGTGGCTGGCGGGGGGCCTACTAGGAGTGCAGGGGAGGACTATCGGCTAGGTTGCATATGGAGCTGCTGCTGGCCCTTGAGCGGGAGACCGCTCTGTTGTCCGGCTGGGGACTTGGGAAGCTGGGGTTGCTTGTAGAGCTGGTGGGGAGAGCGGGAGATAGACAAGGCTGTCCCACGCTGCATACAGCTGGCTAACAGAGAACACGAGGGAGGCTGGAGGGGTGTCGGCGGGGGCGGTGGCCACTGCTGCTGGGTCGGCGCCGTGGCTTTGATCCTGTGCAACGTTCCCCGTTTCAACCGAGTTTTTTGGTTTTTTGTTTATTTATTTTTTTTTTTAATCATCTTTCTCATATGTTTCCTCGAGTGGAACGCAGCCTAGGCAATAAAACTCTCAACGTTTGTCGGTGACCTACGTGTTGCCCGGGGTCGAATTGGAATGCGCTTTAATTCTGCTGGTGCTTTATCTGATGTGGGAATGAAGGCAGCCCTCGACGGGTTTACACAATAGCCAGAAGCCTTGTCTTCCTATTTCAAAAGAGAAAAGCAACGTGGCGCCCAGCCTTGGAGGGCTCCGGCGCTACCTACCTCCCACTGTGTGCCTTGCCTAGCGCCTGGCGTAGGAGTTGGCTCCGTGCAGCAGCCACCTTTATCAACCCGCGCTCCATTAGGTCAACTGGTGGAGATTTAGTTTGCAAAACTTTCTAGGAACTAGCTTTATTAGGTATAATACGAGGTTATTTGATAATATTTTTCTTAGAGTATTCTTGAAGGGATGAACTAATGGAAAATGTTCCTCTGAATAGCCAGTGCCCCGCAAATTTACAATGCTCTCTCAAATGCCTAAGAAGGATTTCACGGATATAGAGTAATAATATAAACAGGCATCCAAGAGTTTTCACTAATGATCATATAAAGTATAAATTAGGAGTTAGGTAAAAAAAATTTTTTTATCTTAAGTAGCAAGAGATGGTAACAAAGTTATTGTTCCTTGGAAACACTGAGGGAAAATCTCCAATCTCACAAAATTAAAAACTATCATTGTCACAAGACAAAGTGACCTTCCCCTATTATCCTTAGAGAAGTCCACTGCAAAACACACTTAAAATTTGCTGTGACATACCCTGAAGGCTAGCTTATCTTTTTTTTTTTTTAAGATTTATTTATTATGTATACAGTATTCTGTCCAAATGTATGCCTGCCCACCAGAAGAAGGAACCAGATCTCATTATAGATGGCTGTGGGCCACCATGTGGTTGTTGGGAATTGACCTCAGGACCGTTGGAAGAACAGCCAGTGCTCTTAACCTCTGAGGCATCTCTCCAGCCCAAGGCTATCTTATCTTACAAGAGCGTGGATTCACATGTCTCCAGGAAATTTATTGAGAAAGCTGTTTAATGAGGTTGGTACAGACATTACTTTTGCCATGATTTTAAAAGCAACTAACTCAAACTGGGGGGTTAGGACGAAATATAATAAATGTTACTTATTCTAGTTTAATAGTAATTCAAGGAGGAAGTGGTTATACTTCGAATAAAGATTAAAGGAATTGTTACCGTGTTTTACAAGCTATTCAATTATTTGATGGTTGCTTATTGAAACGAAGACAGCCTACTAAACCACCTCAAACACTAATTGTGGTATAAATATAATTTGGCTTATAATTACTTATAATTAGTTGCTTTTCAATTACTATTATGCTTTTTCCCACTTTAAGTTAACGAAAGTGCCAAGAATCTTGGCAAGGTAAATCATTGTTAATTTGGTACAGGATAACTTAACTAGTGTCACGAGAATGTGAGATTACTGGTCACATTGCATCAGCAGTCAAGAAACAGAACGTGAGGGCTGTTGGCACTGCACTCACCTTCTCCTCTGTGTTAACTCTGGTACTCCAGCAGTTCAAGGGGAAGGCTGCTGCTCACAGCCATGGTCGGTCTTCCCTCCTCAGTTAAATTTCTCTGGAAACATCTTCATGGACAGAGACGAGCAGGGATTGTTTCAGGGTCTTCCACATGTTAAGCAAGTGGTCTCCCATGAGCTATGTCCTCATCTCTGTATATATTTTTTATTGCTCCTTTATATTTATTATTTGTTGATTGTGAGCTTCCTTATCCTTTCAACTTGATTTTAAGCTGCATAAAGGCTTGTTTATTTTTGCTTAATGCATTTCTTTCTCCTTCTGTGTTAGGGATGGGATCAGATCACACATGCTAATTTTTTATTTTTTATTCTTGAGACAGGGTTTCTCTGTGTAGCCCTGGCTGTCCTAGACTCGCTTTGTAGACCAGCTGGCCTTGAACTCACAGCAATCCACCTGCCTCTGCCTCCCGAGTGCTGGAATTAAAGGCGTGGGCCACCATGCCCGGCTCTTTTCCAGCTTTTAGCACTAGCTAAAGATACAATTCTACACAACGTACTCCTATACATGCTGTTATCTATTGCTGCATAATAAACCAAACCAACTTGGTGGCGTAAAATAGCACACATTTTACTATCTCACTCTTCCTGTGGACAGGGAGTTCCCACGGGGCCTAGCCAGAGTCTCTGTCTGCTTCAGGGCCTCTTTCAAGGCGATGATCAAGTTTTCATTTTCTTTTAGTAAGTTCGAGCTGCTATAATAGATATAATTATTTCTCATAGTTCTGGAACAGAGAGTTCAGAAATAGGTGCCAGAGTTGGGTTCCCAGGGGGCCCTCTGCCATGAACCATCCCAGTGAAGGTTCAAAGCTCTCAATTCTTTTTCTTTTATTTCTTTTCTTTTCTTTTAAATAAGGGCACTAATCCAACATAGGAGGATTCCACCTTATAAACCTGTTTACTTCCTGGAGGCAGTACATTAATAGCATCACATGAGGAGTAGGGTTTCAAGTTATGACTTCAGGGATCAGTGACAGAACCTTCTGTCCATAACCCAGCCCACACTGCAGCCTCCTTTTCAAGATTCGACTGGATAAAGGTTTCTCCAAGCTCGTATAACTGCTTGTAGAATCCATCTCCTTCCTAGCTGCCGAGCTGAGGGCCTCAATCCCATTACCACCGTTGCATTGTTGCGGTACTCTCTGTGTTTAAGATTCGAAGCAAGGCAGGGAGAGGCAGGCGGATCTCTGAGTTCAAGGCCAGCCTGGTCTACAAAAGGGAGTCCAGGACAGCCAAGGCTGCACAGAGAAACGCTGTCTCAGAAAAACAAAACAAAAAGATTAGAAGCAAGTTACTTTGAAGGATAATGCGTTCTACAACTCCATGGTAGGCAAGTGTTCTACCATTGAGCTACACTCTGCAGCCATTCATATACTTTTAATTTTAATTTTTAAAAATAATTTATTTTTATTTTATGTGCAATTGTGTTTTACCTGCATGTGTATCTGTGTGATGGTGTCAGACCTCAGAGTTATAGGCAGTAGTAAGCTGCCATATGGGTACTGGGAATTGAACGTGGGCCCTCTGGAAGAGCAGTCAGTGCTCTTAACCTCTGAGCCATCTCTCCAGCCCTTAATTTTATTTTTTAAAATGCCCCAAATGCTGAAACTAGCTCTTTCCTGTTTGTGAGAGCCAATTTTTAAATGTTCAGAAAACTTGGCAGCGAGTCCCTATCACACTGGTAGCATGAAATTGGCTGTGGTCAAATTTTTCCCTTTATTGAGACTGGTAAGCTGTGCACTTAGGACTCTTTTTTGTTTCGTTGTTTTGTTTTTCGAGACAGGATTTCTCTGTGTAGCCTTGGCTGTGCTGGACTCACTTTGTAGACCAGGCTGGCCTCGAACTCACAGCGATCCACCTGCCTCTGCCTCCCGAGTGCTGGGACTGTGACCTAGAACTGTAGCCTAAATAAACCCCTTGCTTTTCCTATTGTGCTTTTCGTCATGGCATTTGTCATGGCGACAGAAATGGAACCTAGGCACCCACATTCCCTGGTTAGCACAAGTCCGTAAGACTGATGCAATTAAAAACGTGGTGTGAGCACTCAGGAGGCACAGGCAGGAGGATCACTGTGACTTTGAGGCCAGCCTGGTCTACAAAGCAAGTCCAGAACAAGCCAAGACTACACAGAGAAACCCTGTCTTGAAAAACCAAAATTAGACAAAGAAAAAGAAAAGAAAAGAAATGTAGTGTAGGCATAAGGTTATTGGGGTAAGTCAAAGGCTGATTTCTGTACCTTTCCCCCTCCCACCCCCAACCCCTCCCCCTGCCACTTCCCCACCCCTTATCCCAACCCCCCACCCCCGTCCTGCCGCCTGTATCTGGTGCAATCCTTGTTCGAAAAATGTCCTGTATCCATGTGTTTCATTTCTTCTGCTCCCCAACTGTCCCCTGGTACGCCAATAAGCAGCTTACAGCTAATTGTGGAGCAGGGGAGCGAATAGGGCTGGACTTCCTGCCAGCGAGAGCAGGAGGAGTTATGTCGGGAGCCGCTCCGCCATTCCAAGATGGAGCTGGCTTCCTGTTTCCTGAAGCCCTTATGGCCAGTGCGCATGCGCAAGCACGTCACCCTTACATAACCCGCTTACGCAAGCGGTATGCTAATTAGGTATTCTCTAGAGCACCAATGACGAGAAGACACGTCCCTCCACGCCTCGATAGTTCCTATATAAGCCGTGGATTTTACGGGGAGAGGGTCCTTCTCCATCAGTCTGCAGAGAGCTGTACAATAAAATGCTGTCAGAAGAATCCTGAGTTGCCGCGTCTCCTTTATCGGCGAAAGGTGCGCGCGACAAGTGCCTTCGGAGACCCCTTGACTTCAAGGAGGATTCAGAACTGCAGGGATAGGTAAGTTCGGAGAGGTATGCATATTTCTGAATTTCTTGGGCCGATTCTAGGAGTGATATTTTTTATTTTTTTATTTGTAAAAAATTGCCTAGAGGATGACAATTGCAAGAGGGCAGTAGAGGAAGGACAGGTCGCCCTAGAGGAAGTTCAGGATAGCATGTCAGAAACCGAACGTAGTGAGAGGTTGGGTGCGCGCAAGAAAAGGGATACCCGTAAAAGGAAAGAAGCTAAGAACCCTCCTGTAAAAGGAGTGCAGTCCCCTGATTCCCCAGAAGGGACATCACAAGGACTTTACCCATTAAGGGAACTTGAGGCATTAAATATTGATAGCTCTGCAAGCTCTAGCTCCAATGCCTCTGACAATGAGGCTCTTGATTCAGAGGAAGAAGCAGAGTTAGAGGAGGAGGCAGCCAAATATGAGGAGGAGAGATACTACCCAGACGAACGAGGAAATAATAAAAAACCCTCCCATAACTCCTCTCATAGGGTAACACCCACCGCTCCTCCACTCTACGAACCGCGGTCTGGATTTTCCTTTTGGCCGGAAAAGATTCGTAAAAAATTACACATTTTTTTTCCTGTTTTTGAAACAGAGAACGGGGGACGAGTACATGTCCCTGTCGAATATAACCTAATTAAAGAATTGGCTGAGTCTGTCCGCAAATACGGGGTTAATGCAAATTTTACCCTGGTAATGTTGGATAGAATTGGCAATGGCACCTTAACTCCTTCTGATTGGCAGATGGTAGCAAAAGCCGCACTTCCAGATATGGGTCAATACATGGAATGGAGGGCTCTCTGGTATGAGGCCGCTCAAACACAAGCCCAGGCCAATGCTCTTGCCCTTACTCCTGAACAGAGAAACTGAACCTTTGACTTGTTGACAGGTCAAGGTCAATTTACTGTGAATCAGACAAATTACCATTGGGGAGCCTATGCTCAAATTTCACAGACAGCTATTAAAGCCTGGAAAGCGCTTTCTAAAAAAGGGGAGGCTAATAGGCGCCTTACAGAGTTAGAAAAGGCAGTAGGGATTCAGCCCCGGGAGAGGTCCAGTAGACATCAGGAGACAGAGAGCTGGAGTCAGAGAAGCTACAGCCAGGGTGGTGGCATAGACCTCCAAGCCCAGCACTTGGAGGCAGAAGTAGGTGGAGCTGTAGGCTTTGAACTTTTTCAAACCTGCTTCATTTGGGGTTCTTTAATGCCTATACCTCCCTTCCAACCCACCTACCCTAGATAGGAGAGGAAAGAGGTTAATGGGAACAGGAAAAGTAGACTTTTTTTTTAGACTCAGTTCTTTGGAGTGATTCCACTTGTCATCGTCAGGATCCGAGCAGACCCGTTAAACAGCAAACCAGCAACTCAGCAAAGGTGACTGCAACCACAGCAGTGGGAATCTGGAGCAGCAGCCGGGACCTCAGAGCATCCTCTGGAGTGTTTCTCTTTAGGAATGTCTCTAAGCAAAGTGATGAACAGCCAAACAATAGGAAGCAGCACCAAAACCAAAAAGAATCCATACTAGGATGTTTATCAGTTGGCAAAGACCATGCTCCTGCAAGAGGCAGTTCCTCTTCTAGTGGACAAACATCACTTGTTCTATCACATTTGTTTCCAGTGGACAAACACAGCACACATTCACACAAGTCTGTTTCACATCCCACACTTAGGATCAAAACAAAAACATGTTTACATTCACTACATAGAGCTCTGTGAGTTTGAGGCCAGCTGGATCTACAAAGTGAGTCCAGGACAGCCAAGGCTACACAGAGAAATCCTGTCTCAAAGAACAAAAACAAACAAACAAACAAGGCAATAACTGCTTGGTTCTGCTGTGAAGTTTGTTTAAAGAATACAATAGTGTCTCAATTAGTTGTGTGATATCCAGGTTGCTAGAGAAATTGAGAAACAAACAGTTATATAAAAATAACCTGCCAGACATGGTGGCGCACGCCTTTAATCCCAGCACTCTGGAGGCAGAGGCAGGCGGATCGCTGTGAGTTCAAGGCCAGCCTGGTATACAAAGGGAGTCCAGCACAGTCAAGGCTACACAGAGAAACCCTGTCTCAAAAAACTAAAAATCTAAAAAAAATTTAAAAATCAATAAAATAATAATAACCTTAACAAGCTGGGTGTGGTGACACAGGCCTTTAATCCTAGCAATTGGGGAGACACAGGCAGGTGGCTCTCTATGAGTTTGAGACCAGCCTGGTCTACAAAGTGAGTCCAGGACAGACAAAGCTACACAGAGAAACCCTGTCCTCGAAAAGTAGCCAACCAAACAAACAAAAGCATGTGGCATCACAGAGAAACTCTGTCTCAAATAATAAATAATCCCCCAAAACAAACTAGCAAACAAAAAACGTGCTATTGTGAGGCTTCACAGAGAAAAGAAAGACAAATGGAATTTGTTCTGGTTTTGAGACAGGGTCTCTCTACATAGCTCCCACTGTCCTAGAACTTTGTAGACAAAAACTTACTTCAAACTCAATTTGGAGTGCATGGAGTGCCTGTGGTGGCCAGAAGAGGGCGCTAAATCCCAGAACTGGAGTAACAGTTTCAAGCTTCCAAATAGGGACTGGGAATCAAACCCTGGTCCTCTGGAAAAGCAGCCAGTTCTCTTCTGTGTGGGATCATCTCTCCAGCCTACATCTGGCACTTCTGCGCAGCCTCCTGAGTGCTAGGATTAAAGGCATGTGCCACTACACCCACGCAAGACAAGTGTTTTTTGAAAATACAAAATACCTGCTGTCCTTCCTCTGAGTGCCACCAGGTCTCCCCCTCCAGGGGACATGGTCAAATGGGAGGCACCAGAGTACGTGAGAAAGTCATATCACACTTTCCACTCAACTGTGGAGAATATTCTGACCATTGGCTAGATCTGGGAAGGGGTTTAAAGTTTACTTCCTGTATTGTCCTTGGCTGGTGCCTTAGTTTGAGCGGGACCCCTGGGCCCAAATCTGCCTATCATATTGTTCTACTTGTAGATTTCTAGGACCCTCTGGATCCTGGGGAATAATGGGAAAATGGGGGAGGGGGGAGGAATGGGAGGATACAAGGGATGGGATAAACATTGAGATGTAACAAGAATAAATTAATTAAAAAAAAAAAAAGAAAATACAAAATACCACATAAAAGGGGCTGGAGAGATGGGTCAGTGGTTAAGAGCATCACCTGCTCTTCCAAAGGTCCTGAGTTCAATTCCCAGCAACCATATGGTGGTTTACAACCATCTGTAATGTGATGTGATACCCTCTTCTGGCAGGCAGAACACTGTATACATAATAATAAATAATTCTTAAAAAAAAAAAAACCACATAAAAATATGGTGGGCCAGGCACGGTGGCACATGCCTGTAACCCCAGCACTCAGGGAGGCAGAAGCAGGAGGATCTCTGTGTCTACACAGTCCAGGATGGCCAAGGCTACACAGAGAAACCCTGTCTTGAAAAACCAAAAAAAAAAAAAAAAAAAAAAAAAAAAGATATGGTGTTATTACAACAAAATACAGAAGCAACAGAAGAAGGAAAACACCCCTAAGGATCAGAAGGAAAAGCAAGGGAAGCAAGGAACTGGAAAGAGGAGTCAACAGAAGAAAGAAAGAAAGAGCCTAGCAAGCAGAGGGGGTTCACTTAAAATCAGAAACTAAAGTGCCGGGACATGGGCTGGAGAGGTGCTTCAGCAGTTACGAGCCCTGGGCTGCTGCTTTTCCAGAGGACCAGGGTTTGATTCCCAGCCCCAACATGGAAGCCTTCTGTATGTTGCTCCAGCCCCAGGGGATTCAGCGCCCTCTTCTGGCTGCCACATGCACTCCACGTACTTGTACAGACATGCACGCAGGCAAAACATCCATACACATAAAGTATAATATTTTTCTTCTCTTCTCTTTCTTTCTTTCTTTCTTTCTTTTTTTAATTTTCAAAACAGGGTTTCTCTGTATAGCCTTGGCTGTCCTGAACTTTCTTTGTAGACCAGGCTGGCCTCAAACTCCCAGAGATCCACCTGCCTCTGCCTCCCGAGTGGGGGGATTAAAGGCGTGTGCCACCACCATGCGGCTCATAAAGTAAAATTTAAAGAAGAAATTTTTTGTTTGGTTTTTTTTCGAGATAGAGTTTCTCTGTATAACAGCCTTGGCTGTTCTGGAACTTACTCTGTAGACCAGGCTGGCCTCGAACTCACGGAGATTTAAAGAAGAAATTTAAGTGACATACATTATCTGTCTCCAAAGCTTTTTGACTTTTGTTTTATTGAAACTCTATGGACTTAGGAGGTGTGCCAAATGTGAGAACGCTGTATTTACTTGGAATTACTGACTGTTCTGTACTATATCTCATTAAACATGGATGAAAGACAAGAAACAGAGCTGGCGTGGTGGCTTATGTGGAAGAAATGAAACCAGTGAGAGTAAAGGCATTAAAATACAATAATCTTGATGTTTCCTAGGATAAGTCAAATATTTAACAGCTGATAAAAGAATCGTGATGCGTGCCTGGAGTGCTCTGGAGACTGAGGCAAGGGATCATTACTTTGAGGTCAGCTTGGGGGACATAGCAACTTCAAAACCACAAGAACAACCTTCACAACAGCAAAACAGCCAGACATGTGCAGCGTGTCAAAGCCATCTGTAAGCAACTTGACTATTGCCCAGGCAAAAATACACTGCCGTAATTTTCTTGCAAATATTCAACAAACAAAAACTCATAATGTACTTTTTGTAAAGTGTATGTACTTCATAAGGATTTTCATTGCTTCCATTTAAAAATATCTATGCAGATAGTCTCTGAAGACTTTTCATTTGTTTTTTTTTTCTTTTGAGTTTTCTTCTTCTTCTTTTTTTTTTTTTTTTTTTTTTTTTTTTTTTTTTTTTGCTTTTTCGAGACAGGGTTTCTCTGTGTAGCCTTGGCTGTCCTGGACTCACTTTGTAGACCAGGCTGGTCTGGAACTCACAGCGATCTGCCTGCCTCTGCCTCCCAAGTGCTGGGATTAAAGATATGTGCCACCATGACTGGCACGTCTTGTGTGTGTGTGTGTGTGTGTGTGTGTGTGTAATAACAAAAGTTACATTTATTTAATTTACAATGTAATAAAGGTTACAGGTAAAAAGCTACACTTAAAGCAGCAAAGGCCTATTACACAAATGTACAGTGGTTCCTACCTTGTCTCCGGTTAGCCAGGTCTAGCCTAGAGCTCTGAATAACCAGAACTCTTTATGGGGGGGGATGTCAGGGGAGCCCCCAAACCAACAGCTGAGCATGTCCTCCTACCATAAACCTGGTCCTTGCAAAGTAGTCTTCCCGTTCACAGGGAACTGCCCCCACTGGTCACTCTCTAAGAAATGGCCTCACAGCACACAACAGGTGTCGCCGCGGGAAGGACAGCAGTGCTTGAACTAAATGGGAATGAGGCAAGTGGAGGGTTCAGTACGGACAAGGACAATAGGTAAAGCCCAACAATACTGTAAACCCCATAACCCTGTGCCTGTGACACTGGCCACAGACAAAGGGAACTCAAAATGACCTCATTCCACCAGAAAGGACAGAGCAGAGAAGCCTAACTATTGGATCTCAATACCATAGACCCAAGAGAACACTTGAGTTTACACCTTGGTTTAAAATGAACAAGGTCAACCAACATGGGATCCATGGCAACCACTTGGCTACCTGGGACTCACGAGGGGACCAGAATGAATGCAAGTGAGGCTCCCGTCCCTCCCCAGCTCTGGACTCCACCCATTCCACATGAAAACAGTCCTAAGAAGAGGCACCACTAAGAGAGCGCCAGGGCAGCCTGCTCAGAAGGACCTGGAAAACCTTTCTCTAAAGCCCCAAGTGTTCTGACTCAAGTCTTCCCTGGGACTTTGGCCCCACCCCTAGTCTCAGCATTACATGGTTAGGACCCCAGGAGACTTTCTGAAAGGTATACTGCACACACGGAAAGTTTTCTCCCCAGTTCATTAGCTCCCCTTGTCACTCCCTCCACCCATACCCTCCCCCCATCCTCACCCTCTCCATAACCAAAAATATCAAATGAGTAAGGAACGTATGGGCTTCTTGGCCCGCCACGCCCCCTTCGCATATTTCTTCTTCTTGGATTCATTTGCAGCTTCAGGGTTATAGACTACAGGGTTTGGTGTGGCTTCTATGGTCATTGCTGATGGCACAACAGAAGTCAAGTTCTCATCAGGGGTGAGGTTCGGGCATGGGCAAGCCACCAATGAGCGCTGGCCATTGGATGTCACATGGTTGGGGGGCAGCCCCCCCCCCCCCAGAGTCCTCCGCTGGGGGCAAAGTTCTGCATCCGCCTGCTCCCTGACTCCTCCAGGCCCAGAGGGCTAGAGACCTCCATTTGCTTCTTCTTCATGGGAACCAGTGACGTCAGCACCAAGTTCCGGAAGCGACCGACCAACCAAGGCATCCAAGTGCTCTGGGTTGATGATCTCATCATTGTCACTGAAAGTCACCCTTGAGTTCTTCCTCTTCCTCTTCGGTCTCTGAATGTCCAGGTTTCCCTCCTTAATGCTGAGGGTTGATATCCGCTTGTGGGCGGTGTCGCACTCCATCCGGTTAACAAGCTCGGTCTCCTCTTCTGGAAGTCCCAACGAGCCCTTGAGCTCATCGCCGTCTCCACGCGTCTTCTCGTCTGCGGCTTCTCTGGAAGAGTGTATGCCCTTGGGGACACACCAAACGAGGCCGTGGAGTCGATGGGGGGATCTGCTGAAGCTTGTGAGGTTCCAAGCAAATGTGACCCGGCAAAGTGCCGTGTGTGCTGTTGAGATCTATCAGGAAAACTCTCTTCAGGTGCTTGAGGGAAACCAGTGCCGTGTAGACGCGAGAGCAAGACTGGTGATGGTAAAGTCACACAGATCAGGGCCCCTCTCAAATACGTAATATTTCTCATCAATAAATAATCAGCTTCTCAATTGGCTTGCCTCCTTTCACTACACCCAGCTGTAAGCCAGGTGGAGGTTTACCTGCCCAGGTCAGGCAGTCCAACAGTGGGAGGCTGGAGCCGGAGCGCGTAGCTGCTGCCATTTTGCAACCGCCCCCCCCCCCCCCCCCCCCCCGCCCCGATCTCCAGGTCTTATCTAAAGGATTAAAAAGAAAGTTTTGGTTTTGTTTGTTTTTATTTGTTTCCTTTTTATTATTATTTATTTTTTAAGTTTTTCTTTTTCGGTTTTTCCAAACAGGGTCTCTCTGTGTAGTCTTGGCTGTCTTAGACTAGCTTTGTCGACCAGGCTGGCCTCGAACTCACAGCGACCCGCCTGCCTCTGTCTCCCGAGTGCTGGGATTAAAGGCATGAGCCACCACACCCGGCCAAAAAAAAGCCATTTTTTTATATGTCAAAAAACCGAACTTACTAACCTTTGTAGGCAAAGGCGCACACACACTTATTTGGAAGGCATTTGAAGAATTAATTGTGTTAGAAGTCAGGCAATGGTGGCACACGCCTTTAATCCCAGCTCAGGAGGCAGAGTCGGGTGGATCTCTGGTCCACAGGGGAGTTCTAGGACAACCCAGGCTATACAGAGAAACCCTGTCTCAAAAATAAATAAATAAAATAAAATAAAATAAAATAAAATGAAATGAAAGAAAGAAAGAAAAAGAAAAAGAATTATGTTAGAAGGAAGAAGTAGAAATGTTATTGAAAGCCATTCACAAACATCTTACCAAAAAAGGGATTGTTTTTCCAAGTATATGAGGGGCTGGAGCTGCCTGAGCACAGCTAAGCTTGCACATGACCTGCGCTCAGCTTCCAGCACCCACATCCCGGCTCAGTATCACCTGTAACTCCAATTCTGGGGGTCTGACACCCTCTTCTGGCCTTTTGTATACCTGTGCACAAGTGTTCATACTCACACAGATAGACCCACAAATCAAATCAAATAAATGAAAAAATGCCAAGGTCAGAAAAGACAGAAACCATAGCACTATTGAGATTTTAAAAAGATTAAAAATGAGATGCAATGTGAGATCCTGAACTGGATTATAAAATGTGAGAAAGAATTATGAATAATAACACTGGGATAATTGAAAAAACCTAACTATTGCCTGTGGATTAGATCCTAAACTTTTTTTTTTTTTAAAGATTTATTTATTATGTATACAGTATGCATCAGATCACATTATAGATGGTTGCGAGCCACCATGTGGTTGCTGGGAATTGAACTCAGGACCTCTGGAAGAGCAGATGGTGCTCTAAACTGCTGAACCATCTCCCCAGCCCTGAGATAAAGTTTCCTTAAAATATTTAATGCTAGCCAGTAGTGGTGGCACTCGCCTGTAATCCCAGCACTCGGGAGGCAGAGGCAGGCGGGTCTCTGTGAGTTCGAGGCCAGCCTGGTCTACAAATAGAGTCCAGGACAGCCAAGATAACACAGAGAAACCCTGTCTCGAAAAACTAAATAAATAAATAAATTCATGTATGAACTACTAGGGAAAACCAGCCTCGTTGACTGTGTGTTCTGACATCTAATGGCAGCCCAGGCTCAGTTCTCTTCAGGCCAACAGCCTTCTGTCCTGCAGGAACTGAGGAGCTTCAAGTGATGTGTCTTTTATGTACGACCCATCCTGGTCAGGACCCCATCCTCCCCACCCCATCTCCACATGAGGACCACACACACAGAGCTTATTCTGTTTTGTGACGCTTCAATAAGGTCACAATAAGGTCTTCAATAAGGTTTGGAAGAAATCTTTCAGCAGCAATGAGGGAATAATATGGATGTTAAGAGAAAAAGGAATCCAGGGGAAATGGAAACCGCACAGAAAGCAAACTCCTCGGGCTAGCACGGCATAAATACGTCCCACAGGAGTAAGAGAAAACACTTGACCTAGCAAACAAAACCAGAATAATACAAACAAGAAACCTTCAACTAATCAAGAGAAGGGCTTGGAAATGAATAGAACTAAGTTTGGTTCGTCTTGGTTTTAGTTAGAGAAAAAGCGAAACAGCCACAACGAAAAGGGTAAGAGATAAATTTGAACAGACCTCTGAAAAAAATGTAAGATGAGTCAGAAATGAATATAGGAGCGAATTGGTAAAGAAATTGGACAATTAGTCAAAAGTCCCCACATCTAAGTAATAGGAGCCCTAGCGAGAGAACTTACCCAAGAAACAATACATTTAAGTTTCAAAATGGACGCACATGGCTTCACCAGAGCTCTGCAGAACCACCAGGCAAACAAATCGTTTTAAAACAAGGAGGACAGGGCTGGAGCAAGTCAAAAGCAAATGGAATTGTGGGCTTTAAACTTTACCACATTTATTTATGGGAGGTGGGCTTGCTATGCGCTTATGTGAAGTCAGAGGGCAATTTGTCGGAGTCAGATCGCTCCTTCCGCCATGTGGACCCCGGGTTCAAACTCAGGTCATCAGGCTTGGCAGCAAGCTCCTTTGTGTACTGACCCATCTTACTGGAAGCCGGTGTTCTGCTTTTTATAGTGTATACACAAAAATGATCCAATAAAATAACCGTACTGAAGAAATAAATCCCCCTTCTGGCTCACTCTCTTATGCCTCCCGGAGTGATGGCAGCGGACTAAACCTTGGACACTGTAACCAAGCCCCGAGTTAAATGATTTCTCTTATAAAAGTTGCCTTGGTTATGGTGTCTCTTCATAGTAATAGACAGGCACAAGGCACATATGTGGTGCTTATACACATATGCAGGCAAAACATTTACTCAAATACAAATAAGTAATTTTTAATCTATTTATTTTTTAGTTTTTTGAGATAGAGTTTCTTGTGTAGCCTTGGCTGTCCTGGACGACTCGCTTTGTAGACCAGGCTGGTCTCGAACTCACAGGAATCTGTCTGTCTCGGCCTCCTCAAGTACTGGGATTATAGGCGTGTGCCACTGCACCCAGCTAATCATTTATTTTTATTTTATGTTCATTGAGGTTTTGCTTGCATGTATGTCCGTGTGAGGGTGTTGGATCCTCTGGAACTGGAGTGAGAGACAGCTATGAGCTGCTATGTGGGTGCTGGGAATTAAACCCAGGTCCTTGGGAAGAGCTGCCAGGGCTCATAAGCATGGAGCTAGTTCTCCAACCCCCAATAAATATATATTTTTAAAGTTTAAATGATTTGTTTTAGCTAGCTCCTCCCACAGCAAAGGGATGGAAGATGGGTAGGTATAATTGTCACCATTTGATACATAGAAACAGGAGCTTAATGTCCCATGCACTTCTGTGGTCCCCTTGCAGAATAGTGCTCCATGCTGGTGCTGAGGCCGGTGCTGCTTTAGTGAGGGGGCAGGTTCCCTTTTTCTTATCTTTATGGCCGGTCAGAAGTGGCTTGTGGCTGAGTCAGATGAGGGTTATAGGAGAGGGTTTGGGACTCCTTGGGACTTGGTCCTGATGCTGAGATAGGAATAGGCGACTGACTCAGGTCTTTACTGCCCTCCATGGCTTGATTTCAGGAAAACATTGAGAATTTTCACTCTAGCTCAGTGCAGTACCAGGACATTGGTGAGAGCCAAGCTCTCTCTTTCCTGGGTCAGTGGACCCGCAGTAGAGACACCAGGATGCACACACCACTACTGTCACCATCTTGGATTTCAAAATAAATCTTAAAAAAAATTTTTCCTAAGAAAAATAATGTCACGGTAATTACTTCAATTTATCTAGTTAATGCTTCAATTAGTTAACTAGTAGATTTGTTTATGTATTTGTTGTTTTTGCCACATCGTGGATTAAACTCAGAGGAAGTGCTGTACCACCAAGCTACACCTACAGCCCTCCAAAGGTCAACTTTAAGAAAACTGTTAGTAGTCTGGTACGGGGTGCACTCCTGTAATCCCAGCACTTGGAGAGGCAGAAGCAGGAGAAGCTCTGTGAATTCAAAGCCAGCCTGGTCCACAAAGAGAGTCCGGGAAAGCCAAGGCTACACAGAGAAACCCAGTCTTGAAAAAAAATTAATTTCATTAATTAATTAAAGTATAATTACATAATTTCTCACTTCTCTTTCCTTCTCATCCTTTCCATGTTCCTCCTTCACTCACTCTCAAATTCATAACTTCTTTTTCTTTAATTGTATTTTCACACACACACATACACACACACACACACACACACATATATATATATATATATTTTTTTTTTTTAGAGAGAGAGAGGCATGTAAATTTACAAATACAACTGCCACAACATTGGTGGTATTTGTATATGATTTCAGAGCTGATGGTATTAGCCCATTAGGGGGCTCTTTGCTGTGGAGGACTAATTTTTTTTTTTTTTTTTTTTTTTTTTTTTTTTTTTTTGGTTTTTCGAGACAGGGTTTCTCTGTGTAGCCTTGGCCATCCTGGACTCACTTTGTAGACCAGGCTGGTCTTGAACTCACAGCGATCCGCCTGCCTCTGCCTCCCGAGTGCTGGGATTAAAGGCGTGCGCCACCACGCCCGGCTTTTTTTTTGGTTTTTTGAGACAGGGTTTTTCTGTGTAATCTTGGCTGCCCTGGACTTGCTTTGTAGCCAAGGCTGGCCTCCCAGAGATCTGCCTGCCTCTGCCTCTGTCTCTTGAGTGGTGGGATTAAAGGCATGCACTGCCATCCGACAATTCTCCCATTCTCAGTAGTCCGTAGTTGCCTGTAGTTCTTTGTCTAGATGTGGGATTTCCCAGTGAGATTTCCCCTTCCATGTTATTGTTTCTATTGGTGTTATGCTGTCACTGTACAGATCCTGTTTAGGCAGCCATATTGGTGAGGCATCATGAGTGTGTGGTTTTCCCCTCCATTTCTAGGAAACACTCTTACAAAAGACATTTGAATCTTTTGGTAAAAGCTTTCTTTCCCACGTTCCATGATGTTCCTGAGCCTTAGGCAGGGGAAGGAGTTGTACTGTAAATGGCTTTCTGTCTTATATCTTTTGTGAAATATGGTTTTCTCTATGTAGCCCCGACTGTACTGGAACTCGCTATGTAGACCAGGCTGGACTGAAATAGAAAGCCACCTGCCTCTGCCTCCCAAGTGCTAGGATTAAAGTGGCTGTGTTGTGGGTGTATTCATTAAGACTAGATACCCCCAGATCACTTTGTTTTGGATTTTGACCTGCAGTTGTTTTCTATAGTGGTCTCCATCTTTTGTAAACAAAAAATCTCTGATGACAGTGACAGTTGTTACACCTGTGATATAAGAGTTAATATTTAGAATGCAGTCAGTAATTATGCTGGGTCTGTGACGTGTTGGTAGGAGGTGCTTCTGCAAGACTCGTGATCACTAACTTGCCCCAAGTAGTGGGCTTGAAGTCTAATTAGACAGCAGTTGGTTACTACCAAGACATGAGTGTCACTATTACACCTTTTAGGAATATCTTCCTATTCTGGTCCCTGAGGTTGTTTCCTTCCCTGGCAGTTTACATGGCACCTTCTGGCACTTATGCAGCTGGTCCTCATGGAGGAGGCGTTCAGGTCAAATCTGGCTTGAGTCTTGGTGGGCATGATGTCTTCAGAAGCAGAGGCTTAACTTCAACCTCTGGTAGGTGACTAAGGCAATAGCAGCATCCTATCTTGGTGTCCCTTGTATTGCCCTGACTTGGTACACACACACACACACACACACACACACACACACACACACACACACACACACTATATGTAATTTTTTTAAAAAGTATTTTGAGACAGAGTTTCTTTGTGTTATCTTGACTTTCCTGGACTCCACAATGCCCAGCTCAAGGTATTTTTTATTTACCTAAAATTACATATAATAGCTGGGTGTGGTGGCGCACGCCTGTAATCCCAGCACTCGTGAGGCAGAGGTAGGTGGATCGCTGTGAGTTCGAGGCCAGCCTGATTTACAAAGCGACTCCAGGATAGCCAAGGCTACACAGAGAAACCCTGTCTCCAAAAATCAAAAAAACAAAGAAACAAAACCAAAAATCTTTGTTTCCTTATGGCCTTTTCAAACAGTCTTACTGTTATTTCCCGTCTCCTCTCTCCCTGTCTGTATTCATGCACTTCACCCCTTCCCAATTAAGGTTTTCCCATTTTCCCCGTTTCCTCCTTCATATTATTTATATTCTGCCATTCTCTTCACTAGTGCTCACCCACCTCCATGGTCCCATTTTATTTTTATGGTCTAAGGAGTTACTCTAAGTCCTGTGCTCACACCTGAAGATTTGGCGCTAGGAGGCATACATGAAAGAGCATTTGGTCTTTGTCTTTCTGGGACTTACCTCATTCAACATGATCTTATCTTTTCTTTCTTTCTTTCTTTCTTTTCTTAAAGATTTTCTTATTTATTATGTATACAGTGCTCTGCCTTCATGAATGACCGAAGAGGGCATTAGATCACATGGTTGTGAGCCACCATGTGGATGCTGGGAATTGAACTCAGGACCTCTAGAAGAGCAGTCAATGCTCTTAATCTCTGAGCCATCTCTCCAGCCCTGCCCCCTTTTTCCCCAAGATTTCTCTGTGCAATAGCCCTGGCTGTCCTGGACTTACTTTGTAGACCAGGCTGGCCTCAAACTCACGGTGATCTGCCTGCCTCTGCCTCCTGAGTGCTGGGATTAAAGGCTTGCACCACCAAGCCTGGCTCAACATAATCTTTTCTAAGATTTACTTGCAAAGATTGTTATTCCATCTTTCTAAATTAAACATTTTATTTTGTTAAAAAAAAATTATGAATGGCTCTGTCAGTAAAGTATTTGCCATGGAAGTGTGAAAGCCTGAGTTTGTATTCCTTGCACCCACATAAACAGCAGGGAACGGAGCAGTGGTACATCCTGTAATCCCGGTGCTGGGTGGGGGGCAGTGGGGGGGGTGGGGGGCTGGAGGGGGGTGTGGGAGGTGATAGGATCCCTGGGTCTTGCTGACCAGCCAGTGTAGCAGAATTAGTGAGCTTCAGGTTTAGTGAGAGACCCAACTGTGGAAGATACTCAACATGGACCTCAGGTCCCCATCCACAAAAATAGTTGTGGGCCATTATGGTGAGGGCCGGTGCCTGTAATTCCAGCACACCAGAGGAACCTCATCTCTATCACGAGACCCTGTCTAAAAAAAATTGTTTTATTATAGACAATTATTTGATCAAAACATTGTATTCATCTTAATTTTGATTCTCCAAGTGCCCCCAGTATTGCTTTGTAACTTTTCTTCACTTGGGACCACACTGGAGGAGTTGCACAGGAGCGAGTAATTCCTGTCTCCTGTTCTCATTTTCCTTTCATGCACCTTGGTGACCTACATAGGAGTTAGTCATAAGTCATCTGCATTCAGGTCTCTTGTGCGAAGTCCTGTGTTGCTCAACTCGACAGGCCTGTAATCTCAAGTGTGAGATGGGGAGTTGTCATCAGTTCCCAGAAGCGGGATCTTTAGCAACTAAGGTGTGGCCTCACCCAGGATGTGGATAAGGGACACTCTTCTTGTCAAACACGTTCTGTTCCGTAGTGTCTATTGAGAAGCAAGCTCAGTAACAGAGACATTCTAATCCTTAAACAAGTGGGGAGGGAGCAATAAAACCAAGCAAAGAAAGACAAACGCAACTATCCAAACCCAAAAGTCCTGCATAACCTCTGAAAATGCCTGGAGAGAAAAAAAAATCAGTTTGGATTTTCTTTCACCTTTGCCAAGTTCCATGAGCTCAGAGACAGCTTCCCCCACACAAGCCCGGGAGCCTGCAGGCCAACATTACCAAGGCACACGGAAATGGCTGTATGGTGGCCTATCACGTGATGTTTGCTGCTGTGCTCACCATGGTCCCATGATAAACTGGAAGACCTTTCAGACTGTAAGCACTGGAGGACACACTGAGGGGTGCAGTGGAGAGCGCCTGACCTCCATTGTTGGCTCCCAAATCTCAGGTAGTTAAAAACATGCTTAGACCTCTGAAATCTTCCTGTCTGTCCCCCTCCCCACCCACCAGACTGGAATATGCTTAGGTTTGGGTATGACTTTGTTTTGTTTTTTGAATCAGAGTTTCTTTGTGTAGCTTTGTCCTAGACTTGCTTTGTAGACCAGGCTGGCCTCGAACTCAGAGATCCTCCTGCCTCTGCCTTCCAAGTGCTGGAATTAAAGGCAAGTGCCACCACGCCTGGCTGGATATGACTTTTATTTATTCATGAATTAATGAGTTAATTCTTTTTTTTTTTTAAAGATTTTATTTATTACTATATATACAGTGCTCTGCCTGCATGCACACTTGTGAGCCAGAAGAGGGCATCAGAGCACACTACAGATGGTTGTAAGCCACCATGTGGTTAGCTGGGACTTGAACTCAGGACCTCTGGAAGAGCAGCCAGTGCTCTTAACCGCTGAGCCATCTCTCCAGCCCCAAGTTAATTCTTGTCTAATGAATTAAGTGATTAATTTAATCATCTGTTCAGTCAACAAATATTTATCAAGTACTTAAATATGGCACTGCATTAGTTCCTAAGTATAAAAACTGAGGAACAGAGGTTTAGTGGCCGATCAGTTAGCCCACTAGATCCCCAGCATTGCAGTAAATAAATACATAATTTGATTTTAAAAATTGAGAAATATAGATATTATAAGTTTTCTTAAGAGGTTTGTTTAAGAATGAAAAAGCAAGCTGGGCATGGTGGCACATGCCTTTAATTCTAGCACTTGGGAGGCAGAGGCAGGTAGATCTCTGCAAGTTTGAGGCCAGCCTGGTCTACAAAGAGAGTTCCAGGACAGCCAGGGCTATTACACAGAGAAACCCTGTCTCAAAAAAACAAAAACAAAACAAAAATAAGAATGAAAAAGCAGAGCATGAGCTGGCGCAGTGGCGGCACACACCTTTAATCCCAGCACTGGGACTCAGGGACAGACAGCTCTCTGAGCTTGAGGCTAGCCTGAGCTACAGAATGAGTTCCTGAACAGCCAGAGCTAGACAGACAACCCCTATCTCAACCAACCAACCAACCAAAGCAGAACATGATGTGGTAGCACATGTAATCCCGGCATTCAAAGCTGAGGCAGAGGTGTCTTCAGAGTGAGGCCAGTCTGGACTATTTACTGAGAAACTGACAAGAAGAGTCCCTGTCTTCCCCAGGGAGACTGAGCGCATCTCTCCAGCCCTGGATGACAACTTTTAAGTTAAATTTCAGTCTTTGTTTTTTTTGTTTGTTTGTCTGACTGTTTGGTTTTGGTTTGTTTGATTTTTTGAGACAGGGTTTCTCTGCATAGCCTTGGCTGTCCTGGGCTCACTTTGTAGACTAGGCTGGCCTCAAACTTAAAGAAATCTGCCTGCCTCTGCCTCCCGAGTGCTGTTTTATTTACTTACTTTTTTGAGATACTACTTTATTGTGTAGCATAGGCAGGCTTCTTTTTTATTTCTAATTTTATTTCCCCATTAATGTTTGTGTGTATGTGTATACACATGGGGGAGAGTCACGGTATATATATAAAAATCAGTAGGCAACTTTGGGGAAGTTGCTGCTGTTCTCCAAGTGCGGGTTCTGTGATTGAATGAAGGCTATCAGGCTTGTCCATGAGGTGTTTTTTTCCATCGAATCATCTAGCAGGCCCTTTGAACTCATATATTCCGTCCACCTTTGCCACCCATCATGTCTAGCTCCATGGTTTCTTTCTTCTTTTAGAACTTTATTTTACGTGTAAGGCTGTTGTGCTTGCATCATGTGTGTGCCTGATGCACAGGGAGGCCAAGGTTGTTGGATCCCCTGTAACTGGGCTTATAGAGGGTTGTAAGCCAGCACCTGTGTACTGGGAGTCAAACTCGGTTCTCTGCATCACTGAGCCATCTCTCTAGCCTCCATTTCTTTCTTTTAACTGCACACAATACAATGAGAGAAAAATCCTGTAACAGTGAAAATTATAATTAAAAAGTACTAGAACTCCGAGATTTGATGGATTTTTCAGCTGGTAAAGAATTAAAGAGCTTGCATATTTTTTGAGGAGGGGTGGGTTCTCACATGCACAAGCAAGCCAGATGTCATTCTTCCGGACAATGGAAAGCACTCCAAGGGCATTTCAGAGTGTTCGTTGCTGTTATTTTCTAGAGACAAGGTCTTGCAATGTCTTCTGGGCTGGTCCCAAGCTCCTGGGCTTGCTTAAGCACACCTGCAACCCAACCCCGGGCTTGTACTCTACCTAAGCCTTGTAAGTAGCTGGGATTTCAGACATACACCACCATGCCTGGCTTGTTGCTGACATCTCTGGGGCTGCCCCACTTAATTCGAGACAGGGTTTCCCTGTGGAGTCCCGGCTGTCCTGGACTCACTTTATAGAGAGCCGTCTGCCTCTTTCTCCTTGAGTGCTGAGGTTACAGGCATGAGCCACCAAGCCCGGCCATACACCCAGAGCTCTATCCAGCTCTATCCATGAACTTGTTGCCCTAGACCTTGGAATTCTGCCCTGAATTCCAGTACAGTGCTCTCTGGCTGACCTAAGCCAGGGCTCAACTGTGAGATCCCTGGTAGGGCTGGGTGTCTGGAGAGCATGTGATCACTCTGCAGGTGCACAGAGCTTCTAAGCTCCAGAAGAAGCTGCCAACACCTAGATTTCAAAAGCTGTATCCGATAGCCCAGGGCAATGGCTACTGTAGCATCCTGAACTGGGGCTGTTCTCAGAACCAGGAACTACTGGAATTAGCATGCCAGCTTATCAGTGCTGCAGGCACAATACTCTGATATTTCCCAGAGACTCCAACCCACGGTCACACAATACTTTGGGGGGGGGGGCGCCAACGCCCAGTGCAGAATGCACAGTGGGTGGGGCATGGAGTCAAAGAAGATTTCCGGCTTTGGGATAGTTGACTCTGTTACCTTTTAGATTGCTTGGGGTCTGTTACTTTTCAATATCCTCTTTTACAAAGCTCTCTGTAACAAGGAAAGAGATAACTTTAGTCTCACAAGCTCTCAGTTGGAAAGAGAATTTGCTTCTGGATGAATCAAGCTTTGAGTTTCACTCCTTTATAAATTATTATTTTTTATTCCACAGCTGATATGAATGAGATTCTGGGTGTCTTAGTTAGGGTGTCTATTGCTGCAATGAAACACCACGACCAATAAACAAGCTGGGGAGGAAAGGGTTTATTTGGCTTACACTTGCCTATTGCTGTTCATCACTGAAGGAAGTCTGGACAGGAAGTCAAGCAGTGCAGGAACCTGGAGGCAGGAGCTGATGCAGAGGCCATGGAGGGGTGCTGCTTACTGGCTTGCTTCACATGGCTTGCTCAGCCTGCTTTCTTCTCTTTGTTTCTTTCTTTTTTGATTTTGTTTTGTTTTGTTTTTCGAGACAGGGTTTCTCTGTGTAGCCTTGGCTGTCCTAGACTTGCTTTGTAGACCAGGTTGGCCTTGAACTCACAGTGATCTGCATGCCTCTGCCTGGAATTAAGGGGCTGTGATTAAAGGTTTGCGCCACCACGCCCAGCTCTTTCTTTCTTTTTTGTGGGGCAGGGAATGGGGGGGGGGTAGACCAGGCTGGCCTATGAACTCATGGATACCTGTCTGCTTCTGCCTCTCCGAGTGCTCGGATTACAGGCACATGCCACCAAGCCTGACTTTGGCCTGCTTTCTTATAGAACCCAGAACCACCAACTCAGCGAGCTGGGCCCTCTGCCATCAATCACTACTTAAGAAAACGCTCTGCAGCTGGATCTCTTAGAGGCGCTCTTTCCTCTCTGATGACTCTAACCTGTGTCAAGTTGACACACAAAACCAGCCAGTACACTAGGTTTGGAATTGGAGTTGGTGTTGGAGCCGGGCTTGGTAGACACGCCTTTAATCCCAGCACTTGGGAGGCAGAGGCAGGCGAATCTCTGTGAGTTCGAGGACAGCCTATTCTACAAAGCAAGTCCAGGATAGCCAAAACTATACAGAGAAACCCTGTCTTGAAACCGCCCCCCCCCAAAAAAGAAAGGAGCTGGTGTTGGAAGGGTGTATTTCACACATGAGAAGGGGAGGAAGGGGCAGAATGTAGGATCTGAATGTATCCATTCCAGGTTATACACATTGATTCTAAAAACACAGTTTTCATCAAGAAACCATATTCCCCCATTAACAGAGTGACCTTAACAGTGTTGTCTCTCAGGGAATGAGGAATGTCTCTCTTCTTGTGCAGGGACCACCTTCAGGACCTAACATTCCTAACTTGCCTGTCCTGTGTGTCCCAGCTGGGGGAGGAACTGAGCCAGCAGATCCCATTAGTGCCCTCCTCCTTAGAACTGGTGGCCTCCAGCGAGCTTCAGCAGGGCTTCTGAGGAAACACATGCTCCTTTGACAGGAAACTTGTGGTTTTCTGGTCTTGTATGTGACAAGTTGGACAAATATGCCTTAATTTAGAATTCAGAATTAGGGCCCACAGGCCCAGAGGCGTCAGCCATGTTCTTTAATACCAGCTTTTATGACGAATTGAAGAAGACATCATTTCTGCTTCTTCACATTCAGGCTCTATATTTTATCCCCCAGGGAGGAGCGATTTTAATAATATTAATTATGTAATCATTCATTATATTATATTAATTATGGAAATCATTATTTTAAATAATATATCTTTATATTTATGGTACTGAAGATAGAACCCAAAGTCTCCTGCATGCAACAGAAGCTCTTTTTTTTCTTCTTCTTCTTCTTCTTCCTCTATTTTTACAGAGACAAGGTTTCTCTGTGTAGCCCTGGCTGGCCTAGACTCACTTTGTAGACCAGGTTGGCCTTGAACTCACAGAGATCCACGTGCCTCCACCTCCCCACTGCTGGGATGAAAAGCATGTGACACCACTGCCTCGCTCTATAACACAAGCTCTTAAACAGTGGTACATTCCCAACATTTTCTATTGAAATCAGCTCTTTCATTTGTAAGAAATTATAAAGTTATATATTTCTGTAAAAGGGGTAGTTGTGAGCATTGGAAACATTTTTTTTTTTTTTGAGACAGGGTTTCTCTGTGTAGCCTTGGCTGTCTGGACTCACTTTGTAGACCAGGCTGGCCTCAAACTCACAGAGATCCGCCTGCCTCTGCCTCCCGAGTGCTGGGATTAGAGGTGTGCACCCAAGCCTGGCTTGAAAACATTTTATTTCCTTGTACTTTGAGACAGGGTTTCTTTCCAATGTGCATTAACACATGTGTTTGGGCCAGGTGGTGGTGGCACACACCTTTAATAACCTTTAATTTAGTCAAATTGTTTACTTTGATCCCAACAAAGTTGGAAACCGCCAACATGTGTATGCTCTGGCTAACTGAGGGTGAAATGGTGGGGGCATTATGAGGCCAAGTTTTTAGGAGGCACTGACTAAGTGCACGTGACAGGGGCTTCATCGGGTGCGAGATGTGCCTGCAACACGATCAGGCCTGCTTTTCTCAACCAGGAGCAGTGTGTCCTTGTGAAAAGGTTGGAGGCCTGGCAGAGGTGGAAAGCTACATTAAAAAAACCCACAAGCTTGGGGCTGGAGAGATGGCTCAGAGGTTAAGAGCACTGTCTGTTCTTCCAAACGTCCTGAGTTCAATTCCCAGCAATCACATGGTGGCTCACACCCATCTACAATGAGATCTGGTGCTCTCTTCTGGGGGGCAGGAGTACATGCAGGCAAAATACTGTATATGAAATAAATACATGTTTTAAAAATAAAACCACAAACTTTAATAAAAATACATGAAAAAAAATTAGGGGGCTGACAGTGTGCCTTAGTAGTAGAGTTTAGGGATTGTTAGAACCTGGACTTAGTCCTTAGTCACATACACACACACACACACACACACACACACACACACACACACACCTGGGCACTGTGGCACACTCTTGTAATCCCAGCATTCCAGAGGCAGAGGCAGGTGAGTCTCTGTGAGTGAGAGACCAGCCTGGTCTACAGTGTGAGTCCAGGACAGCCAAAGCTACACAGAGAAACTCTTTCTCAAACAAACAAATAAAAACAAAAGAAACCCCAAAACAACAATAATAACAACAACAACAACAAAAACCCAAAAAACCCCAAAGAATCAAAATCTTAAATAGTGATTGTTAGCTCCGAGGTACACTTGAACACTTACTAGCCTTACCTGATCTCCCTAGTGTGGCCACATTTATACATTCTCTGCCCTTTACCACTGTTTATCACCTTGACTAGCATGTTGAGTTGAGTGGTAGATTCTAGAACTTTGGAAGCCAGGACTTTGCACAAAAACTCCAATAGTAAGTTTGCCTTTGAACGTATGTCTTCGGCTTTTGTTTGTGTGCTTGCTTTGGTTTTGGTTTTCACTTGTTTGCTTGGTTGCTCGCTTATTTGGTTTTAGAACCAGGGTCTCATGTAACTCAGGCTAACCTAGACTTTGTATGCAGCTCAAGAAGCCCTTCAACTCCTGACCCTCCTGTCCCAGTCTCCTAAGCGCTGACATCACAGGCTGGCCTACGGTTGTGTCTGGTGAATGATATATCAGTGGACAATGAGGCATGAATGGAACAAAGGAGATCTGTAGAGAGAGACAGGGCCAGTAGCAGTGCTCAGACCCCGAGCCCGGGGAGTCACGTGAGTACCTGGTGACCCCGAACACACACACACACACACACACACACACACACACACACACACACACACACACACACACACACACACACACACACTCACACTCATGCCCAGGCCTCAGTCTGGACCCAGAACCTTGCTTTGGTGTTGGTGGGAACACAGGAGACGAGGCTACAGTGACTCATCAGAAAAAAGGGGGCTGATTTACTTAGAGGCAGCGCTGGATAGACAGTGTGAAACCAGCTTGTCATTCATCTGCACAGCTCCTGCCACAGCCTCAGCACAACGTTATCTCTCTGGCTTTAGTGCCTGGACAGGAACTGCCAGTCCTCTGGTAATAGACGCCTTCACTAGGCTATGATAAGATAAGGCATGTGCAGAGACACTGCAGGTCAGGCAGAGCAGACATGTGCCAGGTTCTTCACTGAGGTTAGATCTGCGCCTTGCAAAGCTGCCTCAGCACTGCAGGGCGAACATCCCCAGGCAGGAGTGAAAGCCGAATCTGAAGGTTGTAAAGAGAGAGAGCGCAGTGGTTAAGAGTGCTTCATGCGGGCTGGAGAGATGGCTCAACGGTTAAGACAACAGTCTGCTCTGCCAGAGGACCCAAGTTCAATTCCCAGCAACCACATGGTGGCTCACAACCATCTGGAACGAGACCCAGTGCCTTCTTGTGGAGGGCAGGTGCCATGGGGGCAGAGGACTGTATAAATAATACATACATCTTTAAAAAAGAAAAAAAAAAAAGAGTGCTTCGTGCTCTTCCAGAGGACCACAGTCTTGTTCCCAGTAATATAAGTAGCCAGATGTGTGACACACGCCTTTAATCCCAGCACTCAAGAAGCAGAGGCAGTCGGATCTCTGAGTTTGAGGCCAGTCTGCTCTATAGAGAGAGTTCAGGGACATCCAGGGCTACACAGAGAGACCCTGTCTCAAACAACAACAACAACAAGTTGAAACTCTCAGCTCAAGACATAGGAAAAGATAAAACTTTTTTTGTTTTGTTTTTCGGTTTTCTTGTTTGTGGTTTTTTTGTTTGTTTTGTTTTGTTTTTTTTTGGTTTTTTGAGGCAGGGTTTCTCTGTGTAGCCTTGGCCATCCTGGACTCACTTTGTAGACCAGGCTGGCCTCGAACTCACAGCGATCCGCCTGCCTCTGCCTCCCGAGTGCTGGGATTAAAGGCGTGCGCCACCACGCCCGGCTTGTTTGTGTTTTTTGAGACAGGGTTTCTCTGTGTAGCTTTGGTTGCCTTGACTTGCTTTGTAGACCAGGCTGGCCTCGAACTCACAATGACCCACCTTCCTCTGCCTCCTGAGTCCTGGGATTAAAGGCATGGGCCACCATGCCCAGCTGAGAAGATAAAACTTAAAAGAACTTTATAATATGGACTTCTATATGTAAATAGTCATCATATAATAATAAAATATGTTGAAGAGAGGAAATGTACCTCGTTAGCAGAGCACCTGCCTAGTGAGGGCAGTAAAAGATCATTGTCAAATTACTCAGTGAATAGGAGGATTTATAATATACAAAGATTAAATCCAGATGGAACACCCACTCCCATTTGGGAGAAGTAAGCTACTATTGAGTATGTATCATCTAATTCTTTTTTGTCTCTTCTTTCTTTCTTTTCTTTTCTGAGACCGGTTTCTCTGTGTAACCTTGGCTGTCCTGGACTCACTTTGTAAACCAGGCTGGCCTCGACCTCACAGCGATCCACCTGCCTCTGCCTCCCGAGTGCTGGGATTAAAGGTGTGCACCACCGCTGCCTGGCTTAATTTTTTATTTTTTTCAAAATGTATGTGACCAAACACCATGACCAAAGCAACTTTGGGAGGAAAAGACTTTTTAGGCCTATACTTCTACAGCACTGTTCATCATTGAAAAAGTCAGGACAGGAACTCTAACGTGGCAGGAACCTGAAGGCAGGAGCTGATGCAGAGGCCATGGAAGGGTGCTGCTTACTCCCTCGCTTCCCATGGCTTAAGCAGCCTGCTTTTTGTTTTTAATCAATTCTTGCAGGATTTCACATCGTGTACCCCAATCCCACTCATCTCCCTTCATATCCACCCTCCTCCCTTACAACCTCCCCCAAAAGAAAATAAAAATAGGAAAACAAAATCTCTTCGTGGAAGCCGCAATGTGTCACAGTGTGTCACACAGCATACCCTTTTTGTGCACACTTACTTGCAAATGTTCACATACACGAGTCATTGTTCTGGGGTGAGGCCTCTGGCTTCTGTTACACCGTCAATACTGCATCCTCCGGGTCTCCTCTTGAGTATCTTATTGTTGCTTTGTGTCACGGAGATCCTGTGAATTTGGGTCTGCATGCTCCAGCGGTTCACTGATGAACTGGATGTTGGGGTGGGCCAACTCAAAGCCCTGCATCTGGGCCTGGGTAGAAGCTGAGTCGTTCAGCCCACCAGCTCTCCTTACGCACACCTCCAGGACCAGCTCTCCAGCACTGCTCCCCCTACCTCAGTGTGGTGGTTTGAGTAGGTCCCCCCCCCACCCCCCCACCCCCCCCCCCCCCACGTACACTCATGTACTTGACTACTTGACCCATAGGGAACTGCCTCTGCTTCTTGAGTGCTGGGATTAAAGGCGTGTGTCACACATCTGGCTACTTATATTACTGGGAACAAGACTGTGGTCCTCTGGAAGAGCACGAAGCACTCTTTTTTTTTTTTTTTTAAAAGATGTATGTATTATTTATACAGTCCTCTGCCCCCATGGCACCTGCCCTCCACAAGAAGGCACTGGGTCTCATTCCAGATGGTTGTGAGCCACCATGTGGTTGCTGGGAATTGAACTTGGGTCCTCTGGCAGAGCAGACTGTTGTCTTAACCGTTGAGCCATCTCTCCAGCCCGCATGAAGCACTCTTAACCACTGCGCTCTCTCTCTTTACAACCTTCAGATTCGGCTTTCACTCCTGCCTGGGGATGTTCGCCCTGCAGTGCTGAGGCAGCTTTGCAAGGCGCAGATCTAACCCCAGTGAAGAACCTGGCACATGTCTGCTCTGCCTGACCTGCAGTGTCTCTGCACATGCCTTATCTTATCATAGCCTAGTGAAGGCGTCTATTACCAGAGGACTGGCAGTTCCTGTCCAGGCACTAAAGCCAGAGAGATAACGTTGTGCTGAGGCTGTGGCAGGAGCTGTGCAGATGAATGACAAGCTGGTTTCACACTGTCTATCCAGCGCTGCCTCTAAGTAAATCAGCCCCCTTTTTTCTGATGAGTCACTGTAGCCTCGTCTCCTGTGTTCCCACCAACACCAAAGCAAGGTTCTGGGTCCAGACTGAGGCCTGGGCATGAGTGTGAGTGTGTGTGTGTGTGTGTGTGTGTGTGTGTGTGTGTGTGTGTGTGTGTGTGTTCGGGGTCACCAGGTACTCACGTGACTCCCCGGGCTCGGGGTCTGAGCACTGCTACTGGCCCTGTCTCTCTCTACAGATCTCCTTTGTTCCATTCATGCCTCATTGTCCACTGATATATCATTCACCAGACACAACCGTAGGCCAGCCTGTGATGTCAGCGCTTAGGAGACTGGGACAGGAGGGTCAGGAGTTGAAGGGCTTCTTGAGCTGCATACAAAGTCTAGGTTAGCCTGAGTTACATGAGACCCTGGTTCTAAAACCAAATAAGCGAGCAACCAAGCAAACAAGTGAAAACCAAAACCAAAGCAAGCACACAAACAAAAGCCGAAGACATAAATTCAAAGGCAAACTTACTATTGGAGTTTTTGTGCAAAGTCCTGGCTTCCAAAGTTCTAGAATCTACCACTCAACTCAACATGATAGTCAAGGTGATAAACAGTGGTAAAGAGTAGAGAACAGAGGCTGGAGAGATGGCTCAGAGCTTAAGAGCACTGGTTGCTCTTCCAAAGGTCCTGAGTTCAACTCCCAGCAACAACATAGTGGCTCACAACCATCTATAATGAGATCTGGTGCCCTCTTCTGGCCTGGAGCTGTACATGCAGGCAAAACACTGTATACATACTGAGTAAATAAATCTTAAAAATAAAATAAAATAAATAAATAAAAGACTATCAAAATGGACAGGCGCAGTGCCACACACCTGTGATCCCAGCACTAGGGAGGCAGAAGCAGTTGGATCTCTGTGAGTTCGAGGCCAGCCTGGTCCACAAAAGGAGTCCATGACAGCCAGTTCTACACAGAAAAACCCTATTTGCAAAAACCAAAAACCAAAACCCACCATACTGCCCCTCCCCTTTGGGTGATGGTGATGACAATTTCTCTAGAGCCCCTTATAGTACTAGAACTAAAATGGTGACCAACTGAGCCACAGGTCTGGCCAGGACCTCCTGTTCTCCCTCCCCATTTCCTTTTCCTCCCCCCCCCCCCCCCCCCCCGCCCCGAGACAGGGTTTCTCTGTGTAGCCTTGGCTGTGCTGGACTCGCTTTGTAGAGCAGGCTGGCCTCGAACTCACAGTGATCCACCTGACTGTGCCTCCAGAGTGCTGGGATTAAAGGCGTGCACCACTGTGCCCGGCTTCCTTTTTCTATATAATGTCAAAATTCTTGTCCTCCTCAGTTTGAGTTCCTGTCCTGACTTCTTTCAGTGAGGAACAGTGCTGATGAACAGTGTAACCTGGATAAACCGTTTCCTCTCCAGATTGCTTTCAGGTCGTAGTGTTTCATCACAGCAAAAGAACCCTTAGCTAAGACATCACTTAATTTAGAAAAAGTTTATTGGGGCTCTAGGTGTGTGGTAGCTCTTATGCTTGGCTTAGTGTGAAATTTGCGGTTTAATCCTCAGTACCAAACACCACCACCTCTAATGGGTAATGTACCCACATGTACATATGTCTAATAGACAGAATCAAAAAGTAAAAATAAATCTTAAAATTTTTTGCCAAGTCTATTGACTTTTCCTTTTATGAAAGAGTTTGCGGAAGTGTGTGATGCTACAGCATTTTATCCATAGTCAACAATCTTTCCAAATTGGAAGCCAGGTGACTTTGCACCTGAAGTCCCACTGTTCAGGAGATGGAGGTGGGTGATTGCCACAGAGAGTTGGAATGTATCTTCTGAGATCCTGCCACTGTGTTACCAGCTAAGTTTGGGTATTGGAAACCCTTTGTTGTGATTTCAACAATATCTACTGCATCATCACTGAGAATAGACAGATTACTTTTCAAGAAATTACTTCCTTTAGCCAGGCGTGGTAGTGCATGCCTTTAATCCCAGCAGAGTCAAGCAGATCACTGTGAGTTCGAGGCCAGCCTAGTCTACAAAGCGAGTCCTGGACAGCCAAGGCTAACACAGAGAAACCCTGTCTCGAAAAACCCAAAAGCAACAACCACAAAGAAATTACTTTCTTTGCTCGCTCACTAGGACCAACTCCAGATACCTTCTATAATTTACTTGCTATTTTCACCACACAGATGGTGGGTGACGTTTTGAGTCCTTTAAGGTCATCTGTAAGGATTAGAACCAACATATTGTAAACTCCTGTTGAGAGTGATAGTCTGACATCTTCCTTTGAGTCACACATGTTCTTTATGGCATCTAGAACGGTGACTGGTTTTCAGGTCTTTAATTTAGTGTGCCCAGACCCATAAGAGAATTCACTACAGCCACCATAACATTAAGAAACCCTGTCTTGAAGAAAAGCTAAAAAAATATTTATTTTTAAGTAATAAGACTTAAAAGTTAAAATTTCTCCTTAATCCACAGACTCCAGAATGGCCACTATGTTAGTAGGCACGAAAACAATACCAGTCTTGCTGTCTATATCCATCAGAAGTCTGGCGACTCGGTGTATCATCAGCAAATGGCGAGACTTTGAAGTGAATCCTTTTCTCTGAGCGGTAAGTTTCAGCGGGCTTAAGGTATTGAGTGAACTGTGCTTGAAGATGTGCTGTCATCCTGGCTTTGCTCTTGTGTTTAGCAAGCACGGGCGAAGACGGTCTTGTGTAATTCTTAAAGGCTCTAGGATCTTTGGAGTGACAGATAAGCACTGGTTTCAACTCAAAGTGACCAGCTAAGCAGGGTGTTGGGGGTGTTTGTGCACAGGCAAACCCAGCTCCTGGGAGGCTGAGTGCATTAGTGACTTGTTTCGATGTGACAATGCATCAGACAAGAAGCAAACTGGAGAGAGGAATGCTTCATTTTGGCATGCAGGTCCAAGGCACAGTCCATCACGGCAGGGAAGTGACAGCAGCCGGAACTGGAGATAGCCCGGTCACACTGTGTCTGCTGTCAGAAAGAGGATGGACGAAAGCTGGTGTCTCCTTTTTATTCCATCCGGAACCCCAGCCCTTGGAGTGACATCACTGTTACCGCTAAAGAAGCTCCGTTTTATTCTAGGCATCCATCCTGGTACCCACCAGAGGTTTGTGCCTGACTCCAGTCCCTGGAAGATAAATTGCTTGCTATGATATGACTGCTTTTTTCTTCTTCCTCTTCTTCTGTAACTTGTTTACACAGATACCCAAAGGTTTTAAGTTGCTTTAATGACTGGGACAGAATACTTTTTACTTGCTTGAATAGACCTTGAAGGTCTCTGTGTGGTTTTGTCCTTTAAAAGTTCTTCCCCGTATCTTTCCTTCATGGCAACCTCAAATTTGGCTCCAAGATTGTTCATCCTGCTAGCTGGCAATCAATACATCTTCTAATTGGATTGAGTCTACGGTCTTTCCCCAGGGATCACAAACTCCATAACACCACCCACAGTTAAGATGATCCTTCCACTTCTGTTAACTTAATATAAACAATTCCATGGGTATACCAGAGGGAACCCCACCTAAAGTCTCCCTCACAGATGTGCCCAGGGGCTAATCTAATCTAGATAATGCCTCACAGGCATTCCTGGAGGCCTGTGTCCTAGATCTTTTCAGACCGTCTCAAGTAGGGTTATCTATCACACTGAGCCAGGAAGATTGGAAATCAAGGCCGGCTTGGGCTCCACTGTGAAACCTTGTCTCAAATAAAACATTGCAAAACAAACCACCTCACAGAAAGTCACCAGGCTTAGCAGCTGGCACGAGGCCAGCCATTGCTGTCTCCTCTTTATCAAAGTCCTCCATGGTGTCTTCCTCTGTGGAAAGTTGTTGCATCTACACTGAAGCTCTATTGTTCGCTGTGGTCATTTTTATCAAAGTCTAAGCTTAGAGGCTGAGGCTGCGGAGGGAGCTCAGGGGTTAAGAGAGATTACTTGGCCCGGGCATGGTGGCGCACGCCTTTAATCCCAGCACTCAGGAGGCAGAGGCAAGCAGGTTGCTGTGAGTTCGAGGCCAGCCTGGTCTACAAAGTTAGTTCAAGACAGTCAAGGATACACAGAGAAACCCAGTCTTGAAAAACCAGAGAGAGAGAAAGAGAGAGAGAGAGAGAGAGAGAGAGAGAGAGAGAGAGAGAGAGAGAGAGAGAACTTGCTGCCCTGCCCTCAGTTACCCGCTCTCACGCTGGGATGCTGTGTGCTCGGTCTGTAATTCTCATGAGGTGCCTTGTGATTCCTTTGTGAAGCATTGCTTGAAGTCTCCTCCTGATTTCTTCCCACTGTACGATAGACTCTGCTGACTTCGTCCAATCTAACAGCCCTGCTCCCCACAAATAATCTATGTAAGTTGCTGCACTTCTTTTAAAAACTTGCTTGGCATACAACATAACTCATGCAAGACCTCCCAAACCTAGCTTTCCTGTCCTCTCATCTCCGGGCTCCCTTCCGGTTAGGATCCTGTTGCTGAAGAACAACATGCTGGTCCAGGTCAAGACAGACAGACAGACAGGATTAAAAGTCAGAACCTGAGACTCACTCATATACCACACCGTGACTCAACAGGTCACAATCAGGAAACATTTCTAACTGGAATGTTAGCCCACGAGCTTACTATAGGAATAAAAGGACATTGTAAGCCAGGCGTGGTGGCACACAGCTTTAATCCCAGCACCCGGGAGGCAGAGGCAGGTGGGTCTATATGAGTTCGAGGCCAGCCTGGTCTACAAAGAGAGTCCCAGGGCAGTCAGGGCTATCACACAGAGAAATCCTGTCTAGAAACACACACACACACACACAAGACATTGTAAAGTTGTGTCCCCTAGCAGTGCTTGTCATGTAGGTGTGCAATAGATGCAACCTTTCCTTCTCCCCCTCTCTTGTGCCCTGGCTCAGGGGTATGGATCAGCAGTAGAGTGTTTGCCCAGTATATTCAAGGCCCTAGATTCAATCCCTAGCAGTTTTTTTTTTTAATGCAGAGATAAAAAGGAAAAATTAAATTTCCTTCTTCATGTCGTTTCTAGAAAAATAAAATGCTTTTCTACTCTCATCAAATATGTTGATGAGGCTGTGAGTGGTGGTGCATGCCTTTAATCCCAGCACCAGATAGGCAGAGGCAGGCCCATTGTTGCGAGTTTGAGGCCAGCCTGGCCTACAAAGAGAGTTCCAGGACAGCCAGGGCTACACAGAGAAACCCTCTCTTGAAAAACCAAAACCAAAACCAGAACAACAACAACAACAAAAAACCCCCAAAAACCCAGAGACATGTTGATGATAGTATATTGTACATCCATGAGAAGTGTAAAACATTAAAACAATTAGCATTGGCTTATTAGCACATAAGATGCAAATAGTAGGGTTACCACAAAGGACCAAATACAGCCTATGAGAGACTAAAGAAAGTGGAGACTCAAGTGGGAAGAGATGCCCAACCATCATACAGAGCTTCCTCACAAAACAAGCAGCTACGAGAATGAGTTTAAAATGAAACACTGAGCTTCCTAATTACCACGCTCAGAGAATTACATAAGGAAGTTATTCCAAGGACCATTTCCATCCATTAAGTTATAAAAGGATCTATCACATGGGTCCCTGTCCAAGGAACATCAAGTAATTTAATAGAATGGATTAAAGTAGTATAATTGGAGAGTAATTGATAATATAACCAGATGTGACTTTCATAAGTTTTTTTTTAATACCAAGAAGCTAAATATAGATGATATGCAGGCTGAATTTCTTCTCTTGTGTAACTAAAACCCAGCGGAAGCTAACATAAAATTGCAGAAGAAGCTCTCTAGAAACAGATGAACTCTCATCTTTAGAACTTTTAGACAGAGAACAAGTCCAGTATGGACATGGCAGAACTCCAACCAGAAGCATATTAACCTGTGTAGGCAGCAAGTAGTCAAGCAACAGGTAACAGGGCTTAGATAGACAGGCTGCCTACGTGTGCACTGCCCTGGGTCCTAGACCCAGCACTGCAAACAAACATCTTTCGTGCCCACTATCACAGACCCACTCTTCATTATCCTCAATATTATCAACCTGCTCAATGAGAGTCATTCCTGGGAAGATTCATAAAGACACATTAAATACAAATATATTGAAAACAAAATGACCCAAACTCTAAGCCGATTGGAGTCTTATGCGTTATGACTTAAAGCAGAAATATTAAGGCAGGAAGATCTCCATGAGTTCAAGGCCAGCCTACTTTATATAGTGAATCAAGGCTACATAGAGATGTCTCAAAAAACAAAACAAGAGCTGGGCAGTGGTGGCGCATTCCTTTAATCCCAGCACTTGGGAGGCAGAGGTAGGCAGATCACTGTGAGACTGAGGCCAGCCTGGTCTACAAAGAGAGTTCCAGGACAGCCAAGGCTAACACAGAGAGACCCTGTCTCAAAAACAAACAAGGAAACAAACAAAACAAAACAAAAAAACAAAACAACTCCCCCCAAACCAAAACAAATCCACCAAATAAGAAGTAAATAAAAAAGAAATGTTTTTAAAAAGATATTTATTTATTATGTAAATGAGTACGCTGTCTTTGTGTACACTAGAAGAAGGCATCAGATCATAACACAGATGGTTGTGAGGCACCATGTGGGTGCTGGGAGCTGAACTCAGAACCTCTGGAAGAGCAGCCAGTGTTCTTTACCACTGAGCCATCTCTCCAGCCCTCCTATGAAGTTTCTAAGAGTTTAAAACAGAAATAAGTAACTGGAAATGTTTCAGAGATGCCATAAGTGAAAATATTATGGCAATCATCCATAATGTAGTATTTGATGACATTACTGTCTATATGCCCTAAAGAGCCTACTGTATAAATTGAAGTCTTTCTCTGTCAAAAGCAATCTAGATCTATAATGTTCACAGTAAGGCTATGACATAGCACACCGAAGAGAATACAATTATTTAACCAATATTCAAATTACTTATAAGATTTTTGTTATTAAAAAGACAGTCAGAGCCACATATATTTTTGTGTACCTCTATGACTTTTTTTTTCCTTTTGAGACAGGGTCTCATTATATAGATCAGGTGACCTCACACTCACAGATATCCACTTGCCTCTGCCTCCTGAGTGGAACCATGGCCAGCTGTTTTGTTTTGGGGACAGACTCTCACTCTAGCCCAGAGTGTCCAAAAATTCATGATATAGCTGGTTGGCGTCAAACCCAAAGCGATTCTCTGTCTCAGCATTCTAATTATTGTGTTGAGGTCTGAGTTGTCATACCCAGATGAAAAAGGGCCTTTGTAGATGTGATAATATGAGATTAGATTGAATTCTAAATCCAGTGACTGGTGTTCCTTTTTGTTTGTTTGTTTGTTTTTGGTTTTTCAAGACAGGGTTTCTCTTTGTAGCCCTGGAGCTGTCCTGGAGCTCACTCTGTAGACCAGGCTGGCCTCAAACTCACAGAGATCTGTCTGCCTCTGCCTCCTGAGTGCTGGGATTAAAGGCGTGTGCCCCCACCACCCAGCTGGCTGGTGTTCTTGTAACAAGAGAAAAGGAGCTGAGGAGAAATCCATGAGGAAAGACAGAGGCCAGAGCATCCCTTGTAGGTGTGAGGAGCTGGAGAAGGCGAAGAAGGATTTCTCTCTAGAACACGGAGGGAACTGGATTCTAGGTATACCGTGACTCCAGGTTCTCGGCTACAGACTAGAGAGGGGGAGGGGTAAGTTTCTGTTGTTCGAATCATTACAGTAGTAGGTGGAAACAAATATAATGAACACCACCTTCTACAACAGTTATCAAAATACGAGATGCATGGTCTCCTGAAAGCCCTTTCTGGAAGTCTGTAGGTTGAAATCTATACACAATGGGCAAGTACAGAGATCCACCTGCTTCTGCCTCCCAGTGCGAGGATTAAAGGCATGTGCCACCACTGCTTTTTTTGTTTTTAGATTTATTTTATGTGTATGAGTGTTTTGCCTGGTGGCATGTGCACCGTGTGGTATCCAGAGGTCATAGGGGACATCAGAGCCCCTGACATTGGAGCTGTGTCCAGTTGTGAGCATACTGGGGACAAAGCCTGGGTTCTTTTTGAGATCAACTAGTGTTTTTTTTTTTTTTTTCTCTCTTTTTAAAGATTTATTTATTTATTATTATGTATACAGTGTTCCGCCTGCATATACACCTGTAGGCCAGAAGAGGGCATCAGATCACATTACGGATGGTTGTGAACCACCATGTAGTTGCTGGGACTTGAACTCAGGGCCTTCGGAAGAGCAGGCGGCACTCTTAACCACTGACCCATCTCTTCAGCCTGCAACTAGTGTTCTTAGCCACTGAGCCATCACCTTTTTCCTAATCTACAATTTCCTTTTTTCTCTTAATGTCCCCAGGTGTCATTGGTTTCGCTGCCCTCACAGAAGGAGCCTGGTGGTGCTCTCTTTCACTTCAGTTTATGGCATTAACTTCCTCCTCTAAGATCTGGTAGGATTCCGCAGCGACTCCATCTGAAAATGCAACCTTATTTGAAAAGAAGGTTTTCATAAACGTGAAGTTAAAACCAGGTTGTAGTGGCTTAGACCTGTAAGCCCTGGGGGGCTAGGTCCTACTTCCCGGAGCCCAGTGTGTCCAGTCTGATGCAATCAGCAAGGGATGCTTTATTGTTCCATCGCGCTGGGGTCTAACAAGCTCTATTGAGCTGGAGACCCCGAATAAGCAAAGCTTGGGCCTTTTACACTCTTACAGAAGCAGAACTTAGTACAAACATGATTAGTTAGTTAACCTTTAAAATGATTGGTTACTAGTTATTTTATCCTCGAAGGGGCAAGAGCTCAGCTTGGGACATCATGTGCTGTCAGGTGCTCGGGACAGGCACAGAGGGTGTGGTTTTAGAACAGCCCCGAGGGCCATCTCAGAAGGTACCGACTGGCCAGGGTTGAAAAACAACTTTTCTATCTTTTCAGGCCCTAAGTCCAAGGTCGCTGGCATCCTTGTAAAGAGGAGGAGAGTTGAATCTACGGACACAGAGAGATGATGGCTACCTGAGGTAGAGACTGGAGTTGGCCTGCTACAAAGCAAAGAGTGCAGACCGTCACCAGAAGTGGGAGGCCGCAAGGATTTTCCTCTGTAGGCTTCAATTAGAACTCGGCCCTTCAGACACTGTGATTTCAGGCTTTCGCCTCCGGGGGTGTGAAGCAATCAATTCCTTTGGGTTTAGGCCATTGGATTGGTTATTGTGTTGGCTCTAGGAATTGACATAGGCTAGATGAAACTCTTCCTGTATCTATGAACAATAGTCAGGGAGCCCTCCCTAAGCCTGGTCTGCTGTCATCCCCCCCCCACCCGCCCTCCCTCTCTCATTTTTTTTTCTTGTGCCATACAATCTTTTATTTTTTTTTTTTTTTTTTTTTTTTTTTTGGTTTTTTTGAGACAGGGTTTCTCTGTGTAGCCTTGGCCATCCTGGACTCACTTTGTAGACCAGGCTGGCCTCGAACTCACAGCGATCCGCCTGCCTCTGCCTCCCGAGCATACAATCTTTTATTGGGGCAGGGGGCATTAATCAGCCTTGGCTGCTGCCTTCCTCATGGCTGCCAGCACAACGCCCTGCTCAGCTCCTCCCACTTCCTCTTGGCTGGGATGTATGTGCCCACCCTAGTCTTGATGAACTTGAGCACGGGCTTGTCCTTGGACACCTTATTGGCACTCATTGGTGCACCACCCACAGGGTGCAAAGCTACACACACATCCCGCACGAACTTGATGTGCTTGGTGAGGCACCCGCTGTGCCTTGGCTTGTTGACATTCTTGTCACCTTGTGGCCCTTGTTGGGGCCCACGGCCATGGGGTAGCGCAGTGCTAGAGTGGCTGCTTTCTCGGGGTGGCTGTGACAGGAACCTGGCCTGTTTCTAGATGCACCAAGATAGGAAAGATGTTTTCTTCAAGTTTGCCAAATACAAATAGCCAAAACACTATTGCTAGACTCAGATCGCTAGAGACAGAGTCCAGAGTCGATGCAAAAGCAAAGGAATATTTATTAAACTGATGCGTTGGAGCCAACCAAGCTCCGAAGAGATGGAAGACCCCGTTCTGCAAGAGTTGGGGATGAATATACCATATACAGAAGCAGAACTTAGCAACAATGGTTAGTTAACAAGTGACAGGCTAACAAGAGGTGACCTTTTAGGTGAATGGGGGTCTGAGGTAGTAAATTCCAAGTAGCATGAGATGGGGGCAGTAAACTCCAGGGACAGGGTTGAGATGGAGGCTAGTGGAGAATTTGTAACTTCTTCTTCTCTGTTTACTGTTGCTTTGTTTGCCCTTGTTATCAGCCTGCAATTTTTTTTTTTGTTTGTTTGTTTTGTTTTGAGACAGGGTTTCTCTGTGTAGCCTTGGCTGTCCTGGACTCACTTTGTAGACCTGCCTCTGCCTCCCAAGTGCTGGGATTAAAGGCGTGTGCCACCACTGCCCAGCCAGCCTACAATTCTTAATTTGTTTTGCTCAGCTAACAACGCTATTGTTATGATGGTTGAGCTCGGGCCACCTGGAATCTTGCACTATGAATGTAACATTTGTATAATTCCTGATTGTTTGGTGGTTCTTCTTGCTGTAGGTAGTTTATTGTATATATGTGTGTTGGCTCTTATTCTTTAACGATTTTACTTTATTAGTAATGTACCTCCTTTACAACCTGACTACCCTAAATAGGAGGGAAAGGAGATTAAGGAGAACAAGAATGAAACCTTCTGGGTATCAGTTCCTCAAGGCAAATCCCCTGGCGTAATTCTCAGGAGTCTAGCAGATCCTCTGTCTGACAGAAGAAGCCGCACCATCCTTGGACCTGGAGGAATCCACCAGCTCACTGCCCACCACCAAATCCTCCAACTCTTCTTGCGGTGGGCAGGAACCTATGATCTCTCTCATTCCCCAAGGTCCTCCCACTTCTTCCTCTTCCTAATCGATAGTCCTTTTTGCAATACAATACCCTGGGGCAGACTGGAGCCTGTCTTTTGTCTTGGGCTGAAACTTCCTCTCTCTCTCTCTCTCTCTCTCTCTCTCTCTCTCTCTCTCTCTCTCTCTCTCTCAGATCTTTATCAATTTGTAGAGACAAAGTCTCGGTGGGGTCAAGCCACCCAAGATTGCTTCCACCTTGGGCCCAGCCTAAGGCAAGGTCACATTCTCTTCACACATCCTCTTTCTATTAAAAAAAAAAGTAAAAAATAAGAACTAAGCAGGGCTTGGTGGTGCACACCTTTAATCCCAGGACTCGGGAGGCAGACTCGGGAGGACTCTACAAAGTGAGTCCAGGATAGCCAAGGCTAACACAGAGAAACCCTGTCTCAAATACCTCCCCCCAAAAGAACTATATACATAAATATACATATATACAGAATCATCAGGTACAAGTTACATGTACATAACCCAGTCCTTTTGTATTTGACAATCTCAAATACACAAGTATTCTACTGTCCTCTCATAGTGAGTCCTTTCCTATTGTCCAAAGTTTTCTAAGATCTCCTTATTAGAAATTACACTTATCAAGCTGGGCGTGGTGGCGCACGCCTTTAATCCCAGCACTCGGGAGGCAGAGGCAGGCGGATCGCTGTGAGTTCGAGGCCAGCCTGGTCTACAAAGTGAGTCCAGGATGGCCAAGGCTATACACAGAGAAACTCTGTCTCGAAAAACCAAAAAAAAAAAAAAAAAAAAAAAAATTACATTTATCAACCTATAAAAGTGTTTTTAACTTTCAAACTAAAGCTTATAGTAACACTGTGGCTATCTAGTCTTCGACCCCATCAGAGATCCGAGAAGGAAATATCTAATATGAAGGAAGTGCAGGCAAGTACCTTCTAAGTATAGGCAGGACAGAGAGTTGGCTGCCTGGACAGTCACAAGTTTTTCTCTATTGTTGGGGCATCCAGTCTTCAGTCTGCCAGCCCAAAATATATAACAGACTGTTCTGTGAAGCAGGGATTTTGAAGGAAGGGCTCACCTAGTTTCTGCAAAGCTGGACAGCCAATTTCTCAGTATCAGGCTTGAGCACAGTGGACAGTCATTCTGCTGTCAGCTGTAGAGATAAAAACAGTTCCTCAGTCCAGTGGCTGTTCTGCCACTCTTGTTTCTTGATGCCCATCATCTTCCTTGAAGTAGACGGGAGGACAGATATGTCTGTCAGAAAAGCCCTTTCTTATTAAATGCCACATCCTGTGGATCTCTGAAGTGTTTGAAGATCATTTATCTATCTATTCTATGTATCTATTTATCGATCGATGGACTTATCTATCTCAGTATATGTAATTAGACAAGCATTGCTTGCTTTTAGCTATGCACTATCTGCTTAACTTTGAAAACATATACAAGAAACCAAATAAAGTCTATTCTGTAATTAAATAATTTAGTGTCTAGTAAGATTTATATGTGACTAACTACCAACTTTTATCTCCGACCATCCTGAAGAGGTTATAACAGTTAGCTTTCATAAGACCAGAACTGTACATCACCTTTTCAGATGAGTGGGACATGTATAATACATTAAGTAAACACTGAACAAAATGATCTTAAGTTTCTACCAACATACAATATACAGTTTAAAATTTTATCAACAAACAATATATAATACATAAAGCAAAAGTTGAATAAAATAGTGTTAAATTACCATCAATCTACAATACCAATGTAAAATATTTGAGGCTAGTAGATTCAATAATCTACTTTTTATTCTGTAAATCCATATCCTCTCCTTATAGCCTTCCCACCTTCCCCCTTTTCCCCTAACGCTAGATAGAATAGAAAGATTAGAAAGAAAGGATAGAAGAGAGAAATTCCTAAATGAAAGTTTTATGAACTTTTTTTTTTTTGAGACAAGGTTTCTCTGTGTAGGAAACTTTTATTAACTTATAACTAACCCCCCCGTTGGCAAAAATGAACATTTGTAACCCACCAAAAACACTCACTTCACCTATTGGGAGTGGGGGTGTCATGTTCGCAAAATTACTTTTTGCTGTCTGGGGTTAAAAACATCTTTCTGGTACCCTTAGAAAAAACAAGATATTGGCCAAGTGCTGGAAAAGCTAGCTGTATCTGTTTCTGTCTAGTCTTTTTGGGGCTGATCCTTGGGCTGGCCCTTTTAATGTTGATATGCATGCAATTTCTTGAGGAAACAGTAGCTGAGGCAGTCTTCGAACTTGAATCACCTGGGCCACCTGCTTTGTCTTCATTATTGTCTGTTTTTTTGTTCTGAAAATAAGCAAACTTTTGAAATTATTAGTGTAGGTATAATCCTACATATATATGAAATATGCAAGGTGTACAAAATTATGTAAAGATAATGTCTGCCGTACTTCTGAGCAGGTATAAGCCATCAATTTTATACATCTTTTTAAGCAGTAATATCCATGTTGTATGAAAGAATGACATGCTATAAGGACCAGGCAGACCTTAAGATTCCCTTGCTATATGAACACATTCATGTTTAAGGTACTAAGAGGTCTTCCCTGGACAGATCCAATCTTTATAAGCTTTGTCCGTAACCATATTTTTTCATACCCTGTAGACACATAAGCAGAACCATGTCCTCATCTCAGAACTATTGCAGGTTTCCAGTCCATTGCTGACAGATCTTTATAATATATTGGTTAGCCTAGTTCCTCAGTTATTCCTATAACTCAATGTCTCTCAGCTGCTGTTGTCCCTTCATCACCAACATTAAGAAAATTTAAAGTCAACAAAGCATTATTTAATCTGTCCCTGGGGGTCTTTACTCTTTCCTTTTGTTTAATAAGCATCTCTTTTAAGGTATGATTCGCTCTTTCTACAGCTGCTTGTCCTGTGTGATTGTGTGGTACACCAGTAATGTGCTTTATATTATAATATGAAAAGAATTTCTTCATCTTATGGGACACCTATGCAGGAGCATTGTCAGTCTTAATTTGTACAGGTATTCCCATAATTGCCACTAATTCCAATAAATGAGTAACTAGGGAATCAGCCTTTTCAGAACTTAAGGCAGTTGCCCATTGAAACCCTGATTATGTATCGATGGTATGATGTATGTACCTTAGTCTTCCAAACTCTGCAAAATGAAACACATCCATCTGCCAGATTTCATTCCTTTTGCTACCCCTAGGGTTAATTCCAGCAGGTGATGGGATTTGGTTCTACAAAGAACATGTAGGACACGTATTAATTATTTCTCTGGCTTGTTGCCAAGTGATAGGGAATTTTTCTTCAAACCCTTACTGTTAACATGATGTTTTTCATGAAATGTTGAGGCTTTGAACACATTTTTTTATTAATAATTGGTAGATTTCCTCATTTCCTTGTGACAATGGACCTGGTAAACCTATATGGGATCAAATATGAGTAATATGCAAGGGATGGTTTCTATTTCTGATAGCCTGTTGCAGTTCCATAAATAATGTAGTTAATTCTGAGTAACCAGGAACAAATTCAGCAGTTTCTGTATGCAAAACAACTCTTTCAGCACATTGAAGGTCAGTAATTATATTAAGAGATTCAGGAAAATCTAACAATACCATAAAGATTGCATACAATTCTGAATTTTGAACTGAGGTAAGTGGGCATTTGATCACCTTAGTCATTTTATCAGACTTATAACCAGCCATACCCGATTTATTTGCATCAGTATAGAAGGTAGGTGCCCCTGGAATCAGTAAACTTTTTACAATACTTGGAAGGATCTAATTAATTCTTTTTTTTTTTTAAGTTCTTTTTATAAACTGTATAGGTTTGCTTTTCAGGCATCTGTTATTAATTTCTCCCAAATAGTTACTACAAGCCCTTTGCTAATCTTCATTAATTACCCATAATGACATAATCTCAGAATTTGTAAGAGGCACTAAAATTTCCACCAGGTCTGTCCCTGACAGTTGATGCAATCTTATTCTTTCCTTTGTAATCAATTCAGAGTTTTTTCCTATGCATGTCTTCAATTTTTTACTTTGTCTATTTGCTAGGAAAATCCATTCCACGATTCTATCTTCCCTTTGCCTAAGGAGCCCAATAGGGGAATGTTTTGAAGGCAAAATAACCAGAATGCAACCAAGTTTAGGATCAATTCTATCCACATATGCCCTTTGTAGGTTTGTTGTTGTTGTTGGTTTTTGTTCTGTTTTTTGTTTTTGTTTTTGGAGACAGGGTTTCCCTGTATAGCCTTGGCTGTCCTGGATTTGCTTTGTAGACCAGGCTGGCCTCGAACTCACAGTGATCCTCCTGTCTCTGCCTCCTGAATGCTGGGATTAAAGGTGTGCGCCACCATACCTGGCTGCCCTTCGTAGTTTTTGCTCTACAAGAATTAACTCCTTTTTTGCTTCAGCTGTTAGACACCTTGGCCTGTTTAACTCTGAATCCCCTTGTAATGTTTGAAACAAGTTACTTAACTCATAGGTAGCTAGTCCAATTGTAGGCCTTAACCAGTTAATATCTTCCATTATTTTTTGAAAGTCATTAAGAGTTTGCAACTCATCTCTATGGATCTGTACATTTTGTGGTAGAGTTTTTTCTTTTTTGTTTTGTTTTGTTTTTCGAGACAGGGTTTCTCTGTGTAGCCTTGGCCATCCTGGACTCACTTTGTAGACCAGGCTGGCCTCCTCGAACTCACAGCGATCCGCCTGCCTCTGCCTACCGAGGGCTGGGATTAAAGGCGTGCGCCACCACGCCCGGCTGGTAGAATTTTTTTGTTCCATTATTTTATAGCCTAAATAGAGAATTGAATCTCCTCTTTGTATTTTTCTACAGCAATCTGTAATCCCCAGCATGGCAAAATTTTTTGTGTTTCCTTAAACATTTTTTCTAAAGTATCAGAATCAGAATCAACCAACAAAATATCATTCATGTAGTGGTAAATGATAGACTGAGGAACCTGCCTACAAATTATTTCTAACGGTTGTTGCACAAAATATTGGCACAAAGTTGGACTATTCAACATTCCCTAGGGAAGTATCTTCCAATGGTATCTCTTCATTGGACCATTACTGTTAAAATTAGATACAGAGAAAGCAAACCTTTCCCTATCCTTCTCATGGAAAGGTAATGTGGAAAAAAGTCAATCATTATTATAGGCCATGACCTAGGTAACAAGGCAGGTAAAGGAATTCCAGGCTGTAAAGTACCCACTGGTTGAATTACTTTATTCACTGCTCTCAAATCCATTATCATCCTCCAGCTGCCTGACTTCTTCTTCTTCTTCTTCTTCTTCTTCTTCTTCTTCTTCTTCTTCTTCTTCTTCTTCTTCTTCTTCTTCCTCTTTTTTTTACAACAAACACAGGGGAATTCCAAGGCCTGGTGGACTCTTCTATATACTGAGCCTCCAGCTGCTCTTGTACTAAATGGTGAAGTACCTGCAATTTTTCTTCTGTTATGGGCCATTGCTCTTGCCACATAGGTCTGTATCAAATCCGTTTTAGGGGCAGGGCTGTTGATATATCAGCAGTGGCCCCTCTTATAAACTTGGAAACTCAATACCTGAGAAGCTCTGTGTTTGGACAATGGGCATAGCTCGTGGTTGCTCCTGATTACTCATATTAATCTCTTCCCCAGAGCATGTACCATTTCACCCCTAGCTCCATCATTGTTTTGTCTCTGTAATTGCAGGAATAGTAATCTGAGTACCCCATTGTTATAAGAGATCCCTTCCCTATAGAGTTATGGGCATGTTAGCCACATAGGGTCTCAGCTTCCCTGTTTGCCCTTCTGGTCCCACACACTTAATCCAGCAAATGCTTTGTTATATTTGAGATAATTTACCGATTCCTATAATTTCTGCATAAACCTTCTGAAATGGCTAATTTGGATTCCAAGAGTTTTGAGAAAGGATCGTGACATCAGGCCCACCAAACCTTCTATTTCTTTCTTTCTTTCTTTTTTTTTTTGGCTTTTCGAGACAGGGTCTCTCTGTGTGGCCTTGGCTGTCCTGGACTCCCTTTGTAGACCAGGCTGGCCTCGAACTCACAGTGATCCGCCTGCCTCTGCCTCCTGAGTGCTGGGATTAAAGGCGTGCGCCACCACACCCAGCTCAAACCTTCTATTTCAACACCATTCATTTGTATAATTAATTTAGGTCTCTGATCAGTAAGCATTGTTTGCCAGAACACACATCTTCCAGTACTCCCAAATGCACCTGTTCTTTCTACTGGAGCGGCTCTGCCCTTGGTGTAAGGAAACAGTAACAGCTGAGCAATTCTATCCCCTGCATTAATTTGCATCTCCTGCTTTATACATGCCATGATTTTGATTTCCTTTTTACAATCCCCATCTATAATACCCGGATGCACAATAAGACCTTGAAAAGTCAATCCACTTCCTCCCATAATTATTCCTACTGTCCCTTAAGGCAAAGGACCATAAACACCAGTGCTTATTTTGTAACATTCAACCTGTGGAGACAGTGTAAGAGACATACACGGCCAGATCCAAGGCAGCGCTGCCTTCAGTAGCATGCATTATGCCACTGATACCTAATCCTCATTTTCCTGCAAGTCCATTACTTCTGGACTGGCCAGGGAGAACTGGCTTGTACTGTTGGCAGGGCCCCAAGCCGATGAGCCCCCCTGCCGTTTTCTGCCATCAAGATATTACCTTGTGTATTTCTTTTAGATTGACAACCCCTAGGCCAATGTTTTCCTTTCCCACAGGGCTATAGTACCCTGGAAGTCTTGGTATATCATTACCATCATGGCCAGAACCTCCTTGTTCTCTCCTATGAGTGATATTTTCTTCTGGGTTATTGCACTGGTTATTCTGAGGTCTGGAACTTTTTTTTTTTTTTTTTTTTTTTTTAAACAGAATGACTTAGGTTTTTTTTTTTTTTTTTTTTTTTTTTTTTTTTTTGGTTTTTCGAGACAGGGTTTCTCTGTGGAGCCTTGACCTGTCCCTGGACTCACTTTGTAGACCAGCGGCCTCGAAACTCACAGTGATCCGCCTGCCTCTGCCTCCGAGTGCTGGGATTAAAGGCGTGCGCCACCACGCCCGGCCTTGGAACTTTTTTTTTGTCTTAATTTTTTTCTTTTTTTAAATATTTTTTTAATTGAAAAATAAAATCATTCATATTACATCTCAATTGCTATCCCATCCCGTGCATCCTCCCATTCTTCCCTCCCTCCCGCTTTCACCCCATTCCCCTTCCCTATGACTGTGACTGAGGGGGACCTCCTCCCCCTGAATATGATGCTAGGGTATCAAGTTTCTTCTTGGTAGTCTGCTATCTTCCTCCGAGTGCCACCCATCAAGGGGACATGGCCAAATAAGGGGCACCAGAGTTCGGGTGAAGGTCAGTCCCCACTCTCCACTTAACTGTGGAGAATGTTCTGTCCCTTGGCAAGGTCTGGGTAGGGGGTTGATGATGACTGCACGTAGTGTCCTTGGTTGGTGCCATAGATGGAGCAGAACTCCTGGGCCCAGATCTGACCATCATAGTGTTCTTCTTGTAGGTTTCTAGGACCCTCTGGATCCATCTATTTCCCTAACTCCTATATTCCTCCCACCTTAGGGTGTCCTCACTACTATCCCATTTTCCTGGTAAGTGAAGACTTTCATGAGACATGGCCCTTGGGCTAGTGTGCAGATGTAAGTGAGTATATACCATTTGAGTCTCTCTGCTTCTGGGTTAACTCACTCATTATGATCATTTCTAGTTCAATCCATTTGTCCACAAATTTCAGAAATTCCTTGTTTTTAATAGCTGAGTAGTATTCCATAATGTAAATGTACCACAGTTTCTTTATCCATTCTTCTACTGAGGGACACTTAGGCTGTTTCCATATTCTGGCTATTATGAATAAGGCTGCTACGAACATGGTTGAGCACATGTCCCTGTTGTGTGCTGGAGCATCTTCTGGGTATATTCCAAGGAGTGGAATAGCTGGGTCTCGAGGAAGCCCTATTCCCAGTTATCTGAGATAGCGCCAGACAGATTTCCAAAGTGGTTGCACTAGACTGCATTCCCACCAGCAATGAAGGAGTGTTCCTTTTTCTCCACATCCTCGCCAGCATGTGGTGTCGCTTGAATTTTTGATCTTGGCCATTCTGATGGGTGTAAGATGGAATCTCAGAGTTGTTTTGATTTGCATTTCTCTGATGGCTAAAGATGTTGAGCATTTCTTTAAGTGTTTCTCATTTGATATTCCTCTGTTGAGAATTCTCTGTTTAGTTCTGAGCCCCATTTCTCAATTGGATTATTTGTTTTGGTGGTGTTTAATTCCTTGAGTTCTTTATATATGAGGTCTGGAACTTTTACCTCTACAGTTTCTTTGCACATGACCAACTTTACCATAATTAAATCACCGGAAGTTATGATATCGCAGACTTCTGGCTATAGCTTGTTCTATACTACTGTTTTGATGCTCCTGAGAGTTAATATTAACTGCCTTTCTTACCCAATCATCCAATGGAGCTCCTCTTTCCTTTAATGATCTACTTGGCCCTCTTACATTCAGTATTTGCATCCTCATATGCCATGATCAGTTTCAGTGCCTGTTTGGTCTCAGAATCTGGTATGGCTCTATCCAAAGCTGTACCCAATCTCTGCAAAAATTCTGTGAAGGCTTCCCCAGACCCTTGAAGTACCTTAGTAAGTGGAACGGTTGTCTTATCAGGCTCCTCTACCATGTCCCAAGCTCTTAAGGCTGCAACACAACATTGTTCAATGACTCTATCTTCAGATTGGACTTGTTCTCTTAAGATGGCATGTCGCCCGTCACCAAGCCGTTGATCTTTATCAACAGTTATCCCGATCATCTTTATCAACAGTTATCCCGATCATCTTTATCAACAGTTATCCCGATCATCTTTATCAACAGTTATCCCGATCATCTTTATCAACAGTTATCCCGATCATCTTTATCAACAGTTATCCCGATCATCTTTATCAATAGTTATCCCCTTTGTCATGTTTGCTTGTTCTGTCCTCACAGCCTCACCTCATCACCATGACAACCATTGTAATTGTTGTGCCACTTCTTATACCACTGAAACCAAACTTTTCCAATCTTGGGGGGGGGGCAAGTCTATGCTGCGTAGCCCAGTTATTTAACATTTGTTTAACAAAAGCCGAATCCATTCCATATCTGACGACATATTCCTTAAAATGTTTTAAATCTAACGTATCTATTGGACGCCACGCCATTTCATCATGCTCCTCAGCACCACTATGAGCACACACATGTCTTATAGTAACTGGAAAAGCTGGTGGTGTCTGTGAGGCTCTGGAGGGTTTCCTCTATTGGAACATTTTTCTCCAAAGACCTTTTTTATCTTTTTTATTTTTTTTTTAATTTTTTTTTTCCAAAGACCTTTTTGTTTGTCTGTTTTCCTGTTCCTCTAGTTTTCGTTTTTCTTCGCCCTCTTCTACCGAAGGTGATTTTGCTTTCCCAGCCCTTCGACTTTTTTCTGCACTTTCTCCAGCTGTTCAGTCAAATCTACAATCATTTCCAAAAGGATAGGATTTACTGACAATTCTGATTTTCCTATCTTATCAACCTTTCTTCCAATCCCTCTAAGAATGAAATACAATAAAAGGACAAAGAAAAAAACAGAAAATTCCCTCTAAGTATGAAAGCAGGAAAGAGTTTCGCAACAGCAGCTGCGAGTTTGCTGATCCCCTGAAAGAGCATCCTTGAAATTTGAATCTTCATGTCATTAGAGATTACAGAACCCATCAGGCCCTATGTTGGGTGTCACTTGTTGGCTCTTATTCCTTAACGATTCTACTTTATTAGTAATTTATTAAAGGAACGTACCTGCTATACCTGCTATACCTATAAAGAGGAGGGAAAGGAGATTAAGGAGAACAAGAATGAAACTTTCTGGGTATCAGTTCCAAGGGGCAAATCCCCTGGCGTAAATCTCAGGAGTCTAGCGGATCCTCTGTCCAACAGAAGAAGCCGCACAGGCCGCACATCTGTGGAGCGAACCTGGAGGAATCCACCGAGCTCACCACCCACCGCCAAATCCTCCAACTCCACACCACGGGCAGGAGCCTCTGATCTCTCTCACTCCGTTCCTGTAATGTCCTTCTTCTCTTTCTTTCCAGCTTCTGCGTTCTAATTCCTTCTTGCAATACAATACCCTGGGGCGGACTGGAGCCCGTCTTTTGTCTTGGGCTGAAACTTCCTCTCTCTCTGAGTCTATCTAAGATCTTCATCAGTTTGTAGAGACGAAGTCTCAGTGGGGTCCAGCCACCCAGGACTGTTTTCACCTTGGGCCTAAGGCAAAGTTACATTCTCTTCACAAATGTGTAATAATATAAGTGTATATGTAAAAAAAAAAAAATCTGTGTATGAGCTGGGTGTGGTGGTACAACTCCTTTAATCTGAGCACTCAGGAGGCAGAGGCAGGCCGATACCTGTGAGTTCAAGGCCACCTTGGACTACAAAGAGAGTCCAAGACAGCCACGGCTCTGTGTAACAGAGAAACCCCATCTGAAAAACCAAAAACCAAACCAAACCAAACCAAACCAAATAACAAAAAATGTCATACAGTGTATATGCTTCTTCATAATCTCTGTTTTATGTCTCATGTATGTACACGTGTGTGCATGTCCTTGTGCATGCTTGTGGAAGTGTAATGTACATTATACTGGTAAATTGTTACACGCTGTTTGAGCTTACCTTGAAGCAGAGTCCACACTACATCCCTCTTTAGACCCCAATGTGTTTGTCTCAGGGTGGTCTTGTGTAACAGTTTCCTCCCAGATTGAAACATTCCCTCCCCACAGGGAAACTCTTTAAGCAAGAAAGCAAACAACTCAAAACAGCTTCTGGAAGTCCTCGAAACTGACCAAATTCTCTAAGACCCTCCTTGCCAGGGTAAAGAGCGAATGTGGAAAAAAAGAAAAAGGAAAAAAAAAAAAAAAAAAAAAAAAAAAAACCAAAAACCAAAACCACGGAGACAAGACAAGCTGCAAAGAAGACTGTGAGAGGAGAGACTAGCTGCCTACAAGAAGCAGATACCAGTTCAAATGCCTAGAGGAGGCTCAAAGCAACTGAGGCACACGACAAGGCACGCTCCAACCTGTTTAACTCCCTTCGGGCTGTGCAGTGTGCCCCAGTGAGCTGTCATTTGTTCAAGGGTGGGATTTGGTGATCAGCTGACTTTGAGTCATTTACTTGGTCCATCATGGGCTCCCTATCTAGGGTATGGTGTGTGGTGTGGTGTGTGTGTGTATGTTTTGCATTATGTCTTTCCAGGGAAAATCTTATTACAAGACCTGTGTGTCCAAGGCTGAAGGTCTGGACCCTTCTCTGGAGAATTACTCACTGAGTCCGTCTTAAGCAAAGGAAGCTGTGCTTTTCAGTTCCTGGGCAATGGCAGCCCCAGTAGACACACCCGCTCAGGAAAAGGGGCTCACTCACTGGTTGGCACACTCCTTCTTCTACCTTCATTCTCCTTTCCCCCCACCCCCTTTTTTCTTTTCTTTTTTTCTGTCTTGGTTTTTCGAGACAGGGTTTCTCTGTGTAGCCTTGGCTATCCTGGACTCACTCTGTCGTCCAGGCTGGCCTCGAACTCACAGAGATCTGCCTGCCTCTGCCTCCTGAGTGCTGGGATTAAAGGTGTGTGCCACCGTGCCCGGCTCTGGACTGTATTGCTAAACTTGTGCATGTGTGTGTGTGTGCGCGCGCGCGCGCGCATGTGTTGGTGTGTGTAGACCAGAGATAAAGTTTTAATAAATACACTATTTAATGTGTGTACATACTTCAGACTTACAAGAGGGGGGTCAGAGGACACTTGTGGGAGCTGGTTTGGTTCTCTCCTTCCTCTGTGTAGGGACTGAACTCAGGTTGTCAGGCTTGGTGGCAGGTGCTTTTTACACGCCAATTCATCTCGCTGGTCCATTTTTAAGATTTTCTTAAAGATGGGATCTTGCTATGTAGCCCTAGCTGGTCTTAATTCACTATGAAGACAAATATGGCCTTGAGCTCATAGAGATCTACCTGGCTCCTCCCTCTTTTAAATTCAGTCTGGAATCCCAGGCCAAGCAGGGTGCCTGCAGCCCATTCAGAGGGCGTCCTCCCTTAGCCAATTTACGCCCTAAACACCTTCAGAGTAACACCCAAATGAGTGCTAGATTAATGCCCTAAGCATTTAAAAATCCAGCCAAGTTGACCACTGAAACTAGTAACGCAACAATCAATCAAAAGAAACAACTAAGCCGGGCGTGGTGACGCACGCCTTTAATCCCAGCACTTGGGAGGCAAGAGGCAGGCGGATCGCTGTGAGTTCGAGGCCAGCCTGGTCTACAAAGCGAGTCCAGGACAGCCAAAAGCTAACACAGAGAGACCCTGTCTTGAAAAACCAAAAAACAAACAAACAAACAAACAAACCAAAAAAAAAACACCAAAAAAACCCCACAACAGAAACGAAAACAAAAAAACCCAAAAGCTAACACAGAGAAACCCTGTCTTGAAAAACCAAAAAACCAAATAACCAAAAAAAAAAAAACAAAAAAACCCACAACAGAAACGAAAACAAAAAAACCCAAATCAAAGAAATTATACACTATATGGTTTCTAAATCTGTATATTTATACAATCTTCTTATTGAAAAGTAAAACTATTTCTCTAGTTGTATTTTTTTTTCTGAGACAGGGTCTCTCTGTGTAGCATTAGCTATGCTGGATTCCCTTTGTAGACCAGGCTGGCCTGGAACTCACAGTGATCTGCCTGCCTCTGCCTCCTGAGTGCTGGGATTGAAGGCATGCGCCACCACGCCCGGCTTAGTTGTTTTTTTTTAAGGATTTATTTATTTATATATGTATGCAGTGTTCTGTCTGCATGTAATGCCTGCAGGCCATTAGAGGATACCACATCTCATTATAGATGGTGGTGAGCCATCATGTCATTGCTGGGAATTGAACTCAGGCCCTTTGGAAGAGCAGTCAGTGCAGCCATCTCTTCAGCCCTCTAGTTGTTATTTTAATTTTTATTCCTTGTCAGCACTACAATCAGTACATTCTAACTAAATTTATACTCTTTCTCTCTAATAATGCTTCCAGTCCTGTGTCTTGTAGTTTGTCCAGGGCTCTACCATATTACTGACGTTGTGTTGGAATCTTTCCTGTCTGTGGACTCTACATTTAATTAACAACCAAGTTGTTGAATGTGATTTCTGAACAAGTCCCAACATGTGCCATTCCTCCTAATGAGTGCTGTTTTTCAGAGGTTCAGGTTTTTATCAGCATAATGTGGTAGCTCCTTCACCGGCATTTTCCTTTAACGTGTCCTCAACAATATTGTGAGAAGAATCTTTCTAGAAACACCCAGGCTGATTATAGACCTTAAACTCAAAAGTGTTTGATAAACAGCCTCTAGTGATACAGACAGGTAGTTCCAGTGCCTGAGAGGCTGTGGCAGGAGGATGCTGAGTCTGAAACCAGTCTGGGCTACATAGTGTGGGCCCTGAAACAGACTGACACATTTTAAAAAATGAATGAATTTATTTATTTTTTGTTTTTCGAGACAGGGTTTCTCTGTGTAGCCTTGGCTGTCCTGGACTCATTTTGTATATCAGGCTGGCCTCGAACTCACAGCGATCCACCTGCCTCTGCCTCCCCAGTGCTGCGATTAAAGGTGTGCGCCACCACTGCCCAGCTAGACCGACACATATTAAAAGACTTTATTACTTCTAGAACAGTAAAACCTAAATTCATTGAGCATCTAGACTAATATTTTGACGTCTACTTATTTGTCTTGCAGTACTCAAACTAGTTGCTGTCTCGTAAATTATTAGGTTGTGACAGGAGTACAGACTGTTCTGCCTGACAGGTTTATGCTACCTACTTTTTCACTTTTTCACAGCAAGCCTAGAAACTATCCTGTCGATTTTTACCACTGAGGTTTGTGCCCTTACAGTTTGTTTGTTTATTTATTTTCAAACAGGTTTTCTCCTGTGCAGTCCTGGCTATCTTGGAACTAGCTGTGTAGACTAGGCTGGCCTTGAACTCACAGATTTACGTGCCTCTGCCTCCGGAATGCTGGGATTAAAGATGTGTGCCACCACCATCTGGCTAGTTAATTTTAAAATTTGTTTGCATATTTGTTTATTTAGATCTGCAATACTTCGTGAACTCAGATTCTTTGCTGTTTGCTCCTCTACCTCTTTGTCTTTCCCTCACCTCTCTCTTTGTAGCTGAGGATGATCTTGGCTTTCTGGTCCTCCTGCCTTCTGCCTTCTATTTTAATTTTAGGTAGTGGAAGGGAGCTGAAACACGCGTTTAAGATCTCAATTTCTTTTCGTTTAAAGGCAACCGATATGCAGAGGGGCACATTTTTAGCGTGGCACTTCCTAGGCGCTTACAGTCCTTTTTTGAAGTGATGGGTCCTGAGCCCCAGTCACCATAACGAATCAGTATCACGATTAAGATAAATTTCTTAAACCCCTCCCTAGGTGAGCCTCGCCACTATGCATCGACTGTGAAAACGCTTTATCACCCAGCAAAAAATGATTATTTTTAAAACGCTGCACTTTCCAATCTTCCAGGCACTTTAATTGTTCTCAGACAGATGGTTAAAGCTGGGCTACCGCACCCGCATATGCTAGGATAAAACCGACGAGAGCGCCAAGGAAAAGATGATTGGCTGTGGGCCCTAGAAGTTTCACGGTTCCCCTAGCAAGAGCTGGGAAACCGCTGAATGTTCAGGTTTTGAAATACGATTTTTGCATCGTAAAGAAAAACGATTAACCTATCAGGAAGAACCGAGCACATCCAATTACCAATCAAGAGCGGGAAAGAAGCCAAAGCGGGAGGTACCCACGCACCAAAGAGGACGTCATTCTTCAGTCTCTGCCAATAAGCCGCGGCAAGGGGCGGGGCAACAGGAGGATCAATTGCCCAAGAAAACAAACAATGTGTAGTACAACTGTGTAAACCCTAGTTCTCGCCTCTGGATGCGCCAGGATTAACTCCTGGGCGAGACTCTCCTGACGTGCTTCCCGCTTTCCTAGCCCAGGGACGGTCAGAGCCGCGTTATCTCCTTCCCTGCTGGGCAAAGGCTTCCCTCCCACTAACTCCCACGGGCTCGCAGAAAGCCCGCTGTAACTTTGCGCTACAGTTTACTGGAACAGAGAGTCAAGCGCTACCTGAGGAGGTGGGGCGGCTGCAGTGCGCAGGCGTGCACGCCGTGTGGGGGCGTGGCCCAAATGGCCCAAGGATCTCTGGGAACTGTATTCCTCGCTCTCGAGGAACCCTCAAGGCTCACGGGGCCTCTTGAACTACATTCCCCAGGATTCCCGGCCACCTCGGGGGCGGGCCGCTTGGTTCGCTAATGAGTTCGAGAAAGCCGCGGCGCGGCCCACCAGGTTCCAAAACAAGGAAATGAAGGGGGGAGGCGGGACTGTGGGTGCCTGCGGGAGCCGCCGCCGCCGCCGCCGCGGAGGAGGAGGAGGAGGAGGCGGAGGAGGTGGCTGCCGCGGCCGCCGTGGAGTCCCTTGCTGAAGGCGGACCGCGGAGCGGCGGGCGGCGCGCGCGCGCCCGAGCGGCGGCTGTTGGAGAAGTGGAGCGGCGGCGGCGGAGGAGGGACTGAGTGGCGGCGGCCCCCGCGTCCCGGTTTCTCTATGGGGGAAGCAGACAATGGATTATGATTTCAAGGCGAAGCTGGCGGCGGAGCGGGAGCGGGTGGAGGATCTGTTTGAGTACGAAGGGTGCAAAGTGGGACGCGGCACCTACGGGCACGTCTACAAAGCGAGGCGGAAAGATGGGTAAGAGCGCGGGCGGGGGAGTGGGCTCGCCCGGTCCCCGCCGCCGCGGCGACCCCGGAGGGCTGGGTGGGTCTGCACGGGGCGAGGAGGCGTGGGTCGCGGAGCGACGTCCCGGGCCGACTCGGAGTCACTCGTGCTGCCGCCCTCCGCTGGCCGGTCGCGCCCCTCCAAGTCGCACAGCGCAGTCCCGTCGGGGTCGTCGGTCCCGCCTCGAGTGGCCGCTGCTTGCTTACAGCCGGCGGCGGGACCTGGTGGAGACCGCGCCTGGAGGTGGAGTTTAGGGGTCTGGTCCCGGGGGACTCGCTGGAGGGCTTGGCTGAGGAGTTACCGGTTTGGCCCTGGGCTGGTGACGGGCGTGGTGGAACTTCCAATCGGCGCAGCGCCTTCCCGGGGCGGCGGTTTGAAAGCTCGCGGGGGCCGCCGCCCGTCTGGTGGCCGAGCGAGCGCCGGGGTCCCGGCTGGCCTCCTCGGGTCTGACTCCCTCGACGCTGCCAACCCAGCATCCCTGTGGATTACCTGGGGACTTCCTGATCCTTTTTGCTCACCTGCTCCCGATTCCACACTTTAATATTCTGAATTCAGCACTCTGAAGGCGGACTCTGGAGAGGGATTAACTGTATATCATAAGTGCAGAGTATTCTCTGGTGCCTACTTTTCCTGCCTCTTGGTCCCCTCACCCCCTTTTCAGACAGGGTCTCCCTGTCCCTGGTTGCCCTGGAACTCAGAGATCTGCCTGCCTCTGCCTCTTAAGTACTGTGATTAAAGGCTTATGCCATCACCTCTCCACACCTCCCCCTCCTGTGTCTGTAACCCCCCCTCCCTACCCCCCCTGCTGTCTTGGACTCACTTTGTAGACCAGGCCGGCCTTAAACTCACAGAGATCCTCCCGCCTCTGCCTGTGAGCCCTGGGATTAAAGGTGTGCGCTACCTTCCGCCGGCTCCTTTTCTTTTTTCTTCAGGAAGAAATCTTGAGTATTAATATCCTCTATTCGTCATCCTGTCAAGTGGCTCCTTTGGTAGTGTTTATGGAGAACCTAGACCATCAAGAACAGAAAACGGAGTGATGCAGACCTGGCCCTGAACCACTGTGTTCCTTCCTAGTTGAGGAAATCTATAGGAATCTCCTGGGAAGCTTGTATGGATTGTTATATTAGTAAAAGCCAAGCTGGATAATGCATGGAGAAATCTCCTTTGGGCTGGACGGCGGACCGGCGTGCAGAATAGGACGGGTGGAACCAGCTTCTGGCCTGGGAATGGTGGGTTTAAAGCCAGTTGTCACCTTGGTACCCATCCTGGAAGGAATTCCTTTCCTCCAGGTTCTGTAACTTAGAAAGCCTGTCAGACTGTACAGAAGAGAGATTGTAAGATTGTGATGGAGCATGTTTGAGAAGCAGATTTGTCATCACACTTGAGACTTGAAGTGCTACTTAGGGCTCCTTCATGCTGCTGGGGTTTGACATGGTTGACGGAAGAACGCCAGCATCAAAGTAGGCAGTGCCAGCATCAAAGTAGGCAGTGCATGTGCTAAATTTATAAGAGGAAAAAACAGAACACAACCATATAAAGTGTTACATACAGTGCCGGGACAATTTGCACTGCTGTCCAGGTAGAACTGTCGAGGCCAAGCTACTCAGTTGTCTGGGTTGTTTTTTGAATTCTCACTAGTTCTTGAGTGTAGGCCAGGGGCTGTAGGGTACTGGACTTGCCTTACACCGAGTCTTTGGCGCATCCACTCTACTTGTTAGGTTGGTTTTCCAGTGGGAATCTTGACAGGGATTCCCTGTGCTTCTGTTTGGACATGCTGTTACATTGTTAAGTTGGAGTTTCCCCTATGCCCCAGACTGTTGCCATGCTAACTTTGCAATAGACTTCATCTAGAATAAGTTTAAATTAAAAATATCTTAAAATATTTTTATTTGTCCGGAAACTTTGAGAAAAATTAAATATTCTGCTTCTGGGTTGCAATGAATGGCTGGGATTACAACAACAACAACAAAACCCAGTTCTTACTTCTACTTGTTTTTCAGTATGTCTCTCTAATAAAGATCTTGATTAAAATACACTTATTCTTTTTGTGAAATTGGTAAGTTAGAATAAACAAAATAAGGTCAGTTTTGTATTTTCAAAGTAGAATTAAAGAAACAAAACAAAACAAAACAAAAGAAAAACCCCTCAACACTGGGAGCTAGAGGCAGGCCTGGGATCTCTGAGTTGAAGGCTAGCTAGGTCTATAGAAGGAGTCCAGGACAGCCAGAGTTACACAAGAGACCCTGTCTTGAAAAACCAACACTAAAACTAAACAATAAACCAATCAACCAAAAAAAAAAGCTCACTTAGAATATGAAAATACTCATATTTTCAGACAACTATCCCACATGTTCAGACCACCATATCACACGTAAAACAAACCATGATAGGTTTTATTTATTTAATTATTTATCTTGGATAAAGTGTGTGGTCCAGATTCTTGGTTTTACAGTAAACACTTAGGTCTCTTGCAGTTTGGTAGTGGGGTTAGGTTTTTGGGTATTTTTTGAGACAGGATTTCTCTATGTAGCCTTGGCTGTCCTGAACTCACTGTATAGACCAGGCTGGCCTCGAACTCACAGTGATCTGCCTGCCTCTGCTTCCCAAGTGCTGGGATTAAAGGTGTGCACCACCACGCCCAACTAGTGGGATTAGTTTTATATTTATTACTAATCAGCAATTGGAAAGAGCAAAAGGGTTTAGTGATGGCTTTCAACTGTGATACAGATTTGCATGGAAAAAGACTGTATCCTCTGGCCATTATAAATTGCAGTTCACCTCTTTTCAGATTTTATTTTAGTAAGCCCAGGAAAAATGAATTATGCTTGATGCTATCTTAGGAAGCGAGAGAGATGAGGGCCTGCTAGAGAAATGATTCTAGCTTATATAACACTATATATGCATATAGACACATATATACATGCATACATACATGTATATATGCACACATATACTAGCATAAATAAAAACTTGTTATCTTTAGAAGAGCGTTGGAAGAAGTAACTCTCAGTAGGAAAACCTTCAGTGATAGCTTTCAGACTGTTAGCTCCTTCAAAATGAGATTTTAATATAGGCGGCACTGTGCAGCGTGGAATTATAGCAGGGTAGAAATGCACGGCTTGTGAGTCTTTCACCTTTTTATATTTAATTGGTGTATAAAGATATTCATACTTGTATGCTACTAAGTGATTTCTGTATACATTGTATGTATTGAATACTGTTTAAATTAGGGTAAAACTGTCTCTTCAAACACTTAGCACTTCATTGTGTTGAAAACATTTAGAATTCTTGTTTCTAGCCTACTTGATACATTGAATATCTCATGATTATATGCGATTTTGCCATGCAACATGACACCAGGGCTTATTTCTCCCAAGGTTTTTTCCCTTAATAAAAAATGTTACTCATTAATTTTTTGCTTAGAAGGAAATTTTTTCATCTCCTGTAAAGAAAGCAGTTGGTCTTGAGCTCTCACTGTGGTGGCACGTCAGGTCACACGGGGCCTAAGGTGCTCCTGGGAATCCACATGGTGGAAGGAGAGAACCATGTCCACAAGATTGTCCTCTGACTTCCACACCTGTGGCACATGGGTGCTCTTTTTGCCAGGCATTCAAAGGAAATAAATGCCTTTACAAAAAAAGCTTAATTACCTAAAATTTACTTCTTATAAATATTCTGTGTGGGCCATGGCATGCATGTGGAGGTCAGGAGACAACTTGTGGCATTGGTTTTCGCCTGGTTTTTTTTTTTTTGGTTTTTCCAGACAGGGTTTCTCTGTAGCCTTGACTGTCCTGGACTCACTTTGTAGTCCAGGCTGGCCTCGAACTCAGCGATCCACCTGCCTCTGCCTCCCGAGTACTGGGATTAAAGGCGTGCACCACCATGCCCGGCTCGCCTACCTTTTATACAGGTTCTGAGGATTGAATTAAAGCTGTGATGCTGGTGTTACCAGGCAAGTACCATTGCCTGCTGAACCATTTTCTTGGCTCAAATTTATATATTGATGCTAGGGTCAAATACAGGGCCTTGAGAGCCCCCAGCATGCAACTCTGCCACTGAGCTGTGCTTCCAGCTCCAGGATATTTTAGAACCTTTTAGAATGAGTGAGAATTCATAAAATTGTTCTTTATTAGTAAAACACTCCACATTATCCTGGGGGATATAGCTTAGTTGGCGAGAAGACTGGGTCCCACACCAGGTGGACTGGACTGGGTGTATCCCAGTGCTTGGGAAGTGGAGCCAGGAGGATCAGGGGTTCAGAGCTGTATTTGGGTATATGTGAGTTTTATCCAGCAGGGGCTACATGAGACCCTGTCTCAAAAAAAAGTGGACATAGAAATTTATAGTGATGAGTCTGAAGATATTTTTCTAGTTAGGAACACTCTTTATGATAAATCAAGGAATATTGCTGGTTTTTTTTTTTTTTTATTAAAAGGGTCATAAACCCCTGATTCTACAGCATAGGATTATGTGTGAAAATTGCTTAATGTGAGTTGGATTTCCAAGAGTAGCTAAAGTTCCTTTTTGATTCATGTTTTTGAAAGGTACTTCTTGGAAATTGAAAGTAAAATGGCTGCCAGAGTTCTTAAGAGTTTCAGTTTTGTCGTAGGACGGCATGCACGGTTTAATATGTCGTGAAGTCCTTCACAGTAGGTGTAAGCTCAGGTCGCTGTAGATGGGCTAATAGTCGGTACAGCAGCACCCGCCTGTTTTTAATGGAGTTTTCACAGTTGGTTTATAGATCTTAAGTTTGCATTTTTATTGGTGGCTTCTGGAGGTTAAAGAGACAGTTGGCTCTGTGATAACAGTATTTTCAAACTGTCAAGAGCTGTGGATGATCTAGTGGACTTCCTCTTTTTACACACTCGTCGCACGGCAGTACGGACAGGAGTCTGGAACTTCATGAGGAGAAGAGAACGAAATAGACCATTTTGCCTCTAGCTTTGATAATTTTATTTTAAACACTTTTGTGCAAAACAAAAAGCAAAAATGAAAGAAGCAAACAAAAAACCCATACCAGAAATAGGGGGAAAATTACACAAAAAGGGCATTTAATCATGGAGCGCAGAGGAGGAGATGTGGGGTAAAGTTGGTAGCTTGCCCGCGGCTGCGGATTCATAAGAAGAGAGAACACGCGCGTTGTCTCTTCTGACCTGTGTTGCAGCTGTAGGCCGTTCTCTGAATTGCACAGCCTAGAATTGGTGTCTGCCTTTAGTCATTTCTCACTGTAGACCAACATCCAAGTAGCTGCATTGTCATTCTCCTGGAAATAAAGTCAGGTATATTTTGTTTGGGAAAATTACACACTCTTACGTCTTACGGTTCAGCCCCCTAACTTGGCAGAAGACATTTGCAGTCAGATCTGACCAATTCCTTTTTTTCCCAAGTTGTTGAAGTGACTTACTTTTGTAGCGTTGGACTTCATTTCCTAGCACTTAGTTTTTTCTGTCTGACATTGTTCTAAATTTTAATTCTGATTTCCTTCTCTTTCCATATCTGGCCAACTCTTGTTCACACTTGAGGACTCGGCTCTTTTGCTTTCTGCCAGGGTTCCCCTCACTCACTCAGTGCCCCGAGCCACGCTTCTGTTCTTCCTTATGGATGCAGTTTCACTACAAAAGATGGTACAATCGCCCATAAGTTGTAGTTTCAGTGTCTAGCACAGCTTGGCTGTATAGTAAGGGTATATAGATAGGGTCTTACATGCAGACCAGGCTGGCCCGAGACTCCCAGAGACCTCGTGAAATGGTGATGTTCTATGAGTTAGGTGACTAGGTGTATTTCTACAGCACTGACAGACCTTGAACTTCTCATCTCTCCTCTCTGCCCTTCTGTGCCAGGATTATAGGCGCAGACTCCAACATCTGCAAACCCAGCACAGTAGCAGCTTAGCTGTATTCCCAGGTCTAGCTCTAGTCAGTGTGCCCCCTTCCCCTCTGTGTGTGCACACGTTTGTGTGCGTGCATATGCGACTGTGCGTGCGTGTGTGTATAGCTTTTTCCCCTAAGAAGTTATATCTTTAGTTGCCTCCCTTTCATTTTGAGGCAGAGCCTTGCTATGTAGCCCAGGCTGGTCTTGAACTCCCCATCCTCCTTGTTCTAGATTCTAGAGTGCTGGAAATACAGATACACACTGCCGTACCTTACCGTTTCTGTTAATAGATGTTGGTAAAGAAAATAGTTATTTTGAAATGGTAAGCAGTTTTTTTCCTCTTAGAGCAGACCGGTTTTTGCTAGACTGTGAATTCTGTCTTCTGTGCTTTTAATAGCTATTTTATAGCAATGCTTAGAAAATGTCAGCACTTATATATTTCAGGAATTCTTTTTTGATATTACAGATTTATGGTTAGAAAGTATTTTTAGCAGTTAGTAAGTAAAATGAACATTGGCTTATATTTAATTAGCTTATTTTTGCAATACAGACTTTCTTTAAAGCTTTATTTTGGAGGCCTAAGGGAAATAATTTTTTTAAAAAAGTCTTAAATACAATTTTATTTACTTTCATCTTTGTTGATTGGTATTGCTAAAGCACCAGTGCATGAGTGTATGTGTGGGGGAAATAATTTTTAAATGCATTTTGATAGCATCAAACTTTGTGGGCAGCAGCAGATATTAAATGTTTCAGGCTTTGTGCAGCCATCTCGGTCGTACCTAGTTACAACTGAGTCTGAGATAGATTGGTAAGGAAAAATACACAGTGGAAAGGAGCCACACCAGCTTTGTAATAAATTGAAGATATTTAGCTAGTGTTTCAAAGAAACTATTTAGTGGGCTGGAGAGATGGTTTAGCAGTCAGGGGTGCTCTGCTACTCCTCTAGAGGACCCAGCTTTGATTCCCAGCACCCACATGGTGACTCACGGTCATCGTCACTGCAGTTCCAAGGGACTCCGTGAACTCTTCTGGACTTCATGGGCACCGTGCATGAATGTGGTGTCCATACGTGCATGTAGGTAAAATACGCAGACACAGAAAATAAAAATAAATCTTAAAAAAAGGTTTTGTAAAATACAGAGCATGTTTAGTTAATAATTGCAAGGGCATGAAAAGGCCGCAATAACAGATCTTTCACTGTTGTAATCTTCTTCTCTGGAGGCAGTTTCTAGATTGATTTTCTTTTGTGCATATATATTAAACATGCCATTCCATATGATAAATGCTGTAGTCTGTATATTTCTCTTCTTAAACTTCTACAACTTGAAGATTGACCATTGCATATTTTTTTTTTCCATGACAGAGTTTCTCTGTGTAGCCTTGGCTGTCCTAGACTCCCTTTGTAGACCAGGCTGGCCTCAAACTCACATTGATCCACCTGCCTCTGACTCCCAAGTGCTGGGATTAAAGGCGTGTGCCACCACGCCCGGCTAACTGTTGGCTATTTTAAGAGCAGAAATGTCTTGTTAATAGTTTTACTGTTTTCTATTTTATTGACACATGATTACTATCTTTCTTGATGGAAATTTAGCATTGTTTTAGTTTTTTGCTAGTACTAACACTGTGAATATTCCAGTAAGTGCCATCTTCTGCATATTAATGTATCTGTAAGTTAAATTCCTAGAAGCTTTTGGCGCTTGGAAGTAATGACTTGAAATTGTTCGCTAATACTATGGATGCATGTCTAAGGACTGGAGATTAAGAGGTGGCTTTTGAGCTATTCATTAGGATAGGTGTGTGCCACACGACACGTCAGCGGCTTCCAGATGCGATTCTTCTAGTAGCATAGAATTCCAACCAGAAAAAAATTTTAAATACAAAATCAGTGTTGATGAAGAAAGTATTTTTACTTTTTGTCACTTATTTTGGGACTTGGTAGACTGGGCAGGAGGTTGATATATGATATTAGACGGTGAACTTGTTTTTTGGAAAATGCTTAATATAGTGCAGTCAGGGTTAGATGCTGCTATAGACTGTTTAAGTTAATATATTGCAGTGTGAAATTTTCTTGAGGTGTCATTATAGTTAGAGTGCTTAGATCGTTTTTTGACTATTTGCAGCTTGAAAGCTGAGTTTTGCTAATTGTGGCAAACACCTTTAATCCCAGCAGGGGAGCATAGAGGCAGGCAGATCTCTGTGAGTTCAGCTTGGTATACATAGTAAGTTCCAGGCCAGCCAGAGCTACATAGTGAGACCTTGTCTCAAAAACAAACAAAAAACCTCCCCAAGCCCCCCAAATTACTGTAATTCAGTGTTTGTAAACGATGGACTTGTTTGTTGCTGTGTTATGTTGTGGCTGTATAATGCTAGCATTTCCTTTTGGTTCCAAAACAAAGTGACAAGAAGTATTATTTTTAGAGTGCATTTTAAATTTAAGTAACCAGCCCAACCATTTCTTAAAAATAGCATTTTTTGTCTGGAACCATGCAGAGTTAGCCGATGATGCTATTTTAAAGATTTGTCCATGTATAAATAGCTGATAGTCCAGTGCTTCCTGCAATAGCTGTTTAGAACGTGCACTGTGCAGGAGAAAGAGCCTCTCAAGAGAGAGGACAGGATGTAATTCAGGATACAAGTGCGCAGCAGTATTTTTTTTTTTTATTGAATTCTGCAAGAGTGAGTGATGGATCAGAGAAATAAAAACCTTTAAAGTCCTCAGATAATTGGTATCCTCATAAAATGTCTTTAATTTCAATTATAAGTCCTCTCTTGTGCTGGGGATCAAACAAATATAGTAAGTCTTACTATAGAAAAGGCATAGCTTTCTTGCAGAGACTTTATTTTTTAAATAATTTATTTGCATTGGTGTTTGCCTGTGTGTATGTTTGTGAGAGGATGTCAGATCAGCTGGAACTGGAATTACAGACAGTTGTGAGCTGCCATGTAGTTGCTGAGAATTGAACTCAGGACCTCTGGAAGAGCAGCCAGTGCTCTTAACCACTGAGCCATTTCTCCAGCCCTTTGAAGAAACTTTAAATGTCTATTTTCTACTTAGAAACAAAATGAGAGGGTAGTCGATAATAAATTACTGTGTCTCAGCGCTTCATATTATGTTTACTGTATCTCCTGTACACTGGATTTACCACACCCTCAGTTGCATAGGGGCCACATGAAGTGTGTTACCTGTGGTATTTAGATAGGATGCTTGCACAGCATCAAGATAATTTGTCTAGCAGCCCACAGACACATAAGCTGTTCAAAAGAAAACCATGTGTAGAAACATTCAACCTTTAAGATTGTGGTGAGGGCAAGAGAAGGGAGTTGAGGAAAGGAGAGGAAAGAATCATAGTTCTCTAAGTATTGTAGATCTAAATAAGCAAATGTGCAAACAAATGAAAAATGAGCTGCCTGGGTGGCGGCGGTGCCGAGGCAGAGGCAGGCGGATCTCTGAGTTTGAGACCAGCATGGTGTACAGAGCAAGTTTCAGGATAGCCAGGGCTAAAATCATGGAAACTAAAAAAAGCATTGACTTTCCTCAGTGGTTTAATTTACATTTAAAGATACCATTAGCAGTAACGCACTGAAGAGGTCAGGAATGCTGGCCAGGTCTGAGAGTCTTCCGCACACCTGCTTGAGGTTCTGGCTTTAGTTCCCAGCCCTCTAAGAAGAGAGAAAGAAGTAGTTTTGCACCACAAAACGAATGCAAAAAAGTAAATTTAACTTTTGAGAAAAGCAGTGATGCTGCTTGCTGGTTTTGACTTACTACTGGTGAGCTTATTTAACTCATTCTTTTAAAAAAGATTGTTCTAATGCAAATGTGAGTCTGTTCTGTGTCTGTAGGTGCCCTTGAGACTAGAGGAAGGCTTGGGCTCTGGAGAGCTGGGATCCCAGTGGTTCTGAGCTCTCTGACATGGGAGCAACAGGGAGTCTCCTTTAACTGCTGAACTGTCTTTCTAGCACCTCCTGCCCCTTAGAATTAATATATATATTGTTATATATATATGGATATATGTTTGTGTATGTGTGCGACCGTGAGCACATGTGCCATGGTGCATACGTGGGGTCAGAGGACAACTTGGAGGTGTCCGTTCTTGCCTTACACCGTGTGGACAGTAGGGTCAAACTCAGGTTGTCAGGCTTGGAGGCTTGACCGCCGCTGCCCCTTGAGCTTATTTAGCAGTCATTTTGAAAACAACCATGTGCTGTGGTGAGAATTGCTTGTTCTCTTCAGCACCCAGGAGCTGGTGGAGGGTCCGTCCCCAGCTCAAGGGCAGTCTGGGTACAGAGAGACCCTCTGCTTGTTTCTCAACAGCAGCCCTTTCCACCACCAAAACCAATAAAAACTTTCCAACAACAACAACAAAAACTGTAAGAATCTACTTGAGAGGTAAAAGTTTTAATCCAGTTTTTCAGCAACCAAGAACTCAACTTTCTGTGTAGAGCAGTGGCTCTCAAGCTTACTGGTGTTGCAACCCTTTAATACAGCTCCTCATGTTGAGGAGACCCCAACCATAAAGTTATTTTTGTTGCTACGTTATAACTGGAATTTTGCTGCTGTTAGGAAACGTAATGTAAATGTCTGACGTGGAAGATACCTGATAGCAACTCTTGTGAAAGGGTCCTTTGACTCCGCCCCAAAGGGGTGTGACCCACAGCCGGAGAACTGATGGTCTAGATGTTAACTACTTGCCAACATCTCTGGTAGTTTGCTTTGGGTGCTGTGCTCTGCTGCTGTGGTGACTCTAGGCATTAGGAAGTTGTCAGCGCCATTGTGTTGTGGGACCACTAACGTGTGATTTATCATCGATTGAAATTTCATTAGGTATTAGCACACGACTAAGAGGAGTTTGTGTAATATGCAGAGTCTCCCCTCCCCCCCCCCCCCCCCCCCCCCCCCCCCACCCAGACAGGGTTTCTCTCTGTAGCCTTGGCTGGCCTGGACTCACTTTGTACATCAGGCTGGCCTCAAACTCACATTGATTCGCCTGCCTAGTGCTAGGATTAAAGGCATGCCCCTCCAAAGCCCGGCTGGGAGGTTAAACTCTGTAATGAGTAGATTTAGCCTTACTCTTCTGGTTTTCCAATCCTTCTCTGAGTCCTTTCTTTTGTTTGCGGGCAGCAAGGGGACCCAAGAGGGTCTCCAAGGGGGGGCTTCAACCCCTCGTTTGCGTGCCTCTACCTCCCAAGTGCTGCGGTTCCAGGCACAATTCTTCAGTCCTGTTATTGATTTGTTTCTTTTCTCTGTGTCTCTCATATTTTCCTCTTCAGGTATGCTTACTAGCCAGTAGTCCCTCCTCTGCACGTCCTTTAGTGTTGCTTAAATTCATTGTCAACATTCAGCCCTCACTACTTCTGTATTCTGAGAGATTTGTACTTTAATTTCCTAGTTACCAGTTTGGTCTTCAATGGAATCTTATTGATTATGACTTGAAGTCAAGATTCTGAATTTCCAGTGTCTTGTTGCTGGCTATAAGCAGTCCTTTTATTTTTTTGTTTGTTTGGTTTTGGTTTTTTAAGTTAGGGTTTCTCTGTGTAGCCTTTGCTTTCCACTTGGGAGACCAGGCTAACCTCGCAATCTGCCTGCCTCTGCTTCCCTAAGTGCTGGGATCAAAGGCATGCGCCCAGCTTCTTCTTCCCTTCTTTTGTTTTGTTTTTGTAAACAGCTTTTAAAGAAATTTTAAAAAGTGTATATGTGTGTGAGAGAGACTGAAAGACAGAGACAGACGTAGAGTGCTAGTGCTCATGATACTGCCTGCAAGTGGGCTTAGAGAACAGTTGTCTGGCCCGTGTTCTTTTCTTCCACCTTGTTGAGGATGATGCTTCCCCTCTGCTGCTGTGAAGCATAGTCTGGGCTAGTTAGCTTGCAGACTTCCTGAATTCTCTTGTCCTTGCTTGTAGGAATGCTGAGATTACAGATGCACGTCATTGCATGTCCCACCCCTTATCAGTGGAGGTGGTGGTGGTAGAGGAGGAGGAGTAGGTAACAGTGGTGGGGGAAGACGAGGAGGAGGTAGCGGTGGTGGAGCAAGACGAGGAGGAGGGAGGTAGTGGTGGTGGAGGAGGAGGTGGAAGAGGAGGGAGGAGGTGGTGGTGGTGGAAGAGGAGTTAGTGGTAGTAGAGGAGGGGAGGTGGAGGAGTTAGTAGAGGAGGAAGAATGAGAAGGAGAAGTGAGAGGAGGAGGAGCAAGCGGAGGAGGAGAAGGTAGGTTCTGGGGATTGGACTCAAGGCTTCAGGTATGGACAGCAGGCACACTTACCTGCTAGGGATTCTTCTCTATGTTGTTGGGTTTTGTTGGCTTTAGATTTTGAGACAGTGTCTCATTAAGCAGCCCTTACGCAAAATTCAGTAGGTAGCCTCAAAGCTGTCCAGAATGCAGAGGGAGCCACTTGCCTCTGATCCTTTTGAGTGCTGCACTTAAGACATGTGCTACCACACTCAGTTGAGGAATTCTCCAGTCATTTGATGATGATGATGATGATGATGGTGATATTATGTACTGTCTTTCTTTTCTCCTTCTTAGAGTTTCTTACAGTCTGATTTTACACTAAGACAATGGGAAAGTTTTTCTAGTTTAACTTTCAGAGACATATTTATTTTACTTACCGATGTGTAGGGACATTGAAGGAATGTGCTGAATTCTGCCTTTTTAAGTATTGTGTTGCCTGTAAATTCAGTACCTTTTTATTAAAAATGTAGTTGAAAAAATTTAAGATCTCTTTCTTATTTCCCCAAATAACATTTGGTATATTTTTATATCCAGCTATATTTCTTTTTAGTGTTTTCTTTTTCTTTTTTCTTTCTTTCTTTCTTTTTTTTGTGAATGACTAACAAGAAAGAGACAGTTTAGTGTGAGGAAACCTGACATTTAACTCCTGCACAGCCAAAAACAGTGGGGAAAGAGAGCTGCGTCATGATAAGCAGACAGAATGATACAAAGGAATGGGGCGCAATAGTGACAAGGAGTTAGATCACTTAGCAAAGACAGTCGTGCTAGCCCTATGGTAATAATTTCTGAATAATCTCCGTCTGTCCACATTTCTCCCCCAGCCTGCTCATTGGCCCGCTCCCTCCGTGCGCAAGCGCATCCATTCTCTGCCTGCCTGTCTGTGATGTATGACGCCATCGAGCCTTCTTCCATTTGTGCCAGTTAATTTAATTAATCCTTTACTATTCATCATGTGATTCCCTTCATGCGCCAAGTATTGTGACACAGCTAATAATGCAAAGACAAATGAGAGAGACAGGTATAATCTGTTTGCAAAACCAGGAAGTAATTAATATTTGGAACAAATTACTAACAGCATTTTCTGTGGGATGGAAATCTGGGTTGAGAGAAAAGTTGAGGATTCATCCCAGGAACTTACATCTGAGAGGAAGACTTATTCAAAATGATATATTCTTGAACTATTTTGGAAAATATATTTGCTATCCCACTTAAAAGTGATAAACCATTTAAAAAGTATTGTGTAATTAGAAGAGCTAACAGTGATGGATTACTTCAAGGAAGCTTTCTGGACACAGCTTTGTGCACAGGATTTGTGCATTGGCACGTAGAACAGTTGGGGCAGCATGCTTAAGGCGTGGGCAGGTTCAAACCACACAGAATCCCAGCAGAGAGAGGAGGAGGGGGGCCATACAGCCTCACCTGAAACTGAGGAGCATGCGCAGCAGCTGTGAGAGGGAGAGTCAGTCTCTAATGGTGTGAATGCTGGTCTGTTGATCACACTCGGGGCAGGCGCCACACCCAAGTAGTTAGTTGGTCTGCACTGACTGGTGTATCCATGTTGGGTATGAGTGAGAACTGGGAGGCGGGTGGGTAGGAGGTGGGGGTGGATGGGAAAGGAATTGGGAGGGGAAATTAACGTTAAAATACATTGTATGAAATTCTCAAAGACTTCATAACCTTTTTGTTTTTAAAAGTACAAAGTGTAGTGGAGCTGTGGTGGTGCTCGCCCTTAATCCCAGCACTCGGGAGGCAGAGGCAGGCAGATCGTTGTGAGTTTGAGGCCGACCTGGTCTACAAAGCAAGTCCAGGACAGCCAAGGCTACACAGAGAAACTCTGTCTCAGAAAACCAACCAACCAACCAAACAAAAAAGTACAGAGTGTAAATTTCATTACTCAAACAAGCAAAAGCCCCTTGCTTTAAGCATGTGCACTTGTAGTCCTGGCTGCTTACTGTGGGCTGAGAAGGAGGCGCTCCAGTGTGGAGTTCTGTGCCAGCCTGGGCAATATACCAACATCTTATCTCCTAAAGATGTTTAAAGTATCATAAATGTTTTAATTTACATATTGTAAAAACCAGTCTATAAAGATGACAGTAAAGAAAGTTATGAATTTCAGAAAAACAAAGAAGAATATAGTTGAGTGTGATAGTGCATATCTGTAATCTCAGAATTCAAGAGGCTGAGGCTGGGGGATTGATAGTTTGAGGTCCTCCTGGTTTACATATGGATACATAGTGACAAGGTCAGAACAAAAGGCAGAAAATATTTGTGACCACTTAGAGGTAAGTACTGTTAGTATTTTGATATATTTTCTTACATTGTATTTAAAAACAATTATACATAATAAGCTTTTTAAAATAAATAAGGTAGAATTTAACAAAATTCACAGTTCTATGCAGCTACTTGGGAGGCTGAGGCAGGAAGATTAGCTGAGCATAAGGGTTTTTTGTTATTGTTGTTTTTTGTTTTTTGAGACAGGGCTTCTCTGTGTAGCTGTCCTGGATTCGCCTTGTAGGCCAGTCTGGCCTGGAACTCGCAAGTTCTACTTTTGCCTCCCAAGTGCTGGGATCAAAGGCATGTGCTACCAAGCCCAGTGAGCATAGAGATTTAAGGCCTGGGCCACATAGTGAAACTCAGTTTCAGGGGGAAAGGTTTTTTGATAGAGTAAGAGAACGTCCTGTCCCTGGAGAGAACGTGAGTTTGCGTCCCAGCACCTACATTGGAGGGTTCACAAGTCACTGCCTGTAACTCAGACATTAGGGGATCAGAAGTCTCTGGTTTCCATGCACACCTTCAGTCTTGTGCATATATCCACTTACAGACACAGATTGAAAATATAAAACTCACTCCTGTGATCCCAGCACTCAGGGAGGCAGTTGCAGGTGGATCACAGTGAGTTGGAGGCCAGCGTGGTCCACAAAAGGAGTTCATGGTAGCCAAGGCTACACAGAGAAACTCTGTCTTAAAAAAACAAAAAACAAAACAAAACAAACAAACAAACAAACAAAAAAACAGCAAAACCCTCGGAAAATATAAAACTTAAGAAAAAAAAAAGAATAAGAAGAAGAAGAAAAGAAAGAAAGAAAAGTGGGTCTTGGTAGGCCATGCCTTTAATCTTAGCTGGCACTCAGGAGGCAGAGGCAGGTGGACCTCTTAAATTTGAGGCCAGTCTTGTCTACACGGCAAATTCCAGGCCATCTAAGGTTTCATATAGAGTCCCTGTGTCAATAAGGGAAAAAACAAAAATGGTTCAGTCCATCCTTTTTTAGCCCATTCACAGTGTTTTGTAACTGTTACTACAGCCTAATTCCAGAAGACGTCCATCCCCCAAACAGAGCCCCAGACCTTTGAGTCCTTACTCATTCCTTCCTCTCTCGATTCTGGCAGGTATATCTGCCTTCTGCAGTGGATGATCAACAGTCTGGTCTTCTAGGTCTGACCCATTCAACTCAGCATGAGATTTTCAAGGCATGCCTGTTGCAGTATGTACTAATATTTCCTTCTTGTGGATGAATAATAATATGGCCACATTTTGTTTACCATTAATGGAAATTTGTGTTCTCTCTACTTTTTGGCACCTAGGAATAATGTAAATATGTATACATATTTTTGTTTGAACATATGTCTTCATCTGTTTTGGGTGTATATTTAAGAAGTAGAATTGCTCAGACATATGGTAATTCCAATATAGAACTTTGTGAGGAATTGGCAAAATGTATTGTACATTGAATACACCATTGTGCATTTTTACCTAGTGATTGTGTTCAATTTCTCTTTTAAAAAATATTTCTATTCCTTGAGAATTTTATACATGCATTGACTATATTCTGTATTTGTTTAACTCCCTTCTCCCACTAACTCCTTCCTCACTTCTCCCACAATGCTTTTTCCCAGATTACCTCTTCAGCTTCATGTCCTTTATTTTGAGACATGGTCTTGGTCCCCATTTCTGTCTGTCTCTTTCTTAGTATCTTACTGAATCCAATTTATGTCCTGGAGCATGCTTTTATGTTTTTGCTATTTCTTTATTTTTCTCTGTTCCTGTTAAGACCTTGGAGAGAGAGAGAGAGAGAGTGTGTGTGTGTGTGTGTGTGTGTGTGTGTGTGTGTGTGTGTGTGTGTAGGATAAGAGGAAAGGAAGCGAGGCAAGAGTTGGCACACACTTCTGGATGGGTATGGAGGGCAGAGGGCAGTTTCAGGAGTCAGCTCTCCTTTTCTCCCTCAAGGGTTCAAAGAATTGAATTTCTCAGCCCAGCCTGGTGGCGCATGCCTTTAATCCTAGCACTCAGGAGGCAGAGGCAGGCGGATCTACAAAGGGAGTCTAGGAGAGCCAAGGCTACACAGAGACAACTTTCTCAAAAAGCAAGCAAACAAACAAACAAAAAAACCAACCAAACAAAAAACAAAGCAAAACAAAACAAAACAAAAACCCAAAGAATTGAACTTGGGTTGTGTGGCAAGTGTCAAGCACTCTTACCTGCAGAGCCATCTTGCCAGCTCCTCAATTTTTCATCACGCTTTTACTCATGGAATAGTCTGCTTTATTCTGAGATTGAGAGCTGATCCTCCTATGCTTTAGCTCTTTGGAACTATAGTTTGTGATTGAGGCTCCCCCTTTTTTTTTTTTACTAATCTTTATTTTATATGGTTAATATCTTTAGGTTATTAAACAGCAGTCTTCCTTTGAAAACTATATATCTTTTGACCTATATTTTTCTACTTATATCTTAAGAGATGTATTCAGAAATGTAACTAGTTAAAAATCTGCCAGAAACCTTTCTGGTCAGCCTGTATTCCCACTATTACTTTTCTTAGAATGAAGAAAAAATTTCAGAGATACATGTTATCAAGAAAAGGTGTCCTAGTTTGCTGTCTATTGTGATAAAACACAATGACAAAAAGCAGTCGGAGAGGAAAGGGCTTATCTGGCTTAAATGTCTCAATCACAGTCCATCCTGAGGGAAGCCAAGGCAGGAGCTGAAGTAGAGACCTGGGAGTAAGGCTGCGCCTCCCACAGAGAGCTGTGCTTGAGCTGGCTGCCTGGGAAAGAGAGAGAGAGGGGAAGGGAGGGGAGAGGAGGGGAGCTTGCTTGAGAGCCTTCTCCCTCATCAATCACTAATCCAGAGAATGTCTCAGAAGCTTGCCTACAGGCAATCTGATAAGAGACAGGTTTTTTTTCTTCTTTCTTCTTTCTTTTTTTTGGGAGACAAGTTTTCTCTGTGTAGCCTTGGCTGTCCTGGACTTACTTTGTAGGCCAGGCTGGCCTCGAACTCACAGAGATCCACCTGCCTTTGCCTCCTGAGTGCTGGGATTAAAGGTGTTCATTACCACACCCGGCCAAGACAGTTTCCCACTTCCCAGATTACTCTAGCTAGTGTCAAGGTGACAAAACCCTCACCAGTATAAATGGGAATGGAGAAACAGTGTTTCTTTTTGTAGTTTGATGTAGACATTGTTAGCACCATTAAACAAAATTTCATGCTAAGGAATAGAGGGCAAAGCCATCTAGCTGTCTTTAAAATGGAGAGAGCATGCACAGAGGCAGAGGAGAAATCTTATCAGCATCACTGTAAAGAAATACGGGCCAGGTTTCGTGGCATGTCTGTAATCCCAGTGCTCGGGAGGCAGGTCTATCTCTGTGAGTTCAAGGCCAGCCTGGTCTACAGAGTGATATCTAGGACAGGCAGAGCTACATAATGAGACCCTCTCTCAAAAAACAAAAACCAAAAATGAAAAACAGTAAAATAAAGACAGAAGTGAATTTGATTTTTTTCTTAGAGCAGAAAGCCTAGAGATGGTTTTTGTTTACTCAAGTATATCAGCAAGCATCCAGCTTTCTGTACAGCAGTGGTTCTCAACTTTCCTCCCAGTGAGCCATAATACAACCATCAAACTAACTGTGTTCTACTTCATAACTGTAATTTTGCTGCTGTTATGAATTGTAAATATCCAAAATGCAGGTTATGTGACCCCTGTGGAAGGGTCATTGGAGACCCACAGATTGAGAACCGCTCGTATAGATGGTCCCAAGTGATTGTGCCTCCATTACAGACAGGAAGAGGATGAGACAAAGGGGCTATGTCTTAGTTAGGGTTTCCTTGCTGAGAAGAGACACCATGACCATAGCAACTCTCACAAAGGAAAACATTTAACTGGGGCTGGCTTACAGTTTCAGAGGATTAGTCCATTGTCCCCATGGTGGGAGCCTGGCAGTGTGCAGGCGGACGTGGTGCTGGAGGAGGTGTGAGTTCCACATTTTGATCTGTAGACAGCAAGAGACTGTCCCAGTGGGTGTGGCTTGAGTATATATGAGCCACCAAAGCCTGCCTCCACATAGCATTCTTCCTGCAACAGGGCCACACCTCTTGATAGCGCCACTCCCAAGCACCCAGCACATGCCTGTGGGGCCCATACCTATTTAACCACCACATGGCACCCCCAATTAAATGTTTTCCTTTTTAAAAAATTGATTTTTGTTTTTTGAGAGAGGGTCCTGCTATGTAGCTCTGCCTGTCCTGGATATCACTCTGTAGACCGGGCTGGCCTCAAACTCACAGAGATAGACCTGCCTCCCAAGCACTGGGATTACAGGCTTGTGCCACCATACCTGGCCATTATTTCTTTACCATGGTACTGATAAGGTTTTTCCGTCTGTTTGCCCGGCACACATCCTTAATCCCAGCACTTGGAGGCAGAGGCAGAGGCGGAGGCAGGCCGGTTTCTTTTTAAAGAGTCTCATGCAGATAAAGCTTGAGTCTTGGCTTCCCTGTAGAAAAGAATTTCAGGATGAGCCAGTACAAAGCAAAATTGGAAATTTAAATAACATTTTTTTGTTGTTGTTGTTTTTGTGATAGGGTTTCTCTGTGTAGCCCTGGTTGTTCTGGACTCACTTTGTAGATCAGGCTGGCCTTGAACCCAGAGATCTGCCTGCCTCTGCCTCCCAAGTGCTAGGATTAAAGGTGTGCACCACGACTGCCTGGCTAAATAACATTTCAAAACATCGATCTTAAGCACAGGTTAGTAGAAAAACGAAGCACTCAGGGAAAGAATAAACCACACCAGGTGCAGGTATGACTTCTCAAGAAAGAAGACACCTTCATAACAGTCCTCTGCAGGGCTCTGTTGGCTTCTGACGTTATTATTGCAATAGGGTTGCTAAGGAATTGAACTGAAATCACGAAGTGGTTTCTAAGGACACCTGGCAGGATTACAGTGGGTAAGGTAACTCCATCACAGGGATGCAGGAACTTAGAGAACTTCACTGTTAGTAACCTTGTTTCTGAAATTGCCAGAAAGTATCTGGGTGAGGAGTGACTGCCTATCTAAGGTCACAGACACTCAGGCCTTCCGCTCACTGGCTCACTGGCTCACTGTTATGTTAGTATTTGGAAGTCTTCTACATAAAGAAATGTCTCTGGAGGCATCTTTCATAGAAAATGTTAATTGTCCTTTACCATGCCCCTCTCATTTCCCTGTCTTTTTATTCTGCCTCAGTAATAACTTATGTGTAGTGCTATTGTTCTCTTAATAATGAGCTTTTAGGTTGTTTGTAGTATGCTAATTTGTTTACCCACCTGTTTATCTTGTTAGTGTGAATTCTTAGAAGTGCAATTGTCACATCATAGGGTATTATATTCCCATAGTCTTTGAAAAGCTGAGTCATGCTTGGGGATGACTCTGGGTAAAATGGCTGCTACTCAAGAATGAGGACCTGAGTTCGAATGTTTACAACCCACGTCAAATGCTAGCTGTGGAATTTAAGCCCACGTAAAATGCTAGGTGTGGAACTTACCTTTCGAATGCCAGCGCTCCTCAAGCCAGACGGGAAATGGCAGCAAGAGAATCCCAGGCAGCTCATAGCCAGCTAACCCACCTTCAGTGTTAAACAAGAGACCCTGCTCCTTTCAAACAAGGTGTGGGGCAAGGACAGACACTTGCGGTTGATGTGCACTGAGCTCCCCACTTGAGTGCTCGCCTTCTCACCCCCACTCCCAAAGGTCAGCCAGGTTATTAGACTTGTCGGCGGTAGAGAGTTGCCTGCCCGGTCTCCTTTTCTGTGCCTCCCTTGGCTTTGACCTCATTATCTGGTAATAGGCTGAGGATGATCTTTTGCCGTTTTTATCAGTATTTTGTAGGAAGGTTAAACGTCTTCTTCATTTGAGTACTGATTGTCTTTCGGTTGTCCCCACCCTCTTGCCCCTTCAGTAAGCACTTATATTTGGTGGCTAAGATTGGGCATTGGATTTCAAATACGTGGATTTGTAAATGCAGTTATACTACTTGGGTGAATGACTTGGGCAAATTAATTCCATGTCTTTCTTTCCAAACCCTTGGTAAGATGGTATAGCACTAGTTCCTACCTCGGGGCTGACATGCGGCGGACTTAGAGCACCAGCGGGTAAGCACCACTGCAACTGTTAGATGCTAAACGTAGTGTTTCTAGAGGGCACATTCCTGGAAATCCCTAAAATGCTCCCTTTTGATAGGATTCTGTCTAAGCCTTCTGTTTCAGTGATACATATTTCTGTGTGTATCTGTGTTTGTAAGTTGTGAAAAGATTTATGCATGAATTGATAACATGCCTTCAAACTTTTGGTGATCAATAATTTCAGTCATTAAGAAAAGGCTAATGAACCCCCTGCATCCACCCCTAGATCAGTGGACCTTTGTGAGCGGTCAGGTATTTTCTGGACTTACGTAAAGGACCAATAAACGCTTGGTCTTTGGAGGCCCCTGGTCTGCTGTGTGTGCTGGGTCCTGCAGTGGTGAGAAAGCCGCCATAGACAACAGGAGACCAAGTGGCAATGGCCTGTTCCAAGGACACGGACTACAAACTGACAGCCCCTGGAGCTAGCCTGGGCTGTAGTCAGCCTGGTCCAGATGAACAGCTGCTGTATTTGTGTGCTCTGGGAATGTCTTCATGTGTACACATACATTTTCTCACCCCTTTAATGTCTCCTCATGAATCTCCTGAAAACCACTTACCTCCATCCACACAGCCCCATCACTACACGTCACAGAATGGCATGCTTCCACAGACGAGGCTGCGCTGCGCTAGGAGCATGGAGGGCTTTGAGCCGCTCGTAAGGAACAGCCTGCTGTGCTGCTGCTGGCCTTCCCTGTGCCTTCTCAGCTTTGCACTTTGCTTTCTTGTTTGATTTTTTTTTTTTTTCAGAATCTAAAGAAATCTTATCTAAAGTTTAGCTAGAATGCTTCATTGAATAAACCTATTTGCTGATTTCATTTGACCCACTTACCCAGCCACATGAAAGGAACTTTCTCCTCTTTTCTTAACTGTTTGGGTTTTCTTTCAAAAAAGCGTAAGTCTTTTTTTTTTTTTTTTTTTTTTTTTTTTTGGTTTTTCAAGACAGGGTTTCTCTGTGTAGCCTTGGCTGTCCTGGACTCGCTTTGTAGACCAGGCTGGCCTGGAACTCACAGGGATCCGCCTGCCTCTGCCTCCTGAGTGCTGGAATTAAAGGCGTGCGCCACCACGCCCGGCTTAAAAAAGCCTAAGTCTTACTGACATTCTTGGCCTTTGACTTTAGTACCAGCACTTGGGAGGCAGAAGCTGGTAATCTTTGTAAGTTTGAAGTTAGCCAGGGTTATTTAGTCAGACCCTGTTGTAAAACCAATCCCTTTACCCCTTTCCCTCCCGCCCCCACCCGAAATCTAGGTCTTGTTTCTGCTTTTCATGATTTGAAATAGGAAATGACGTCTAACTTAAAATCAGAAGAAATGTTACTAAGGTACATGTAGTCTTTGAAGTTTCCTTATGATGGTATTTTTTAAATAGTAGGAAAAAACTGAAGTAAAGCCAACCAGATGCTTTAAAAAGCAGCCAGCTTTGATGAGGAAGATAAAAGAGGGGCACAGGAGGAGACGTTCTTGCTGCTCAGATCTCATGTTACTGTGCTTTTACGTGGTAAGAAACTTTGTAACAGTTGGACTAAGCTACCCCCTGCACCAAGAGTAATGGTGCAGTAATGGTTTGCGTTATTTTTTCTGCTTCCATAGCATATCCCGAGCTGGGACTGCACTGTCCTGCTCTACCTTTAAGAAATCAGTTGCCATGATGAGAAGGATGGCTCCATTGAGTTGGTGTTGCCAGCAAGGACTATAGGCTGCCATTGAGAGTAGCGGGCTGCAAGGGGAGGCAGCCGAAGCTGTGCTCATTAGGAACCAGCGTGGCGCATACAGTTTAGGAACAAACGTAGGAGTCTTACTCCATCTTTGCAGTGTGTGCACGGGAACCAAGACAAAGACAATTAGGATTCTTTTGAAACACACCAGCAGTGTCATTCGGTAAATCCTCAGGATGGAGGTTGGCAAAAAAAAAAAGCCGATGGTAACCACGTGGGCCTGGCTAAAGATTTTTAGCCTCTAACCTGGCAGAGAATGAGAGTAACACATTCCAAATGAGTAGATTCCAGTAGCTCCCAGGATGGAAATAGACATTTTTTATTTCTGGTTGTACAAGGAATATATGTTACAAAAAGGAAACAATTAAAAAAATATTTTAAGTGTCTCTAATCTCTTTTGCTGGAGATGTCCACTGCCCAGTGACCGCATGGCCTCAGAGAGACAAGCTCACTGTTCGTTTTCTAGCCACGTGGGAGGCAGAGGGCAGAAGGTGTGTGGAGTGAGAGCAGAGTCTAGGAAAGGAGTGATAAGAAATGCTGAATTTCTGGTTCTTTGTGGTAGCTGTGGGGTAGACAGGACAGGGCTAGGGGAAAGTGCTGGGATTAAAGGCGTGCGGCATCATGCCCGACTTCTCTCCCTCCATCTCTCTCTCTCTCTCTCTCTCTCTCTCTCTCTCTCTCTCTCTCTCTCTCTCTCTCTCTCTCTCTCCTCTCTTCTCCTCTCCTCTCCTCTCTCTTTCCTTGGTTATTGTTGATAAGAATGATTTTTGAAAGTCATGTTTCATGGTTATTATTTTTTATAATGTTGGAACAGAGCTCATTTCCTGTCTAGCATGTTTTACTCATTTGATCATTACCTCAATATTCAGTGCTGTTTTGGAGTAGCTCTGGCTTTATAGTCTGCTTCCCCTCCCCCCCTCTTTTCCTCTGCATCTGTTCCCTTCCAGGTGTGTTTTAAATAGTTTCCCCCTATGTTCTCAGTAATTTCTGGTTCTAAGAAGGGAATGATCCCTAACTATAGGATTCTTCTATACTCTATTTTGTGAGGTTAATTTTTCTATTTAAGATGTTATTTTCCACATATATGTATCAGCTCTCTCACATAGTTAAAAAAGTTGTGACTTTCAGTTTTTATGAATTCACAACTTTTGTTCTGTTAGTTTTTACAGTAGCACACATTTTTTTTTTTTAAAGTTCAGTCCGCTTTTGGTATTTTTGCATAATCAATTGTAAAATATATGATGACCTGTGATATTAGTAATATTTTGTTGATTTTTTTTTTTGTCCAATCTAAAAGTTGATTTTCTTATCCAATCTAAAAGTCTGATGTCCTTGGCAGCTATGTAGATTTACATAGGCATTTGGCACTTTATGCTTTCAGCAGTATAAAGTTAGCTTTACATAAGCTCTGCTTTTTGCTTCTGCTGTGTTTGGAGATTCCAGGAGGGCGTGGTATACGCCCCAAGCCCTGGAGGTTGCAGACTTCTCAGCAGAAGGTGGAGAGAGTGCTGCCTTGTGGTGTCACTGTGTGTGCTGGGGTGGGGGATGGCAAGCAGGAGCTTTCTGTCACCACAGAACAGTTAAATCAGTACAGCCAACGGACTGCTTTGATCACATTTAATATACATTTTTATTCATTATTTCAAAAATCTGTTCAAAACAAAACAAAACTTTAGGGTTGGTGAGCTAGCTCAGTGGATGAAGGCATTTGCCGCCACCCAGCCTGTAGAGTTTTAATGCCTGGGCCCCTCGTAGTGGGAGGAGAGAAACGGCTCCTGCAGGCCGGCCTATGGCTGCCACATGCACACTGGCATCTGTGTTTGCTTGCTTGCACACCCACCAAGAAATGTAATCAGAATTAGAAAACTAATAGAGCTAGAGAGTGACTTTCACTTTCTCTGACATTAAGATGGGGAGTGATTAATAAAAGGGAACACTAGTGTATTGTGCAGCATGACGCGTCGTGTTCTCAGGCTTAGCTGCACTGTGGGTTCTTCCTGGGAACTTGTCCAAGTCATTATCCATGTTGTATTCTTCCCCACTGCTCCTTTTGCTGAAAGATTGCTTCACAATAAATAGAGGCAGCCTAATCCGTGACTCATGACTGCAGGGCAGACACTCTTACGTTAGGCTCCTTGTGCCAAAGTGTTAGTTTCCAGTGTGCTAATTACTTCTCTTCCACACTCGCTAATGTGCCCTGCTCTCAAGTTTCTTCTTGTTTTAGTAGAGAAACAAACACATCCCACACACTTGTAAAATATATTTTTATAGAGGCTTTTTAAATGAGTTGCTTTTAAAGAAAATAATGAGATTAGGATCAGAAATTCTGACATACCTTTCTTGGGCAATGTTTCTTTAACTAAAAAAAGGGACCATTTTGCCATTTATGTGCCAAATAGTATAAATACTACTTTTATGAGTTTATGCAACTGTATAGACTTTCTCCACATTACTGGAACAATTCTTTTAAGAAACTGTATGCGCATATGCATGTGCGTACTCCTCTGTGTGCATGTGCCTGAAGGGTCGGCCTCCCCTGCGGCTTGCTTGAGACGGTCTTTTGTTGCTTTTCAGGTGCATACACCAGCATAGTGGCCTGTAAGTCTGCAGATTCTCCACCTCTCTCTCCTGCCCTCTGTAGGCACACAGGTTACAGGTGTTCCCGTCATGCATCAGGCTTTTTATGTGGCTTCTGGGCGTTTGAACACAGGTCTTCACACTTGCATGTTTGCATGACAAGCACTGTTACTTAGTGAGGCATTGTTCTCAGTTGTAGTAGTTTTTGTTTCTGTGTGGAGATAGGGTACCAAGGTCTCACTGTGTAAACCTGGCTGGCCTAGAACTCCGTTGTTCTAGAACTAGGCAGACCTCTGATTCTCAGATGCTCTTGCCTCTGTCCCTTGATGGTGGAGATTACAGTGTACAGTAATACACTTGGCTTAAGAGTTTTTCCTCAATTAATAAATATCTGTAGCAGCTAACATGTTGTACTGCAAAGCATGAAGTTAATAACAGGGTTAATTTGTAGCTAGATTCTGAATAAGAATTAGAGTGGCTTTTCTTGTTTTAATTTTATTAACTTTTCATTTTAGCGTTATCATTTTATGTCCTTTAAAAATTAATGTTTTTTTAGGTATCAAGCTGTGGCTATACATTGCGTCTTACATTGAGGACGTAGCTTATCCGAGGGTGAGTAGCAGGCGTCTGTTCACTCTTGTATGTGCTCAAGACAGGGTCATTTTACAGCCGGCTAAGCTCACGTCCTCCTGTTGCTCAGAGGCAAAGGGAATCTCAGGTTATTTAGTGGAGTAAACTATTAACTTTACATGGAAGCCTTGTGGTCTTTTTCTTTCTTAGTGACTATTTTTAATTTACCAATAGTAATTGGAAGTAAATTTTTTTTTGAAAATTCATTTTGCAATTCATTCCAAGTTAATTGGTTATTTTTATTATTTTTGAGTTGTGCATATTTATTTAACCAATGTGATATGGTATATACTGTTACAATTAAGAATCTCAGTAGATTATGAAAACATAAAAAAAAAAAAAATCTCATTTACCTTCCTACCCCTTCTTAGTTTATTTGAGGAAGATGAGGTTAAATGTATGGTTATACAATTTTTTAATGGATTAAAAATTTACAAAAAGTGTGTGTGTGTGTGTGTGTGTGTGTGTGTGTGTGTGTGTGTGTGTGTGTACAGACATACGTATGTGCCCATGGGGGTGAGAGGCATTGGATTCCCTTTGGAGCTACAGTTCCTGGCATCATGACTTTACTTTCACATTTCTGTCTCCCTTCTCAGCTATAGGCATTTGTACATTCCCTTTTCACATTACCAAAGGCCTCACCTTTTAAAAAATTTTTTGTTTGTTTTTTTGAGACAAGGTTTCTCTGTGTCCTGGACTCCCTTTGTGTAGACCAGGCTGGCCTCAAACTCACAGAGATCCGCCTGCCTCTGCCTCCTGAGTGCTGGGAATAAAGGCGTGTGCCACCACACCCAGCGGCCTCAACTTTTAAGTTCCCTAAAACTTGCCCCGCGTGTAACTCAGCGGATGCAGCACTGCCCCTCCTGCCCTCCAGCCTAACAGGAGTCATTCTCAGCTGTCTGTGTTTGCACTGTGTCCTAGTAGCCTTTCGATTCCTCTACTCTATTTCTTCTGCCACCCCTCATTTATACTCTTGTTCCTGCACACTTACATTACTTTTGAGGTCTTCTAACTCTCTTTCTGTCCCATCGTCACACCTGCAGACTGTTCATCAGAACACAGCCTGCTTACGCTTCTCACTGGTGTGTCTTAGGCTGGAGTCCAGCTGCCCAGCGTGGCTCCCTGTGCTTCATTTGGCCCTGCTTGTGTGGTCTCTGAGTCGGCCTTCAGGTGTGTTACACTCGTTTGCACACGAGCCTTGCCACGTGCTGTTCTTTTCTCAGAAGAGGAATAGAAAGGCATGAAAAAATGGCTGCCATAATTAAAGCTAAATCATTTATGCTTGAATATTGGACCCTCTGCTTCACTTGTAGTGTAGAAGGTGTTACTTACCCTGTCAGCTGTAGCGTGGGGTGGGAATCCAGAGCCAGGGTTTGAGGCTGGTAGCTCAGCTTTTGCTGCATGGTAGCTACCATGAAAAAACTAGCTATTTGCAACTCGTGATAAGTGTGTTTGCTATTGGATAGTTGTGACTTGTATTGGTTTAAAAAACGTTGATTTAATAGTAAAATTTAAAAAGCTGTTTAGTATAAGTTAAGAGCAGGATGACTTTTTTTTGTTTTGTTTTTTGTTTTTTGAGACAGGGTTTCTCTGTGTAGACTCGCTTTGTGTAGACTAGGCTGGCCTCGAACTCACCGCCTGCCTCTGCCTCCCAAGTGCTGGGATTAAAGGCGTGAGCTACCACTGCCCGGCTAGGATGACTCATTGTTATTGGTATTTGCGTTTGATTTAAAATGGGCAACAATTTTATTTAACTACTTTTTTTTTTTTTAATTTATTAGTGATTTATGTTTAACCCTTGGGCTAGTTTTGCCTTAGTGTTTTTGTTTTTGGAGGTTAGGTCTCTTGTAGTCCAGTCTAGCCTTAAACTCACTGTGTAGGTACAAATGACCTTGGCTCCTAATTCCCCTGTAAGATCATGACCACTAAGTAGACCAATTCAGGCCAACCTAAGTAGGAACTCTTGAAAGAAAATGCCCAGTCCCCACAAGTAGGCAGTGGTTACAGAAACATTAGGCCAGCTAAAGATGGCAATGATACGCTCCTCACTGTTAATAGTTTATGTAAAATGTATTTCATACACACAGCACCTTTTATGATGCAGAAATGAGGAAATGGCTTTACAGCTGATTTTCTTTGCGTGCTCTAATGCAGGGCTGGGCTTGGTGGCATGTGTACCTTTGATTCCAGCATTTGAGAGGCAGAGGGGGAGGCAGACAACTGTGAGCGTGAGGCTAGCTTGGTCTACATAGATCTCATCTCAAACAACAACAACAACAAAACCCCACAGAACAGTAATAAAAACTGTTCTGATGCCACACAATCCATACAACATTCTCAGAAGACGAAAGCTAACATTTTGGCTTGTTCTCCTGATATATGTGCCATGTTGATTCAAGTTTAAGTAAAATCTTCTAAACCAATTAACTTTTACCTTGTAAGTGTATTTCAGAGATTGTGGATGGAAAGGGCAAGAGCTTGTTCTTACTGTATTAGGAAAGAGATAATAACAGTATTTAACAACAACTAGGAAAAATATGTCAAAACTCCCAGGTGGCTAACAGAAAATGTAGTGGTGCAGTGAAGGCTCAGTAGGGAAGAGCACTTGCTGCACTGTTCCCAGCACCCACATGGCAGCTCACGACCAGCTGTAACTGCAGGTCATGTACATTTCTTTCTGTTGTTGAATTTTTTGCAGTGCACCGGTGTGTGGGGCACACAAGATTTTTCCTGGCGAGATGCATCAGTTTCAGGGACCTGATGCCCTTTACTGACCTCTCCACAGGGACCAAGCATGCAAATGGTGCATATGCATATACTCAGGCATAATACTCATTCACATAAATAAATAACATCTTTTTTTTTTTTTTTAAAGGAAGATGCCTCAGTGGCCCAGGTTTGGTAGACCTTTCTGTAATTAACTAAGACATTTAAAGTGTAAAAATGTTGATTTTAGTATCTTGAATCTTGGTGATATTTTTTGGTTATTTTGTTTTGAGTAAGTACTTAGGATTTGAGGTAATTCATGGAGTATTTCAGAATGAAGCTGGAGGTTGGGCCGGGTATAGTTCAGAGGTAGAAAGCAGGAATGGCATGCACAAAGCCCTGGCTTTAGTCCTCAGCACAAAATGAACCTAGGGAGAGCAGTGCTGCCTGCTCTAATGATGTAATTCTGCCAGACTTAGCAGACCTAGATTTGAGAATGACAAACTACTTATATTTTTCCCATCCCCTCCGTGCGGAAGTGGGTATGTTCTGGTGGATCTTGTGACATGCTGTTCACTGTCCCAGTGAAAATACTGATGTAAGGTTACCACTGTTGCTTTTATTTTTCACACATATTTGTTCCTATGGAATTTTTGCAGCGCAGGGGTGTGTGACAAGATTTTTTCTGTGGAGATGAAACACACACACACACACACACACACACACATACATACTCCCTACTCATCCCAGGTAGGGAGCCCTTGACAGATCAAAGTTGGGACACCTTGGTGAAAAGAGTGAGTTTTATCAGTCTTACAGGAATATGGGTGAAGGGGTTTCCTACAGGAGTAGAAATGACTCAAAGACAGCTGTATCACCAACGCCCACCCCAGCACCTGTCACAGCTCACAAAAGCTGGGAACCTGGAGCACACTACACAGCCTGAGAATGTCCTTTCCAGGTGACTCAGTTCCATACCTTGAGGAAAAGGAAATGCTGCAGTTAATTGATGGGTGAAAAGGCTATTCTAAGTCTGTTTTGATTTTTTTTTTTTTAAACAACTTAATTTGAATTTGTAAAATACCTATATTTGAATTCCAAATGAAAAGAGCTACTGAAGATGCTTTACAGAGAAAAACTAGTGAATTACTTTGTAAGAAAAGAGACCCAGTGAAGTCGGCCAGTCTTTTGTAAAGCATTAAAATGTCAGTATATAATGAGTTTGCTGTTAGGTTTCGGTGGTGCAAGGGAATTCGGGCTTGAAGAATGGGGAAATATTACTGTAATTTAGAGATGAATTAGATGGAAATACAAGGTGGGTAGGAGCATTATCGATGTTATTCATGGATGAGAGGAATCTAAATAATTCAAGGAACTTGTTGAAAGATACTTTGGATAATTTTAAATGATCATTATCATGCAGACACCAAAAGAAGTTTCATTATTACACTGTTTATGTATGAGTCTGTTTGAAAATATTAAAAGCAGGTGTAGAATAAGATTCTCTATGTGGATAATACAGTAGCACTATTAATTTTTCACTTCTTTTATTTCTGAGATTATAATATAATTAAGTCATTCCCTGTTTCCTTTTCTCTCTCCAAAGCCTTCCATAGGCCACCTCCCCTTTCAAATTCATGGCCTTTTTTTCATTAATTGATATTACATTTATGTGTATATATTTCATAAATACATGAATACAAGTTGCTCAGTTTGTATGTTTCTTATATCTTATGTTTTCAGAGGGCTGACCATTTGCTATTGGTTAGCCAATTGGTGTCCTATTCTCCCCTGATTTTTCCTGCTCTCTAAATATTCCTTTGTTGCTTGTAGTTCTTTGTGTACCTCATGGTTCCCCCAGTCTGTCCCAGCCACCTGCGCGTATCTGTTGTCTTCATTCAGTTCGTATCTAGGCATGTTGGTGAGACTTTATGGCTTTAGCTTCTGACTTACTAGGAGACACATCTCACAGCAAACCCTCTGCCCTCTGTAATGTTCCCTGGCCCTTTTGTGTAGGCTGTTGTGTAAATGAAATGAGTGGGACTGGGTTGCACAACTCTGTATTCTGCTTGCTTGTGACTGTTGCAAAGAGACGATTCCATGCTGAGGATGAGGACTACACACATTTGTGTGTAATAGATAAATGTTTAGAATGTAGTTAGGGATGGCGCTGGTTATAGGTTTTCCTCTAAGATCTGTGACTAGGTCTCCAGTACCAGGCATAATTTCCTTCTTGTGGCGTGGCTCTTAAGTCCAATTAGAACTATTGGTTACTGCCAAGGCATATGTGCCGCTACTGCACCCTTAGGGTCTCATGCGGTGGTCACTGTTGTGGCTCATAGGTGTCACAGCTGAGTAGGACTGTTGGATGCTTCCTTCCTTTAGAAGTCTGCACGAGCCCTTTTGGTAACATGAAGGGTAGTTAGTCCTCAAGGAGGAGCAGGCTTTCAGGTCAGGTCCGGTCCAGCTCAGGGGCCTGTTGTGCCCTGAAGTGCCTGGTGTCTTCAGCAATAGGGCCTTACCTTTTACCTTTGGCGGGGGTGGGGTGGGGTAGGGGGTGGTGGTGCTACCAAGAGCAATAGTAAGTAGTCTGTATGTTTTGGGAGTCTCTTGGACATCCCTGACAACATCAAAGAGAGCTTCTCATGTCTAGTGTTGGATTTTTTTCAGGTGGTTTTTGGCTTTTGGAAGGAGCCAAATTGTCAGCCCATATGAGGAAATTTTATTTAAACTATATATGTATACATATGCACAGACTTAGGTATATTATAGGTTTTAAAAAAATATTTAATTTTTTTTTTTTTATGTGCATTGTTAAGAGAGTGTCAGATTACTTACTTGGAACAGGAGTTACAGACAGTTGTAAGCTGCCATGTGGGTGCTGGGAACTGAACCTGGCTCCTTTGGAAGAGCAGGCAGTGTTCTTAACCACTGAGCCATCTTTCTAGCCCCCAATTGTAGGTTTTTTAAAAAGTAAGTAGTTAATAGGATTTCTTATAACTTTTTCAGACATTCTTACTGTTATTTTACTTTTCTCCTCCTTCTGTATTTATCTCCCTCCTTTATCCCTGAAGACCCCACCTCACCCCTGTCCCTGCTCTTCTAATTTCCCTGGTTGGAAATTATTTATGAGAAACATTCCTTGGACCCTGCTGCTGTTTTTCCTATTGCCTCCACAACCCCAGCAGTGGTCTGTAGCTGCACTTTTGGATAACTTATTGGGTTCTTATATTTACTACCCTTTCTACCCCAATCCCTTCCAACTCCTCAACACTAGGTAGGTGAGTGAGAAGGTCAGAGGGGAAAGGGCTGTAGCTCTCTTTAGACTGCTTCCTGCTGATAAGGGGGCAAGTCCAATCTTCATCGTTGTTAGGATAGCTCCAACCAGCAATCCAGTAATGCAACAACAGCAAAAGCAGCAGCAGGGGCAGTGGCAGGTGCTGTGAGCCCTCCGGGGCTCTTGCATTTGTACCCTCTCAATACTTCACAGAATTACAAACGTAAGCTATCTGCAGCTGGCAAAAATCACACTCCTCCTAGAACATGAGACAAATCATACAGTCTGAAGCAGCCCCATATCCTACACCTGGGATTAAAACAAAGACACATTTATCTAACTTAGCTGGGTTTTTAAAGAAACCAAAATTCTTACTACAGTGATCCCTTTTTACTTTTTGGTTTCTGTAGTTACTTCAGGGTACATACTAACATCTGAAGATTTGGAGCTAGGAGCCTCTGGTGAAAGAGAACATAATTAAGTCTTGGTTACCTTAGTCAATACAAGTTTTTCTAGTTCAAACTATTTACCTTTATAGTTAGTTATTTTTCTATTGACATGATGAAGCACCATCGAACAAGGATGCTTAGAAAAGAAAGCATTTAATTTGGGCCTCATGGTTCAATATAGTAGCAGAGTCTGTGGCCATTATGGCAGGGAAACATGGCAGTGGGCAGGCAGGAATAGCAGTGGAGCGGTAACTGAGAGCTTTCCTACACAAACAACAATCACAATGCAGAGAGAGCTAACTGGGAATGGCTGGCCTTTGGAAACCTCAAAGCCCCTTCCCCGCAGTGACATCGCCCCCCCCCCCCCCCCCCCAATAAGGCCACACACACCTCCTAAACCTTCTCAAATAGTTCCACTAACTGGGGACTAAGCATTCAAGTATATGAGCCTATGAAGGCCATTCTGTTCAAATCATCACAGTCTACACGTCAGGTTTTGCGCCAGTACTAACTATATTGTTTGTATTACTACGGCTCTGTACTCTGTCTTAAGATCTTGAATGGCAATGCCTTCAGCGTTGTTCTTTTTGGTCAGGATTGTCTGGGGTCATTTGATGTCTCATGTATTTTAGGATCATTTTTAATTTCTGTAAAGAACGAGATGAGGATTTTATTGAATCTATAAATTTGGTAAAAATAGTTGTTTTCACAATATTAATTCTATTAATCCATGAGTGTGAGGTGTCTTTCCTTTTTCTAGTGTCTGTATCTTTTTTTGAGAGGTTTATTGCTGGATATTTTCTTTTCTTTGAGCTATTTTGAACTGGAGTGTCTATGAGCTCATTCTCTGTATGAGGGTTTGAGTTCTTTTCAGTATTTTTGTCTCTTTATTGAATTCCATTCTCAAGTTTTAGGCTGTGTTCATTTCTGTCAGCCTTACATTTGCCTTTTTTTGGTTGTTGTTGTTCTTTTTTTGTGTTTTGTTTTTTTAAGACAGGGTTTCTCTGTGTAGCCTTGGCGTCCTAGTCTCCTTTGTAGTCCAGGCTGAACTCACAGCTATCCACCTGCCTCTGCCTCCTGAGTGCTGGGATTAAAGGCGTGCGCCACCACGCCTGGTGACATTTGCGTTTTCTTGAGCATCACTCAAGCTTTAAGTTCTTTTGTCGTAACTTCATTGATCTGTTTCTTTGTGATTTCTTTAAACTCACGGATTGTTTGCTGAAGTTTAGATCGCTCTTTGAAATTCTGTGTCCCGGTACTCATACGACTGGTGTGTACTAGCGAACATTTCCACAGGACTGATGGCTTTTTGGAAAGACAGCGGTTTGCTATTTCCTATTGCTAGAATTTCTGTGTTGAGCTCTTGGCAGGTGGACTTCCTCAGTTGTAGGATGTGTGGGTGGGTTGGCCTAGAGGTCAGAAATGGCTTGGGAGGAGTGAAGTCAAGTGGACAGAGGGGACTGTGCTGCTCTACGGGACATGTCTCCGAGTCCAGCACTGGCTGCGTGGAAAGGCTGGGATGTGGCATGGGAGAGGGTAGGCAGGGTAGGTGCTGGCAGAAGCATAGATATTGGATGTGGCACAGTCAGGGGTGGCCAGACTAGCTTAGGCACTGGACACTGGATCGAGGTTAGATTTGGCAGGTTGGGGAGGGCCAGGCACAGTAATGAGGCTAGACCCTGAAAAAGGATGTCAGTATCATTTTTTAAATTTAATTTTAAAAAGATAATAATAAAAATGTAAACTGATACGGTGCTGTCTCATACCTGTAACACAAAGCTTTCAGGAGGTAGAGGCCCCAGGATGAAAATTCAAAGCCTGCCTAACAAGACCTTTCCCAAAGTATGTAGGGTAGGGACATGGATCAGTAGTGCTGTGCTCTCCCGGCAAGGTTCAAGGTTAGGTCAGCACTGGGGACAAGTCATGATATTACATAGAAAGAACAGGAGCTCCAACTCAATCATCGCTGCCATGCTGGCTGAGTACTGGATTTATCGAGTAATTGAGGATGATAACAGCAGAAAACGAACTGTTGCTTCCTATTATCCCAAATACTCTGTGTTGCTCTTTTCTTGGTTGTGATATTAAAGCTTTCTAGCCTACAAAATCACATTGACATACACTAAAGGAAAGGACACACAGGTGTATTCCAGCATCATTTTAGGGGGAAAATGGCAAGATTGAGGTGTCAGTTTGAAGAATGAATGTCTTAGTGGTCACACTACTTACAAAAGTTAACAGTGTACCACAATCTTGGAGCCGATGCTTTCCATAGCTCTATCACTTGAATTCTCTTAAGATTTGGAAAAGCACTGGGCATGGTGGTGCACGCCTTTAATCCCAGCACTTGGGAGGCAGAGGCAGCTGGATCATTGTGAGTTCGAGGCCAGCCTGCTTTACAAATAGAGTCCAGGACAGCCAAAGCTGTTACACAGAGAAACCCAGTCTTGAAGAGGGGGGAAAAAAAGATTTGGAAAAGCAAACTTGTTTGTTTTCTATGGCATTTGAGAGGCAAGTGTGTTTTTAGAAATGGTTTCCTTTTGTCTCTTTGCTCTTCTGGCTCTGTCTCCTTCCTTTGGTTCTAGTTTGTTTTCTCAGTCTGGAAGAACTGACTTTCTTACCTGTGTGCTTTTCCCATTACAACATCACCACATCCATAGGCTCAAATTGGTCAAACTTCAGTTCTGATCTGATCTCAGTTTTGTTTTTAGTCCTGTCTTAGTCATCTCCCTCAGCCAAGCCTCAGTCCCAGCCGTGTGTGGTAGCTGGGTGTATCATCCCAGCACTTGGAAAGGCTGCAGGAGAAGGATCACCATAGCTTAAGACCAGCCGGGGGTTCGTAGTTGGGCTTGAGGGCAGCCTGTGCTGCACAGCCAGACCTTGTCTCAAAGAGCCCAAGTCAAAGTAGCGTTGCCTCCCACAAAGCACAACCCCAGCCTCACCCTCTATTGGTCTTCTTTTTTTAAAATTAATCTTCCTTATATATTCTGTTTGGGACTGACAGTTCTCTAAAATGACTTACAAGTGTTTATTTCTTTAGTCTTAACTCGTACCTCCATGCTGTGAAGGACACTGCACCGGGAGTAGAGGCTATGGCGTCGGCTGCCTCTAGTTGTTGGCTTGGGTTCTTCATTTCTGCAGCGTGGAGAGTATGGAACCTCTTAGGCTCTTCTTCAGAGTCAGCAGTCTGTTGCCACTTCCCAGTCCCTGCAGTATGGATGTGCCTTCAGTCTTAGTCCCTTCTAGAACACAAATGCCCCAATTTGTTCTCTGTTGCAGTAATTAATGAAAGCCATTACCAAAAGCAGCTTGGGGAAGGAAGCATTTATTTCATCTTAGAGCTGCTAACAGTCCATCATCAGGGGAAGACAAGGTGGGGCCTTGTGGCCCAGGCGGAAGTAGAGACAAGGATGCTCACTGCCTTGCTCTCTCTGCTTGCTTAGATTGCTTCCTTATACAATCCTAGACCACCTGCCCAGGGGTGGCTCCACCCACAGTGCTCTGGGCCCTCCCACATCAACCAAGAATTAAGAAAATGCCCCCAGATTTGCTAAGGGTTTTTCTCACTTGAGGCTCCCTATTCCCAGATGACTCTAGCTTGTATCTATTTGACAAAAAGACCTAACCAACGCAATACACTTTTCTGTGTAATTTTCATTGTGCTTAGAATGAAATTTATCTCCTGGTCTCAATTTAGGCTGTGCCATTGGCTCCCCGGCAGACGGTGCTGCCACTTACAAAGTCAGACAAGGTAGAGGTGTCACCCACACTCAGCCATCTTTTCCTTCACAAACACAACCAAATTGGTTACTAAAGTTGTCACTTTTGATTCAGAAATGTGTGGGTGTTTTTTTTTTTTTTTTTTGGTTTTTCGAGACAGTGTGTAGCCTTGGCTGTCCTGGACTCGCTTTGTAGACTAGGCTGGCCTCAAACTCACAGCAATCGACCTGCCTCTGCCTCCTGAGTGCTGGGATTATAGGCGTGCGCCACCATGCCCAGCTAGAAATGTGTTTATTTTTATGTTTATTTTATTTATTTTATTTGTTGGAGACAGGGTTTTCTTATAGCTCTGTCTGTCCTACTATGTACTCAGACGATGCAACCTGCTTCCGCCTCCCATTGCTGAGATTAAAGGTCTGGTGCCTGCGGTCTTTAAAATGTTGAAGTTTTGACTTTGCCAAAGAATCTCATGCCCCCTGAGACCTTGCCATTTCTTATGCTGACTCTCAGAGCTGCCTCTTCACCATTTACCTCATGACAAGCATAAAATGATAAATGCAATGATATATGTACTTCCCTCTCAGTTTTAAAACTTCTTAAAATTGAAGGTTTTCCAAGGTTTTACTAATTTAGTATATGAAAGTTATATTTAAACTTTTTAAGTGAAATAATTACTAGGTTTGTTCCTTGTTTCTATCTATATAATTTAGGGTAAGAGGCCTATGCTTCATTCTGTTCTCAAGCTTCCAAATCCCTTTGACAGCCTGGGTATGAAAGTTAAAAACCATTAATGTGATGTGTTAATTTTGCACTTTTTGACTTGCTGCAAAAATCTTATAGTTTCCATAGCAACAATAACCTATCCAGATTGTGTAATATTCTTTATGGTATTAAAAATAAAACTAATTCCATGAGTTTCTGGAGCACCTCATATAGGAGAACTGGGAATTGAAAGATTTCAGCAAAAAAATAAGTTGTGATTGAATATGAATAATTTGTCAAAAAGCTTTTAATAATTTTAAGAATTAATAGCTTTAAATATTCAGTAATAGATAAGCTGATAGTTTGATTATTAGACATGAAGCAGGTAGGTTGTTTGTGTCAGTGTCACAAGCACACTGGCTCCGTGCACTCAGCTGTTGATACTCAGGTAGGAGGAGGCGCTGGCTTTAACTGCTCTTTGTCACCTGCTACTTGTGCTTCTTAGTGGTTCCTAATGGTCTGAAACCCCGGGAACAGTGGGAGAAAGGGGGGGGGGCATTTAAGCTTTGTTTGTCTTTGCTCTTTAAGATAGATCCATGAGCTTGGTGTAGTGGGACATGCCTTTCATCACAACACCTGGGAGGCGGAGGCAGACAGACCTCAGGAGTTCAAGGCCAGCCTGGTCTATCCAGGCTAGTTCTAGTTACGGCTACATATAGTGAGGCCCTTTCTTCCTTCCTTCCTTTTTTCTTTCTTTCTCTCTCTCTCTTTCTTTCTTTCTTTTCCCGAGACAGGGTTTCTTTGTGTAGCCTTGGCTGTCCTGGACTCACTTTGTAGACCATGCTGGCCTCAAACTCACAGCGATCCATCTGCCATTGCCTTCCGAGTGCTGGAACTAAAGGTGTGCATCACCATGCCCGTTTGTGAGAACCTTTCTTAACCTCTCTCCAAATACTTTCAAGTTAATCATGTTGAAAATACTAAAGAGTATTTAAGTCAGCAGTTGTTTCTGGAGTATCAAATTATTTTGGGACCTTCTCCATGATAACTTAAAGCTTTATATTACTAGTACCATTAAGTAATGCAACTTCCTGAATCTTAACATGTGTTTTTAATTTCTAGTATTACTTTCAGTATACATTTAGATGTATGTATTTACTTATAGTAGAATAGTCTGTATATTTTCTTAATAACACGGTGTCCTACTTGCTTTCTGTGGTTGCGGTAAATCACTGACCAAAACAACGCTTTTATCCCCCAGGGAGGGACGCTCGGACAGGAGCCTAGAGGCAGGAAGAAAAGCAGAAGCCGCAGAAGAATGCTGCTTCCTGGCTTGCTGTCCGTGGCTTGCTCAGTTTGCTTTCTTACACAACTCAGAACCACCTGCAGGCTCTTCTCTTGTCAGGTGACTCTAGAGCAGTGTTCTCAACCTGTGGCTTGTGACCCCTTTGCGGGTCGTTAGCTCTTTCATGGGTTGCGTATCAGACATCCTGCATATCAGACAGTTACCTTACGATTTATAACGGTAGCAAATTACAGTTAGAAGTAGCAGCAAAAACACTGTCACGAGGCGCTGTATTGAAGGGTCGCTGCTTTAGGAAGGCAGAGAGCCGCTTCTCTCCTGTATCACGCTGAGAAGAGGTCAGCAGGACGTGGTAAATCTCCCATGCTTCTGATGACCTGGCAGCGTCATTGTAGTGAGCTCACCACAGACTGCTCTCTTGACATCTGGTATGTTTCCTGTTACTAAATGCTGTGTAAAGGCTTGGGGATTGACTGGGCCTTCGAGCCAGTCTTTAGCAGCACCACATTTTGTTTAAAAAGTCAATAAAATAAAAGATGCTTACTTATATTGATTGGCATATAATGGAAAAATGCAATTTTTAGACCAATGGTGAGAGGAAAACGTCTATAATTCACTTATTTACCCAACATAGGTGATTAAAGTTATAATAGGTGCTAATCAAGCTAGGCAGTGGTGGCACACGCCTTTAATTCCAGCGCTCAGAGGCAGGTGGATCTCTGTGAGTTCAAGGATAAGCTGGTCTACAAAGCGAGTTCCAGGACAGGCAGGGCTACACACAGAAACTCTGTCTTGATTAAAAAATAAAAAACAAATAAATATATATACACACACACACACATATTTTACAAAGAAAAATTCTCTCCTGTTTTATTCTTAACTCATATCTGTATATATAATATTTAATATATATTTCTATATTTTATATATATATATATATTTATTTATTTATAGTGCTGGTGTTTGACCCTAGGGCCTTTGGCATGTTAGGCAAACACATTACCACTGACGCACATTCCAGCTCTAAATTGAAAGGTACATTATGAATAGCACCTTAATCCTTTGTCTGCTGTTAGATACAGAAAGGGGAAGTGAGAAATAGCTGAGTAGGACAGATGTGCCAACGCTTTGGTGCTATCATTTACTAAACCCACCATGGTGCACCTTGCTGAGACTCTAATAAAGTGGCTCTCAACCTTCTAATGCTGTGCCCTCATGTTGCAGGGACCCTAACCATAAAATTGTTTTCGATGCTACTTCATAATTGTAGTTTTCCTGCTGTTGTGAATTGTGAGGTAAATATCTATTTTCAATGGTCTTAGGTGATCCCTGTGAGAGGGTCTTTTGACCCCAAAGGGGCCACAACCCACAGGTTGAGAACTACTGCTCTAATAGAGCCAAAAATTAAGAACTAGGGGGCATAGATTTTTTTTTTTTCTGTACAGGGTTTCTCTGTGTAGCCTTGGCTGTCCTGGACTCACTTTGTAGACCAGGCTGGCCTCGAACTTGCAGAGATCCACCTGCCTCTGCCTCCTGAGGAGTGGGATTAAAGGTGTGCGCCACCACGCCCAGCACTAAGGGGCATAGATTATGCCCCTTGTATTAGAACAACTCATGCACGATTTGTGTGTACCAGATAATCAAATCACAGGGGTGGCAGTCAGCTGGGGCTTTCTTGTGGTTGGTTCTGATGTACACTGAGGCTCTTAACTGTTAAAATAGCCACTCATCTGACCCACCTTCCCCATTAGTCAGCAAACACTGTGTTGTATGGGATAAAATAGCTGCTAACTGTTAGGTTTCCCTATATCCCTCATCCTGTCTCCGTTGCTTGTCTTCAGAACCCACTCCTGACCTGGATTTCTCCAGCAGTGTTTTGAGAAAGACATGTTGGTGCTAAGTTTTGAAGTCTTAAAAGGCTTTTGCTTGGTGCCTTGGAACTTGGAGCTAATTGAGTCTGGTAGTTATGTTTTATATTTAGTAGTAGTTATATCTGATATCTGTCAGTTATTTCTGTAGTGACGGTTTATAACGGAATGCTTCTGTAGACTTCAGATAATTACGGCAGAAGTGGGAATGATCTCACAATATGTTTGAGTTTATATATATATGAATATTTGGTCTTTGAAACTAGTGCTGTCTTTAGTATCCTAATCTGTTCATTTTGAATTTCATGTATTCTGTCTGGTGTTTTTATTATAACATGAATTTCTTGTGGCATTTCATAGTTCTGTAGTAGAATATTATAAAAAAATCAGCAATGGATGATGATATAGTGACAATATTTACATATCATTGTGAGACTAAATACATTTCCATTGTTTTTGTAGTTATAATTTTAAACCAAAAAGAGTAATATATGGAAAAATTAAAAAAATTTTTTTTTTGTTCACATGCAGAAAAGATGAAAAGGAATATGCACTGAAGCAAATTGAAGGCACAGGAATATCCATGTCAGCTTGTAGAGAGATTGCAGTAAGTACATAAATATAGTTTATTTTATTATCACTATTGGGTATTTATTTTAATGTAAGATATCCATTAATATATTCAATGAATGATAACTTTGCAGATTTAAATTCTAGGAAATGAGAAAATCTGTAAGCTTGATATCACTTGAAAGTCATTTTCGAACATTTTTTCAACGCTATTTAAGATTTGGAATATTAGAAATACTGAATATATAATGATTAATTAAATATAGCATATATTATTTTGGTTTTTCGAGACAGAGTCTCTCTGTGTTAGTCTTCGCTGTCCTGGACTCGCCTTGTAGACGAGGCTAGCCTCAAACTCACAGTGATTCGCCTGCCTTTGCCTCCTGAGTGCTGGGATTAAAGGCGTGCACCACCACACCTGGGGTGAATAATTATTAAAGTGTATTTTCCTTTAATTTTAAGTTTGACATTTCTTTTTAAAATTAATTTTGTTTTTTTGTTTTTTTGTTTTTTTTTTTGTTGTTGTTGTTGTTGTTGTTGTTGAGACGGGGTTTCTTTGTGTAGCTTTGCCTGTCCTGGACTCACTTTGTAGCCAGGCTGGCCTTGAATTGATCCGCTTGCCTCTGCCTCTCGTGTGCTGGGATTAAAGGTATGTGCCACTACGCCCAGCCCTTAAAATTAATTTTCAAAGGTTTTATTTATTCATATTTTTGTGTGTATGCATGTGTAATTACATGAGTTTATGTGTACCATGTGTGTGCTGGCGCCCAAGGAGTATCAGATTCCTTAAGGAGTTGTAGGCACTGAGAGCTGCCTGATAGAGGTGCTGGGATCTGATTCTGCTTCTCTGTGAGAGCAGTGAGTGCTCTGGACCACGGGGCCAGCTCTCCAGCCGCAGATCTAATATTCCTTTATATAGAGAAAGGGGCTGTATTATTATATCTCATGTGGTTTAATTTTTTCTATGATATTTAGTGATAGACTTTACTAATTGTCACAAAATAAGACCATTATAATAGAATGATAATTTTTTTTATTTACTCATCTCTCACATCCTAAATTATCCTCCCCACCCTGCGTTCCTCCCAGCTGTCTTCTCCCTTCCTGGATCTATTGCTCCTCCATTTCCCATCAGGAAAGGGCAGGCCTCCCTGAGCATGGGGTAACAACATGCAGTGAGACTAGGCACAAACCCTCATAGCAAGGTTGGACGGAATGGAAGAGGAGGAAAAATCCAGGAGGAAAAGGGTTCCAAGAGCAGGCAGAAGAGCCAGAGACACCCACACTCCACCAGTAGGAGTCCACAAAAACCCACGCTCAGCAGCTACAGCATGCATGTCGAGAACCTTGTGCAGAACCGTGCAGCTCTGTGATTGCCACTTCACTCTGAGCCCTAGGAACCTGGTTTCCGTGGCTTCTTTTTTTTTCTAAGAGATATAGTAATAGATTTTACTAATTGTCTCAAAAAGTAAGACCATTATAATAGGATAATTCTTTAAAGAAGGATACTCCTTTCCTGTCTTACCCTTGCAATAAAGGCAAGGGCTAGCCATATATCTATTGAGGATTTTCTAAGTATTCTAATACTTAATTTTTACAATTCTGTGGGAAAAGTACTTCTGAAATTCCTATTCCATAGCAGAAAACAGACAAAACTATAGTTTGGTTTTGAAGGCTTGCTGTTAGTTTCTCACTTTAATTTTGCAACAGAGGTTTTTAGTTGGGCTAAAGAAGACGCCTAAAGAAGACATTGGATCCCCTGCTCCTCACCAGCTGCAGGGCCTGGGAGAGTGGGCCCTGCGTCTCTCCTGGGCAGCACAGCAGAGCTGGCCCTACTGGTGTGGGCACGGGTGAGCAAGACTGAGGCATGCGAACAGGAGATCTGGCCCTGCCCTTTGCAAGTTGCAGCATTGGATAAACCAGCTGGGGCAGCTCTGGTGGTATGAGCACAGGAGAGCTGGTGGACTGACCCGCTCTTCTACCACCCAGGCCCAGATCCAGGGTTAAGTTAGCCCACCCCAACATCAACTCTATTTTTGAATTGTTGGGGTGTGTGAAAGGGCCATCCTCCAGATCGAGAGCTGCAGGGTCTCTCTCCATGACACAGGCCAGCAACAGGATATCTGAGAAGAGTCCCAGTGAGGATCCAGTATTGATAGTGTTAGTAGGAGCCAGGGGCCTCCATCAGACCAGTGGACATTTGCAAGTAACGGTGTGTGCACAGAAGGGTGTCCTGTGTGACGCTCTGCGACACCCTACAGCTTTCATGGTGATCTCGGTTTGGTTTGGTTTTTAAATTTTCTTTTTGGCAGGGAGATTGCAAGGACAGAGGGTGGATATGAAGAGACGAGGAGATGTGTGGGATTGGGGCGCCTGATATAAAAATCACAAAGAATCAATGCAAAGTTAAAAAAAAAAAATCGAACACTATAGAAAAAGGATGATAAAAACATCTGCTATACCAACACACATAAATTTTTTTTTGTAAAAATTCTGCCACATACATAAAAATAGAGCCCATTACTTTTTTTTTTTTTTTTTTTTTTTTGGATAGAGTACGTTTTGATCTAAAGTAATAAAGAAAAATTTCAACTCTAAAGTTATCTGGACTATTTATTAATCATTCTAGGGTATGACACATTGTAAGATATAAGTTCTTAGCACTCTTAAAAACCTGAGATGTTTGCATCAAAGCGAGGCTAAAAGGTCAGGTCATCAGGCTGGGGAATGTAGGCTAAGGAGCATCTTAGTGCTTTTGGACTATTGTGAAAAACCAGTATAGAGTAAATGTCACAAAAACATCTATTTTGATACTTCTGCAGTCTAGAACCTCCAATATCAGGGCAGTGACAGACTCTGTACCTGCTATGGACCTCATTCCCTTGTCATGGATGGTTGGCCATCCTTTTCTTGTACCTCCTTCTATGACTGAAAGGACGCTAGGAATTTCTCTCTCTCTCTCTCTCTCTCTCTCTCTCTCTCTCTCTCTCTCTCTCTCTCTCTCTCTCTCTTTAAAGAAGGGAGCACACGTGAACATATATGCACATTTACCACACACATAAACACACTTACATACAAAATCATGGAGTCAGAAACCTTAATGCCTAGGGAAGAGAAGTCCGCGCGCGCACGTGCACACACACACACACACACACACACACACACACACACACACACACACACACACACACACAGTATGCTGCCTCTCAGTTCTGGCCTGCAGTACTGGGATGTCTTGCTTCCTTGGTGACTCTGCTTGGATATTTACAAATGTTTGTGTGCATCCACATTCCAGCCGGGGTTCCCAGGTGACAGGCAGGTCAGCTGTGACGGACTGTCCCTTTGGGTTTCTGTACACACAGTGCAGTAGGTAGATGGGAATGGAATGGCCAGTGAAGGAATTCCCTCTGTTGTTTTCTCTCTTGGTCCCCTGCTGGGGCAGCCTATCATTAGAAAGCTGAGTGGAATGCTTACAACTTTTGGTATAGATGAAAAAGCTTTTTTTTTTAAAGTTATGAAATGGAATGGATAAAATGTAAATTAGCTGATAATTAACTCTTAGAAAAGTTTTTAAATACCCATGAATAAAGCTGTTTAAATTTTCATAATTTATCTCTATAACCTTAAACTAATTCCTTACTAAAATAAGAATTTCCTGTCCTGTATAGTCATGGTTAACATTTTTCAGTTATATAATATATTTGGCTTCTTTAGCAAAATAAGCACTATTCCTAATTATTTTCCTTCCTTTTTTTTTTGACATACAGTTTCTCTATGTAGCCTGGCTATCTTGAACTGCTCTGTAGACTAGGCTGGCCTTGAACTCATAGAAATCTGACTGCCTCTGCTTCTCAGTAAAGGCATGCACTATCACTCAGCTTCCTGGTGATTTTTACAGCGAAAAAGGAGGTTTGTAAGAGTAGGGATGCAGTTTGTTCTTATTTAGGAGGATCTGGGGAACTGGTTTCATACCAGTACACAGGGCAACACTTTTCATTCTCTGAGATATGAAAAGGTACTGGGAACCAGCCAGCAAGTGAACCTCTGGTTCTCTTAGCATCTCTGTCTGCCTTTATAATAAATAGGCTGACGTACGTCTCTTAAGTTACATTCATGGATACACCTCTTGAAGCACATTTGAACCTGTGTTCCCATTAGAAGGCCAAGTGCTAAAGTTTGCTATTGTAAGATGATTTAAGCACCTGCCCTTTCTGTTAGTGGAAAAGAGGTGGGCTGTCTTGGCTTCTGAGTTTTGTTCAAAGGCTGGCTAGTTTCATGTCAACAATACAAGTCAGAGTCATTTTTGGAAGAGGAAACACCTTTTGAGAAAATGCTCTGTCTTAGTATTCTCTTGCTGTGAAGAAGCGCCATGACCGTGGTCTTATAAAGGAAAGGATTTAGTTGGGTCTGGCTCACAGTGTCAGAGGTCTAGTCCCTTGTCATCATGGCGGGAAGCATGGCAGCATGCAGGCAGACATGGTGCTGGAGGAGGAGCTGAGAGCTCTACATCAGGATCTGCAGGCAGCAGGAAGAGAGACTACTACCTCCAGTGACACACTTCCTCCAAGAAGGCCACACCCCCTAATCCTTTCAAAATGTGCTCCACTCTGGTGGCCAAGTATTCAAATCTTGGGGGCCAAATACTCAAAGCCTATTGGATCCATTCTTATCCAGACCACTCGTGCTCCACCAGGCTGGCTGTGGGCAAGCTGTGATGAGTTTCCTCCTTTGATGGTTGGTGTGGGAGGACCCAGCTCACTGTGGGTGGTTTTATCCCTGGGCCAGAGAATGCCACGAGGAGCAAACCAGAAAGTAGAATTTCCTCCATGCTTCTGCATCAGTTTTGCTTCCAGGTTCCTGCCTTGATTTCCTGCCCTGACTTCCCTTAGTTCTGGGCTGTGATCTGGAAATGTAAGCTAAAGTAAATCGTTTTCCTCCATGTTGCTTTTGGCCATAATGTTTTATAACAGAAACAGATACTCTTAACACAGTGACTGAAGGTGACAAAAACGAGCAAGAACAGTTTGACTGTATAGACAGTGGCTTTGCTCATCGCTGTGTGTGTCGTGGTGAGGGAAGATGCGCTAGTGCGAGGACCCAGTTACAATGGACCTGAAACCTCTTCACTTACCCCAGCCCAGGGGCATCGGCGGAGAGCAGCACCTTTAGGCACTGGCGCAGGTCTTTAGATTCTTGCTCTCTGTTTTTAACTGGAACTTATTTATTTAAAAAGCAATTTTAAAATTTTATGTGTATGGGTGTTTTATCTACATGTGTGTCTGTGTACCATTTGTGTGCCTGGTGCCCATGGAGGCCAGGCGCCAAATCTCTTGGAACTTGAGTTATAGGCAGTTGTAAGCCAACATGTGGGTGCTGGAGACCCTTAGGCCCTCTGCAAGAGCAAAAATAGTCTTAATTGCTGAGCCAACTCTCCAGGACCCTTGCCTGGTCTGGAATTCCCTATATTAGACTGGCTGGCCTCAAACTTACAGAGATCTTGCCTGTCTCTGCATGTGCAGTGCTAGGATTATATGCATGTGCCACCACATGTGGCTCCCTATTTTTTAATGTTACTTTTGTCTTGATCAGTTTTGAAACAAAAGTGTGCTAGTGAAATAACTCCAGGATTAAAAAAAAACAATCTGATGTGCATATGCAGGGTTTAGCTTAGGGCTTGGATATAAATAAGCTGCAAATGGTGGCAATGGTGATTGTTGGTAGTAATCTTTTCTAATTTTAAACACTAATCAATTGTTATTTTTATTTTATTCTTTTATTTTTTGTTTTTGAGATAGGGAGCTATAGAGATGAAGTTTTGTTTGCTTGTTTGTTGTTTTGTTTTGAGACAGTCTCTGTAGCCTTGGCTGGGCTGGCCTGGAAGACATAGACCAAGGCTGGCCTTGAGCTCCTAGAGATCCCCGTGCCTCTGCCTCCCTAGTACTGGGATTAAAGTGTGCACTGCTTTGCTCAGCATCCCTCCCTCTTTTCGTAAGCTTTACTTTTATTTTAAAGGTGTTCATTTTAAGGTCACAATTTGAGTTACAGTGCGTTGTGAAAGGTGACAGGGGCCTGGGGCTTAAAGCAGTGTGCTCTCCTTTCTCTGAAGTTGAATTTGCTAGTATTGTGGGAAATGCATTATAGGTCTCTGGTAAATACTTGTTTTAATTTGTTGTTTGTTTTTAAATAGGTAGGTTCTAGCTACGTAGCTTGCCTAGACCTTGCCCCTCAGTTGGCCAATAACTTGATGCAGCCTGCCTGTTCTGCCTCTTATGTGCTGGATCGCAGGTGTGCAGCTCCGTGCCTGGCACACTGAGACAGATGCCTTTCAGACTGATGCTTGGTATTGTCTCTGAATGCTACATTAGTTTGAGGATGTACTTAATACAGTAGAAAATGCACTTGTCGCCTCCATTGATACTAGTTAGTAGATACTGGGTACTATTTTCTGTGACATTTTGCATAGTAAAATTTTTATGCGTATGTAAGTCTTTAGCCACTCAGGTGACTGGATTTGGCTGTGTAGAGCTACAGAGCTCAGGACTGCTTGTTGCCAGTTTCTGTGGGGAGACACATTCATGTGGTTATGCCCACTTGCTTATTGATTTTGGTGCTTGATTGAACCCAGTGCCTTGCACATGGTAAACATACTCTGCCACTCAGCTATACCTCTAGTGGGGAATGGATTGAGAATTAAATCCTGTATAGCTGAGAGTGGCTTAAATTTTCTATCCTTCTGCCTTCGCCTCGTTGGGATTGAATTAAAGTCTTACAATGCTAGGCTACATCTTGTCTCTTCATATTTCGTGATGGTGACAGGCAGGCTCTTCAGGCCTTTCAGGTGCTTGGGGTCTGTAAAAACTAGAATTGAGACTGGGAAAAGTTAGACAAAGGGCAGGGCCTATGGCAACCAAGAAGAATAGGAACAGTGTGCCCAAGCACTGTGAGGTTGGAGCTTGTTCTGTCACTATAAGAAAAAAGAGGAGGGAAATTAGAAAGCTCCAGGGTAGACGAGGGGCTATAGTGGGCTGCTGCTAGGGTGTCATATGTTAATAAGGGTGGAGCCATAAAGCTCCAGTCAGTAGCTGTGTTAAGTGGAGACTGCCAGTGGACAAGGTGGTCTCATCGGTTTGGAAAGCCCACAGTGGGGTGTTTACACAACAGTGCACAGGCCAGCAGAAAGCTTAGCGTGAGTGACACAGCCTCACTCGCTGTTCAGTGTGTTTCTGGCGAAGGCGCTCACTAACCACAGTTAGAGAATGCCCCGTCAGGATGAGGCGGCGCCTTAGCCGATACCACAGGAATAGGCTGGATAAGCATGAAGCGTAAGTTTCAGCCTCATAAGCTCTTGGCACCCTGAGCATGTCTGGTCATCTACAAGTTTGACTCTGTTGTTTTTCTTAGAAGAATGTTTTAATTGATTGGAAATTCTACACCTTGTAGATTGTAGTGATACATAATTTTCTGAGGGGGTGGATGATCTGCTTTCTGGTGAGTTTGCCAAACCATATTATATTTCTTATATTAAAAAAAAAAAAAAAACCCAGATACATAAGCCTATTTTTACTTGTTGTTTCAGTCTTGGGACATTTCCAGGTGGGTTCATTTGAGTGTTTTCTTGGTTAGCCTTTAAAAATTATTCCCTATTCCGACCCTACACTACATCTGTTTTTCTTTGTGTTGGACACTGAACTTGGGGCTACCTGGAACACATAACAGGCATATGATGAGCCACTGAATTATGTACCCAGCCCCAGGATTCTTGAAAGTTAAAGGTTTTTTAACTTAATGAGCCTATCATGTTATCAAATTAAATATATTTTAATACTTTATGGCATTCTTGTTTGTTTTTGTCAATTTTTGCATTCTAATTCTTTGTTAATTTATGTTAAATGCTGCCTATTTTATTATGTTTCTAGAAATCTTAAGCTATCTTTCATTCTCAGCACATTGAGAAGGGGCCTGAGGAGGGCGGTCAGACAGAGCACATGATAGAGCACATGATAGAGCACATGATAGGGTCTTAGGACAGCTTTGGGAGGTGTTTTGTTTCCTCTACCACATGAATCCCAAGAGTCAAACTTAGGTCCTCAGGCCTGGCAGCTTGTGCTTTTATTTGCTGAGCCATCTTACCGCTTTGTAAAGTTAGATGTTTTTAATCCAGTGGGAAACAGGCTAAAGACACCTGTGCACTCATTGACCATGAGAAGTTGAGCCTTCACCCCTATTGACGAGTGTTCACAGTACTGTAAGGTCCTCTGCCTGTGAGATGCGCGAGCGTAGCAGTGACACAAAGCATGCACGCCTAACCACCCGATACCTGAGAGGATTTAAGGCCTGACCCATGAGATGGAAGCCATCTGACAAGAACCTGTGACTAGATTGGCCATGGAACTAAGGGAAAACTAAATCCTAGTGCTGTCTGCTAACAAACAGAGCACAGCAGCAAGCGACTCCCAACAGCATCCTGCTGTACTCAGATCAGGCCTTGCTCGGCCACCATCAGAGAAGCTTCCTCTTGCAGCAGGTGGGAGCAAATACAGAGGCCATAGCTGGACAGTGTGCAGAGCTTGGGAGACCTTGGACACTCAGTACTGAACGGGGTGTCTCCATCATTACCTCCTCCCCTCATGGCTCAGCGGACCTTTGAAAGAGGAGGCAGAAAGAGTGTAAGAACCAGAGATGATGGAGGACACCATAGAAACAAGGCCTTGTAAACACAGCACTACTGAAGTCCATAGGGACTCACGGAGACTGTGGCAGTGTGCGCAGAGCCTATGCAAGTCTGGGCCTGATGGGGTTGCAGTGTTGTGTGGAAATGAACACAGGCCCCCATCCTTATTGGGGTGTGTCAAGGGCTCTAGTTATAGTGAAAAAGTTGGTATATTCATCAAGATTAACCAAGAATGTTTTGAACATAGTATAAAAAGAATGCTTATGTTTGTTAGTTTTATATCAGTTTGACACAAGCTGGAATCATTTGGCAAAAGGCAACCTCAATTGAGAAATATCTTCATAAGCTTTGCCTATAGGCATAATGCCGCAGTACAGTTTCTTAGTTAATGGTTGATGTGGGAGGGCCCAGCTCCTGGGGCTGATGACACCCCTGGATAGGTAGTTCTGCGTAGTGTAAGAAAGCAGGCTAAAGCTTGGCGTGGTGCCTCACGCCTGTAATCCCAGCACTCTGGGAGGCAGAAGCAGGTGGATCTCTGTATTCGAGGACAGCCTGGTCTACAGAGTGAGTCCAGGACAGCCAAGGCTACACACAGAAACCCTGTCTCTGAAAACAAACAAACCAACCCACCCCCAGGCCCCCAAAAGCAAGCAAACAGGCTGAGCAATCCAGAAAGCTTTTTTCATGACATCTGCTTCAGTTCCTGCCTGGAGTTCCTGCCCTGTCTTCTGCAGTGATGGGGTGTGACCTGAGAGCTGTGAGAAGGGAATAAGCCCTTCGCGCCTCGCCCCCCCCCCCCCCCTTTCAGAGCATCAGAAACTAAGACAATGTGACGCAGAAAGAAGACAGTATACAGGACTAGGTGTCAGAGGCCTGTAACTTCAGATGTTTGCGAGGCCAAGGCAGGAAGATAGAAGGTCAGAGCCTCCCTGGGTTACAGAGTAGCAGTTCAAGGTCAGTCTGGGCAACTTCTGGTACCAAGGCTTGGTGATAGAGTATGTGCCTGGTAACTCTGAGGTTTTAGGTTCAAACCCTGGGATTGTATGTATGTAGAAAGATGTAGAAAGCAAAGAAACCTAAGTAATACATATAAAACCTTTGCGCATACATAAGGATGGCTCAGTGATTAAGTCTGAAGCTCTTACAGAGGACCTGGGTTCAGTGCCCAGCACCCACATGGCAGCTCACAGCTGTCACTCCTGCCCCAGGGATCTAGTCTTCTTCTGACCTCTTTGGGTACTTTGCTTACATGCTGTATTTACATACATGCAGGTATGTCAAATAAAAGATAAATCTTGAGAAAAATGTAAAGTTGGCTTAAAAATTATGTCTGTATATCTGTGTATGCATATGTGTGTGTGTGCTGGCGCGGAGTATCTTGTGCCCTTGCTCGCTCTCCATCTCGGTCCTTGAGATAGAGTCACGAATGCCTTTGACTAGACTGGATGTTACCACACGGTGCCCTTCCCCAAATAAATAAATAATATGAGAAAGAAAGCCGTTCTACGTATAACATGTAGTAAATACTCTGACAATAGCAAAACCTCTGCAATGTGTGGCCTTTTTCCATCCCAAGTCTCTGTCAGACTCTGAGTCTGAATAGTTTACTCTTCGTAGGCAAAGTTCATATTGGAGTTATCTAGCATTTTTCTCTCACGGGATTATAGATTTGCTTGCTACAAACGAAAATACACATTCTTCCTAACAGAGAAAATAGAAATTTAAGCTACTAGCTCAAAACATTCTTTTTTTTCTTTTTTGAAACAGCCTTGGCTGTCCTGAAACTCCTGCTGTAGACCAGGCTGGCCTCGAACTCAGAGATCTGCCTGTTTCTGCCTCCTGAGTGCTGGGATTCCACGTGGCTTTCAAAACAGTTTTGTAGCTTTCCCATTATGCTGCCTGTCTAGGGTTTCGATTACTGTGATAACACACAACAAGAAACAGGTTGGGATGGAAAGGGTTTGTTTTGCTTACACTCTCATATCTCAGCCCATAATGGAAGGCAGTCAGGACAGGAGCTGGAGCAGGGAAGGAGCCTGGAGGCAGAAGCTGGCGTCGTGGAGGCCCTGGGGGTGCTGCTTATTGCCTTGCTGTTCATGCTTACAGCGTCCAGGACCTGCAGGCTTGCCAGCCAGTCTGGTGGACACATTTCCTCAGTTGAGGCTCCCCTTCCCCCAAGGACTGTCCTGTGTCAAGTTGACAGAGACTAACCAGCAGTCTGACTTGAGGACACCCTTCCCGTCCCCCAGGGCATTTAAATTAGGTCCAGAATATTTTCAGACCTTACCTGCTTTGCTTCTTCCTTTTCTTTTCTTTTTTGTTTTTTGAGACAGGGTTTCTCTGTGTAGTCTTGGCTGTCCTGGACTCACTTTGTAGACCAGGCTGGCCTCGAACTCACAGGGATCTGCCTGCGTCTGTCTCCCGAGTGCTGGGATTAAAGGCATATGCCACCACACCGGGCTTAGACCTCACCTGTCATGGCTTCCTGCCTAACCAGTCCCTCTCCCCTTTACTTTGGGTTTGAGTTGACCTGCTGAGACACCTCAGGGTTTCCTAGGCTGTAAGGCATGGTGCTTCAGTCCTCTGTCTTTGGATAGAAGGGTCTGATAACTAATCTGTTTATTCCTCATCAGCCGGCACGGATTGATCTCTGCAGGTACACTCCTACTATCCTATAAAGCATCTCTTAATGCTTTGTTTTCTAAGTAAGGAGACTACATGAAGCAGTGTTGCTGCGCAACTCTGACATGGTTGTCTTGGCTGCATTGTGAATACTAGGATTATCTCTTCTCAGTCAGATGGAGTCACTGACTGCTCTTTGAAGCTACTGGTATTTAAAAATGGTACCGAAGTGGGTTCCCATGGCAATACTGTACCCACTTATTTTTGGCAAACACTGCATCTTTTTACAAGTTAGGTGGAGAAAGAGAAGTGTTCTTTGAGTTTATTTATAAAAATCAAGCCAGTTTAGGATTTTGGTCTTTTTATCTTTCAAGAGATAAAGGAAAAGACTGTTAGATTAAGCAAAAATTAACGAAAAAAAAGTTTTTTAATGAAAGTTTAAAAAAAAATATATATTTTTTTTGGTTTTTTGAGACAAGGTTTCCTTGTGTAGCCTTGGCCATCCTGGACTCACTTTGTAGACCAGGCTGGCCTCAAACTCACAGCGATCGGCCTGCCTCTGCCTCCTGAGTGCTGAGATTAAAGGCGTGCGCCACCACGCCCGGCTTTTAAAACATTTGTTTTTAAAGTTAGCCTCTAGTGCCTTTTCCTCCCTCTTCCCTTTACCCCCTTTTTCTTCTCCTTGGTTTTTCAAGACAGGGTTTCTCTGTGTATCCCTGGCTGTCCTGGACTCACTCTATAGGCGAGGCTGGCCTCGAACTCAGAGACTCACCTGCCTCTGCTGGGATTAAAGGCATGTGTCACCACTGCCCAAGTGTGTGTTTTATTCTTATGTAAAAGTTTACTTTTTTAAGAATGAGAAAAAAGATTTAGTTTTATGAGTGTTCTGCCTGCATGTATACTGGGCCCCATCTGTGTTCCTGGTGCCTACAGATATCAGAAGAGGGCATTGACACCCCTGGAACTGTGCAGTTACAGACAGTTTTGAGCCACCATTTGGGTGCTGGCAAATTGAACCCTGGTCATCTGGTTGAGCAGCCAGTGTTCTTAACTACTGAGCCATCTCTCCAGCCATACAAGTTTATTTTTGAGTGAGTGAATGAATGATTGAACCTAGAAGGTTTGCTTTCTAGACGGTCTGCTAAGCCCTGGATTTGTATTAAACGAATGTTTCCTGTCTCATAATTAGACATGAAAAGTTTAAATAAATAAAAAACTAAAAATTAAACCTAAAGCCAGGTCTAACCTGAAAATACTTGCACAAGTAACATTATTTCGACAGAGCAGGTTATATTTGAGAATGTGTGTGTATGCACATATGAATACAATCAATGAGAGAAGAGTGCTCAGACATGCTTAGAGACTGCAGCAGTGATGCCGTGTGCTATCTTGGTGATGATTTCCCAGCTCTTTTAGGCTGAGTGAGACTTTGTACAGGGTGGTTAGGTTGAATGAGGAAGGGAGGCCTACTAGTGCGGACAGTGTGCTTTACAGTGAACTTGCCTCTTACTGTCTGTCTTTAGTAATACTCAAATTCATCTCAACATTTGATTTGTGTTTTTTTTTTAAGAAGTACTAATAACATTATTAATCTGATACAGTCTTCTATTTAGTTTTTTAAAAAAGATTTATTTACCGGGTATGGTGGTGCACGCCTGTAATCCCAGCACTTGGGAGGCAGAGGCAGTCAGGTCATTGTGACTTCAAGGCCAGCCTGGTTTACAAAGTGAGTCCAGGACAGCCAAGGCTACACAGAGAAACCCTGTCTCAAAAAACAAAACAAAACAAAAAACATTTATTTATTTATTGTGTATACCGTTCTCTGCCTGCATGTGTGCCTGCAGGCCAGAAGAGGGCATCGGATCTCATTATAGATGGTTGTGAGCCACCATGTGGCTTCTGGGAATTGAACTCAGGACCTTTCGAAGAGCAGCATTGAACTCTTAAAAAGTCCTCTTTTGGAAGAGCAGCCAGTGCTCTTAACCTCTGAGCCATCTGTCCAGCCCTCTTCTATTTAATTTTATTCTCTAAATTGGACTTAATGTTTGGTTAACTCAGACTTTTGAGGTTTCCAGTATTTCAAAAGCAAGCTAATCCGATGTTTTCTAGTTTGGTTCATTTTTCTTGTTGCTGTGTGAATATTTTTTTTCAATTTTAAGATTTATTTATTATTACGTATACAATATTCTGCTTGCATGTACACTTGCAGGGCAGAAGAGGACACCAGATCTTGTTATAGATGATTGTGAGCTACCATGTGGTTGCTGGGAATTGAACTCAGCACCTGTGGAAGAGAAGGCAGTGCTCTTAACCTCTGAGCCATCTCTCCAGCCTCTGCTGTGTGAAGTTTTAAAGCAACACATCCTTTGAAACTAACAAATTAGATTTTTAGGAAGTTAGTATTTAATATCCTTGGTTCATTTAGCAAGTTCCACCCACAGGATACATAAGAGAAAAGCACAGGCAGCAGTAGTTCCGTCCTGGTGGGCTCTGCCTGCAGGAGGTCAGTCGGAGAGCCTTGGCGGTCTGCAGGTTTGCACTCAGCGTTAGGATAACGCCTTGTCTGGCTGCCACCCTCCTGTAACTGTGTAACTTAGATTCTGAGTGATAGTGTGTGTTTCGTTTTCTCTCTGTGATAGTCTTAAACATTAGGCAGAGGAAAAAAAAAAAGAGTTTACCTCCTACTTCTGCAGTCACTGTAGAGGAGCTCTTTCCCAGGCAAGGGTTATTCTACTTAGTGTCCATGTCAACTCTCTCTGTAGACCAGGCTGGCCTCAAAGTCACAACCAATGGCCTGCCTCTGCCTCCCTGAGTGCCGGGATCACAGGTGTGTGCCATCGAGCCCCACTTTTAAAAATGCCTGTTTTTTTGGGGGGGGGTGGTAGTTTCAAGACAGGGTTTCTCTGTTTAGCCTTGGCTGTCCTAGACTCCCTTTGTAGACCAGGCTGGCCTCGAATTCACTGTGATCCGCCTGCCTCTGCCTCCCGAGTACTGGGATTAAAGGCGTGTCCACGCTGACTTAAAAATGCTTTTGAAAGAAGGCACCAGTACATTGCCCAGGCTTGCCTCAGCTCTCACTGTGTGACCCAGGATGCCCTTGAATTAGTGTGGGTCCCCCTGCCTCAGCACCCTGAATGCTGGGATGACAAGTTTGCACTGTCAAGGCTGGCTGGGTCATTTTTACTTTACTGCCTTTGTCTAAATCCTTAGTATCTTTTCTTTTTCTTTTTCTTTTTCTTTTGCCTAACCTTTAGCAACAATGTTCTGTTCTTGCCTATCTGCCAGCTTGTCCTAAATATAGCCACTGGATTAATCTCAAACTGCAGACACAATTAGGTTACTCTTTAGCTGCAGGATCTCATCCTGTAGACTCAGAGCTCTGCAGCAGATGCACATTGGTGTCCCTCAGCATTCCTGACTGAAGTCCATGTGGTCATTTGTGTCCTTTCCCCCTCTCACATTAGGTGCTTGCTTTGTTGATGTGTGGCTCTTCTTTTCCCCTTTTGTTTCCAGATACTGGAGTGGATAAAGGGAAGCTTCAAGGCTGTTAGCAGTGGTGTGCTTGTGTGTCTAGTTATGAAGGGAGGAGCTTGAGGTTGTCCACTTGACACTCCTGGGAAGAAGGAGCCTCAGTTGAAGGACTGTCTTCATCACACCAACCTGTGGGGTGCTTTCTGTATTGCTAATTAATCTGGGGGGCCGCCTGGCCCATTGTGGGAGGTACCAGGCACAGGGAGGTGGTCTGGGCTGGGGAAGAAAGGGAACTGAGTATGAGCCTGAAGGCAAGAGAGCTGCATCTCTCCAGGGTTTTTCCTGTGGTTCCTGCTTGAGCCCTCCCCTGCCTTCCCTTGGACTGTGACCTGGAAATGTAAGACAAAGAAACCACTTTCCCAGCTGCTTTTGGTCTGAGTAAGGAAAAGCGAGTGGAAATGTTTCTGAAGTGAATTGCTGAAGAAGCCGGCACTGCTGCGCTGGGTCAGTTTACTAAAGTTTTAGGTACCCAGCTGCATTTATTGTACTTCTGTTTTGTTGTTTCTTAAGCCAGTCTTTAAAGAATGCATGGTGCATATGGCCTCCTAGTTTGCAGAATAAATGATTGCCATTTGTAGCAGGTGTTCCGAGTGTTCTTAGACTCCACTGATCACTCACCTAGACAGTAGAAGGAATACTGCAGTACTTGACAGAGAACAAAACACAGTTCACACAAAAAGGGGGGGGGGGGGATCTTGCAAGCAGTGGACGTGGCATAAACGGGAGGTACTTGTGAAGTTGGTGAGTCTGCGGCTAAGCGCAGGGCCATGGAGGACACTGTCAGCAGCTGTTCTCAGATGACACTGGTCCTGTAGAATTGGTGACATTTTATTCCCTGCAAGTTTCTCTAATCCAGGCTTTAAAGGAATAGTCAGCAATGGCACTGCCGTTCCTGTCGGCATATAACCAAGGGAGATTGCCACATTTTATTGTGAACCTATTTTCAGTTTGCTGACACTACCAGAGAGTCCTTGTTTGTGAACCCACATTGGAAACTGGAAGTACTGCTGAGCCACGAAAGCGTGGAAAGTGACTGCAGTGGAGCTGGCGGGGCTGACCCAGCTCACGTGGGTCTGCTTGTTGCCTGGACCATCCTCACGTTGGCATGAGAGGCTCTGCCAGGCGTTGCGGAAGGAGTCCTGTTCAAGGTGGTGAAAGTCGGTTGGTTCTAGTCAGGCCTTGTCAAGGTCTCTGGAGGAGCAAGAGTGGGATGTTCTCTGTTGTACAGAAGCCGTTGATACTGTGCAGCAAGTTCAGAGCCCAGGCCATGGCGATGCTGTTCGCTGTCACTGACTGTCAGGATTTTAGAACACTTGTGCTAGTCTATCAGATGTTAAACCATTGCCACGGGGAAAGCCATGCCGCTTACTCTTCTGGCTCTCTACCAAGGACAGATATAACAAGCTTTCCAACTGAAATAGTGTTTTCTTGAGATTTTTTGTTTTGTTTTGTTTAATTCTTTTGGTATCTTCTTCATGCGGATGCTCAGTGTGTTTACTCTGTATTTGATTGATTTGTGGTCTCCTGTATCTTATGTCTCACATTTCCCTACCTTCTCTGATTTCTATAGACTTAATCAAATCTTCCTTAGTTCCTTTCCTTCTCAATTACTGATTCAAAAGTAATTTTTCTTAATTTGGTGTTACTTTTTCTTGTTTGTTTGTTTATTTGTTGTTTTTGAGACAAGGTTTCTCTGTATAGCTCTGGCTGCCCTGGAACTCACTGTGTAGACCAGGCTGGCCTTGAACTCATAAAGATGTGCCTGCCTCTGCCTCTGGAGTGCTGAGATTAAAGGTGTGTGCCACCACCACCTGGCTTATTGCATATTTATATAGATTCCTTTTCAAAGTTCATCCAGTGATCTCTGCCTATTACTTTTATTGTTTAAGGTCTACATTGGCTTTATTGAACTTTCCTTCTTTGCTTTGTTTCGTTACAATCAGGGCTTATTTCGATGTGTAGTCTTTGCTTCTTGTTTAGATATATGCTGCTGTCGATTAAGACCTGGATGGCCATACTGCTTAGTCTTTATAGAAGATGTTTTATTTTGGACCCACTTAAAAGTCACCAGTGCTGGGCCTGATGGTCTACACTGTGGCTCCAGCTGTGTTATGAGGGTTGTGATTCAAGGACTACCTGGGCAGTTCTCAAATTGTGAGGCCCTATCTCAACAGAGAAAAGCAAACAGTTCAGGAGGGCGGATGTGTGCCTCAGGGGCGGCACACTTTAAGACAGTGAATGCTCTGGATATAGAATTAGAAGCGTGCCAGCTACCAAGCACCCAGTCCTGCTGGGCACTGGATACCTGCTCACGTCATTCTCTCTACCTTGATTTGATTTCTCTTTTTGGTCATGAAATTTGATATTTTACTCCATTTGGGCTGCTAAACTAAAACTTTCTTAGATTAAATAATTTGTAAACCATAGACATTTATTTTTCATAGTTCTGGAAACTGGGAAGTTAAAAGATCAGGGTACCAATAGAGTATGCAAGCCTTCCTTTCATGGTTGAATGTGGTAGAGGGGCAGACAAGCCTCTCTGTGCTTTTTTTTTTTTTTTAAATAAGACAGACACTGTTTCCATTCATGAGGAGTCTGCTCTTCAAGGACCTCCTTGTAATAGGGTTGCATTGCAGTTAAATTTCAGCATGAACTTAGCTGGCAAACATACAGACTGTGGTACCTGTCAATGAACCTTCCTCTTTGTCTTTTCAGATCTGCTAAAGTATTTAATGGAAAGAATGAAATAGACCCCCCCCCCCCACGGTTTCTCTGTGTAGCTTTGGCTGTCCTGGGCTCATTTTGTACACCAGGGTGGCCTCGAACTCACAGGCCTGCGTCTGTCTCCCTGGGTGCTGAGATTACACGCACGCGCCACCACGCCTGGGTAATGAAGTAGTCTTAAAACGATAAATTCTAATGGAAACAGGGATCTTTCAAACAAGAATTAATTTTTCTGTCCCATGAGTCTTGCAGAATGCTATAAGTGTTAGTTGAAATGTATAATATGTTCTTATTGATTACTTTAGACTGCAACGTGACTTAACACTCTATATGTAATCCCCCGTGGAGGGATATACTTAGGCCCATGCCTCATGTTAACTTGAGGAATCTGTTACAGCCTGAGACCATCCTAGGTGTGTCCAGGTAACATCTGACTGCCCAGTCTAGAAGGACTACCACTTACTGTTGATTGCGATCTTGTGAGCAGTGCAGGAATGGAGGCAGAGCCCCACACTGTGCCCTCAGCAGGAGCATCACTCAGCTCAGGTTAAAGTGGATCCTTGACTTTATAGCCCCATCCAGGAGTTGTCAGTATGGAGCAGAATTGGCACTGAGTAAGCACAGAAAGAAAGGCGCCCAGACAGGATGAGCATGGCCACTAGCAGGGGGTAGGGACTTCAAAGAAGACTTGCAGGTTATTAAAAGACATTTTTAACAGATTTTAAGTGCAGAGTTCCCCCAGGGAAGGAATAAAACATCCCCAAGTGTGGATATGGCACCCCCTAAAGGATAGCATCAATGATACACCGTTTGGTGGCTTTTAAGGTATATCTCAAAGGTTACTAAGACGTCCCCTAACTTGTTTAAATAAGTGAGATTATAGGATGGCTCTAGAAGCCCTTGGATGGGATTACAACTTGATCAGAGCTAGAGCCACTAGAACTGTATAAAGTTAGGGCCTGTTTCTAGTAAGAGTTCTAGAAATTTCAGGTTTACTGCTGGAAAGACAGAGCCGATTTCTTGATACTTAGCTGGCGAGAAGATTCAACCAGATTCCTGGGCGATGGGCTCCTTTCCCATCTCGCCATCATTTCTATCTCTCTTCTAGTCAGTGATGCTCATAGGGCGGTGGCTCCTGAGTCTTCAGACAGCTTATCTGGTACCCTGAAATGCAGACCCAAGGTGAGTTGAATGAGGATGCCCCGTTGGCTCGTATGAAGATGGCCCCGTTGGCTCGTATGAAGATGGCCCCGTTGGCTCGTATGAAGATGGCCCCGTTGGCTCATATGTTTGAGTATTTGATCCGCAGCTGGTGAAACTGGGAAGGATTAGGAGGAGACATGTCCTGGTTGGAGGAGATGTGTCAGTGGAGGCTGGCTTGGAGGTTTCAAAAGACTCAAGTTATTCTCAAGTGTGTATCTTTCTGCCGTGCGGTTACACCTCTCAGCTCTCACGTTCGGAAACCCCCATTACAGATACTTTTATTTATTCTTTGAGAATTTTAGTTTCATTTATACAGTGTAGTTTGATCATATCTACCCCCCACTATCTCCCTCCCCTCCTCCTAATGCCGTTGACTCCATCTTCCTCCCAACTTCATTTCCTCCAATTTTTGGGTACTCATAACTGCCTGAGTTCAGTCAGTGCTGCCCATACGTGTATAGTTGTGGGAAGTGTCCATTGGGGCCTGAGAAACCTACAGTGACTGCTCCCCAGCAGAGATGCCTGTCTCTCAGTAGCCATCCACTGCTAGTAACTCCTTAGCTGCAGCGTTGACTGGCTTGACCTGGTGTAGGTGACCACAGGCAGCTGACGTGAGTTGATGTGTGCAACAGCTGTACTGTATCCGTCAGTCAGCTTTTCACAGCCCTTCTCCAGTCTTCCAGTTTTACACTCTTCCACCCAGTCTTCCATTGTGTCCCCCGAGCCGTGGCTGAGGGAAGTCCACACAGATGATTCCCCCCCAGCTTGTTCAGCACTCACACTTACTTATTCCCAGGGCCTTAGCTGATTGTAAGTCTCTGCGTTAACCACTTCTCTGCAAAAAGAAGCTGACTCAAGCCGAAAGCAACAAATCTGTGGGTATAAACATAAATATTTAGCATGCCCATTTAGCAAAACAACAGTAGGTTCTCTCTCGGCCTGTGATTGCTCTAGTCATGGGCTTTTGACCAGGTTTGCAGTGCAAAGCTGAAATCCCTCCTGTGGGGCAGGTCTCATATCTAATCAGGAATCAGTTGGTCACCCCACCGTAACTGTTGTGCCTCTAGTGTACCAGTGGATATATCTTGCCAGGCAGGTTAGTATTGTAGCTTTCAGAGTTTTAGTACACTGAGTGAGACTCATTGACATCTTTTGTCCAGCCATCAGGGTAAGGGTTTTCCTGGTCAGTCAATATTAATAGAGTCAGTAGTGTCTTCAGCATTTAGCTATGGTGAGCAAACAAAGAGCTTTCTTTTGTCTTTTGGAGTCAGGGTCTTATGTAGCTCAGACTGGCTTCTAACTGTGTAACTGAAGTTGACCTTGAACTACTGGTTTTTCTGCTTCCGTTTCCCAAATGTTCAATTTATAGGCGTAAGCCATCAAGCCTGTATTATGTTTCCTTTTGTAATTCTTATTTTCTATATTTATGTATTTTGTTAATGGGTTGTAGTTGTTGCAGGGTGTATGTTGAGGATTTTAAAAGTGTATATTTTCAATTAGCTACTTGTCATAATTTGGAAAGCCTTTTGTTCATTTTTCACTGTTGGCTGACCTTTACATGACAGTTCATGAAGTGCCAGAAGATTGTGTCATCTTCCATACTTACTTTATTTATTAAATTGTGAGTATAATAAAACTGAGTATCAAAAATATTTTATACTACCCAGGTACTGTTGTGTACACCTTTAGTCCCAGCACTTGAGAAGCTAAGGCAGGCAGAACTCTGAGAGTTCAAGGCTCACCAGGAATGCATAGTAAGATCCCCATCTCAGAAACAAATAACAAAAACCCCAAAACAAAACAACAGATAAGCAAGAACTAGAGGCTGTCTTATGCTCTATAAAGTTTCCTGATAAATAGCCACCTAAAAACTCACCTGCTTTTCAGCTAACATTCCACCTTATATTGCTGTCACTGTAAAATATCAACCCTGCTTTGTGGAAGTGAGAAAATAGTTTCTTCTGAGCCAAATACAGGTGATCATGCTCTAAGGAAAAAAACAGTTCTCCCAAATGACATTTGACCCCAGAAAAGCTTGTCATGATTTTAACATTGAGTTAAAGTGTTTGAACTTATAGGTGGTCCTCTCTGTTAGTTCATTTTTCATTATAGTGATAAGCTACTTGAGGTTGGTTAACTTTATAAAGAGATTTTGATCATAGTTTTGGAGGCAGAACACCTAAATCAAGTGACCCCGTGGATTAGTCCTTTGGTGAGGCGCTATTTGCAGTTGTATCAAGGTACAGGTGCAGGTGGAGGCAGATACCATATTGCCAGTTGGAAACCAGAGACTGACGAAGGGGCTGGGCTTCTCTTATGGGCTTCTCATGTGGGCGTCTCAAATAATTCTGAATAAAATTATAATTCTTCCCTTAGCAAAATATTACCAAAGTTAAAAAAAATAAGTAGCCACTGTTTCAATTTTTAGAGAAATTAAAAAGATAGGGGTAAAAATAGACATTAAGTAAATGTTCCTTAGCACATATTTCAGGAAAGGACTTGCCCGTTTGGGGCCTTGTTGGAAGGAATCTTAATAGTAGCAAAGAGGCTCAGAGTTCATCAGCCCTCAGCCTGTGGAGCCTGATTTGCTGCTTTTTGACCAGGTAGGTGGCCTTCTGTGCCGCTCATGAGACAGCCTTGTCATGCAGTTGGGAATCTGCACTTGTTGGTACTGTGATTTTCACATGAATGCTTCTCACTGAGAATTTACTTCTGCTCAGTCAGTGCTGATCTCCGACACCCTTTCCCAGCGTTTAACCATATGTTAGACAAGATGAGGCCTCCGTAGACGTTAATGGTAGAGGCCCATACAGCTCACTTCTCTGCAGGTCAGACGGTATTTGGTCTTTGCAGCCTGATTTCATCCAGTAGATGTTTCTTTTCAATATAGAAAGATGCCATTTTCAGAGTAGTATTTCTTTTGCAAAATAGGTTCCACGGAATACTATAACTTAGAAAAGTTGGAAGTTCTCTTTTGGAAAAAAAGGAGGATTCTACCATTAAAAGTATGTTTAGGTAAGGTTTCTTACTGTCTGTTGGAGGTTCATAATGCACTCAGCATATTCAAAGTCTGGAGGTGAGGTGTGTACACTTAGGAAACTTGTCGGATGCAGCACTTCTAAGCATACATGAGGAACAGCTGCTCCCTTTCTTCCTAAACACTGCACACTGGAGATAATGGGGCGTGTGACTTTAATATGAGTTCAGTGCACTAGGCTCACTTGCGCTAGCATCGCCACAGACCAGTCAGTAATGGCCTTTGCTGTGATGCTGTCATGGCTAAGATGTCACTAGGTGTTGACAACATGTCAGCTCTGCTCTCATCTTAGAGGCCCACAATCATTTATGTGGCCCATCGTCATTACTGTGCCACTAAATAGCCTGTAATTAGCCTAGGATGTTGACAATATGATTAATAAATAAACAATTTATTACTTTAACTCTCCTCTGTAGAAAATAGTGGATACTTAACAATTGTTCATTGTTTCAGTGTGGTTGATGCTTGACCCACGTATGACTGTGACAGGGCACAACAGTCTCAGCACGTTTGCATGTGCGTTGCTGACAAGCCAGAGCAGATCTCCTGTAAGCTAGTCTTGGCACTTAGACAAAGCGCTTCAGAAAGACTCATACAATGAGCCGGTTGAGATGGCCTCAAGACAAGGTTGTTCAAAAGTCACTGTTTTTGTATTATTTATGCGTCTGCTGGTTACGTGTTCTTTTCGAGTGGTGATTAGAATGTTGAAACTAGAATTAATGTTGAAGACTTTTTTCCTGATAATCTCTAAAGTCAAGCACATAGTCACCTGCTGCGGAGAGTGTTGACATCTAACACTATCTTGGCATGTGTCACCACAGATGGGTGGCATGCTCATAGACGTTTTCTTTTGGGCACTGCTGTGGTCAGTCTCCATTGTGCATCTCTATCTGTACCTGACATGGAGGAACTTCAAGAGCACAATAACTCCTTAAAGTAAGTTTCCTGCCATGATTGTGACTGGGCCAGCTTGGTCTACATAGTGAGTTCCAGGACAACCAGGGTTCTGTAGAGAGACCCTGTCTTAAAAATAACAGCAACACAAACACACCTACAAAATGAAAGCACAACCCAAAAAAAAAGACAAAACTCCAGCCCCCTAATTGTGGACTGGATAGAATTAGTGCATTTTTAGCCTATGTTTCTTCATCTTATAGTTACATAAGGTTGTTACTTACTAGAAAAACCTCTTTGCTTTGACCCTTACGAAATTGGATTTCTAATATCGAAGGTCCTGGGTAATGTCTAGTTGCCTTTTACATAATGAATCTGTGACTTTGCTGTTTCTCGCTTCTTACAAGTTGCCTCCTCCACAAGGAAAGCTTGTCTAGTTTTCTCTTTCTTAAATAGGATTTAATAGAAGAGTAGAGAGCCAGTTGTGCTACCAAGTTGTTACTTGACTATTTTATCCGTAAATTTTAAAACTGTAACCTAAGAAACTATTATTGTGTGTATGGTGTGGCTTTGTGTGCTGTTCAGCACAGTTTTGTGGGGTCAGTTCTCTCCTACCTTAAAGTGGGCTCTGGGGGATTAAGCTCAGGTCAGCAGACGTGTGGGCTACAAGTGCTTTGTCCAGCCAACCACCTTGGCCCAGCTATTGAGTCCAGGGTGGTGATTCATCTTATACCATCTTAGCGGTTTCTTTGTTGAACAGTACAAATAAGTAGACTGTGAAAATTTTATATCACCCCTTCAAAATGGAAGATCACATTAATAGTGTCATCATGTTGCCAGAAGCCCACTAAAGGGAAACTTGTTAGAAGGCTGGGCAGAAGATGTGCCCTGCGTGCAGTCTTTCAGATGGATGCAGGTAGGGTGATGGGTTGGAGACAGCAGGAGCAATGATGTCAGTAGGTAATGTCCCCTCCACTTTCTGGTCTGAGAGGAATAAAGCAAGAGGGAGACCGCTCTCAGACTTCAGTCCTGTATGTGGCAGATACAGGGCCATAGGAGTCACAGTGGAGGGTGGCCCTGGGAACAGTAGGCGGATGGATAGCGTCAGAATGAATGAAAGCCCTCTGCCCTCTCCAAGAGCTTGGGTGAGTGACTACATGAGCTAGCACAGTCTAAACCAAGTGTTCTCAATGTGTGGGTTGCAGTCCCTTTGGGGGTCAAATGACCCTTTCACAGAGGTCACCTAAGACCATAAATTATGATTCTTAACTAGCAAAATTAGTTATGAAGTAGCAATGAAAATAATGTTATGGTTGGAGGTCAGCACGCCCAAGGAACTGTATTAAAGGGTCTAAGCATTAGGAAGGTTGAGAACCACTGTTCTAAACCAACATCTCTTGCTGGAACTCTCGGTTGTGAGAGAAGGTACATGTTGCTGACAGTGAAGCCTCAAGCTTACAAGGGCTTTAAGCCTTCAGTGTAGCCATGAACTAAGTAATTACCTATACCCTGAAAACAGGGCCTTCTTCTGTTTATTTTTATATTACAAAGAGTTATGCAAATGTACAAAGGTATTCATTATAATACTTTTGATATTATACTAACAGTGACATCATATGTAATATATAAAATACCTATGATATTAAAATATGTAATAATCAGAGAAGCACAAATGTACTATTAAAATAATCTTTTATACCCAGACAGTGGAATACTGGGGCAGCCATTAAAACTGCTGATTAAGGTGGATGGTTATTGAGCAAAAATTTGTTTATGCTATGTAAAAAAGACTGTGTATAATTTTGGGGTGGAAAAGATGTTGAAAAGTGTGTTTCGTGTGTATGTACGTTGACAGGTAGGCTCTGGAACTAAGGGATCAACAGGCGTCCTTTAGACCAGGCTTGCTTAGTGCTAGACTTCTTGTCTAGCATGTGCAAGGCTCTGACGACCCCTAGTTTCAGGGGATGTGCTGGGGGACTGGGGAATGTATTTTACCTCTATCTTGGAATTAGCTGTGGCTCTGTATGGGGCACTTTACCTTTTAGCCACCTCAGTTTTTCTACTGTAAAAGAGAGATTTAAAAATAGTGCGTTTAAAAAAAATTTTTTTTTTTGCTTATTTATTATGCATACCATGCACATCAGATCACATTATAGATGGTCGTGAGCCACCATGTGGTTGCTGGGAATTGAACTCAGGACCTCTGGAAGAGCAGTCGGTGCTCTTAACCGTTGAGCCATCCCTCCAGCCCTAAAAATAGTGCGTTTTTACCCTGAAGAACAACACGTGAATCTAACCTCTGGCCTCCACAGCACACCCACCCACCCTGCAGTGCTTCCTGTTTGGCTGGAATTGCCATGCTTTTTTCTGCCTGTAATTCAACAAACTGGCAAAGAAAATGAGAAAGAGGAAAGGAACCTGCTGTGTCTTTTAGGAAACATGAAATTGTTCCACTGGCCCAAACACATAAGTGAAAGGAATGGCGATGCTGTGGCTGTCAAGGAAGTTCATGTCGCTTAAGGCATGATCTGTGACTGTCACCATGGCAGGGCTGGGAGACCCCCACCTGCTGTGGTACCTACCTAGTATGTGGTTGGCATTTCTGGAGCAAAGATGGCCTCCCAAAACACAGGAAGAAAATTTGTCAGAAAGGCACCAAAGAGAAAAGTATCCAAGTTCAACTGAAACCAGCCTTTGCAGCTTGAGAAAAAGACGTTTGAAGAGAATCAGCTGAAAAGACCTGAGCTGATGGATCTGTGCACTTGGAATGCATGGTGGAAGGTGTATTCAGAACAAAAAAGGGACCTCTGCGCTACAGAATGAACACACAGCAAAAAGAGCAAACCCAAGCAACCCAAGTCCTTATCCAAATTGGGTTGTTTTCAAGATTGAATGAACCAATGCCGCCGTGCGCTTTAGCAGAGTATCGGGGTCACCTATTCATGAAAGCATAGTGAATGTGAGCTGTTTCGTGTCCTGGTGATTGTTATTATGTCTGTGTCAGCAGAGACAAAGTCAGGTGCGTACCAAAATACTGCCTGCCTAATTGGATTGCAGATTATTTGTATTTTCTCTTTTGTGCGTGTGCCTGCCTCTTTGTGTGTCTGTGTGTGTTAGAGAGAGAGAGACAGAGAGGGAGGGAGGAACACTGGTCTTGGGTTTGAACATATGTGATTTTTGTAATTTTAAAGTGCTAAAAACTGTCAGTGTATCTGAATCAATAATATTAGGCATACCAGTTAAGTAAAAAATGACTTGTGCTAAGTAGATGAAAGATTTATCATCTCTAATATAACTTCATCATCCTGTGTAGAATTGCAACATCATTTTTAGGACTACAGAAAGGAAAAATGGCTCAGTGGTTAAGAGCACTTGCTGCTCCTGCAGAGAGCATGGGCTTTATTCCCAGCAGCTACATGGTGGCATATAACTGCCTATTGTTGGAGCCCCTGGGACAAACGCTCTCTGCTGGCTTCTTTGTGCTCCTACAGCACCAGTGCAGGCAAACTCATGCAGGCCAAAACACACAAAACACACACACACAAAATACTCTGAGATTCCATCTTACACCCATCAGAATGGCTAAGACAAAAAACTCAAGCGACACCACATGCTCGCCAGGATGTGGAGAAAGAGGAACACTCCTTCATTGCTGGTGGGACTGCAAACTAGTACAGCCACTTTGGAAATCTATCTGGTGCTATCTCAGAAAACTGGGAATAAGGCTTCCTCAAGACCCAGCTATTCCACTCCTTGGAATATACCCAGAAGATGCTCCAGCACACAACAAGAACATTGGCTCAGCCATGTTCATAGCAGCCTTATTCATAATAGCCAGAACATGGAAACAGCCTAAGTGTCCCTCAGTAGAAGAGTGGATAAAGAAACTGTGGTACATATACACTATGGAATACTACTCAGCTATAAAAAACCAAGGAATTCCCGAAATTTGTGGATAAATGGATTGATCTAGAAATGATCATAATGAGTGAGTTAACCCAGAAGCAGAAAGAGTCAAATGGTATATACTCACTTATATCTGCATACTAGCCCAAGGGGCATGTCCCATGAAAGTCTTCACTTATCAGGAAAGTGGAACAGAGGGGAGGACATCCTATTGGGACTCTAGATGAGAGAAGCAAGGGAGAATGGGGGAAATAGAAGGATCCAGAGGGTCCTAGAAACCTACAAGAAGAACATTATAACAGGCTGATTTGGGTCCAGGGGTCCTGCTCAAACTATGGCACCAGCCAAGAACAATACGTGCAGTAAACTTCGAACCCCAAACCAGATCTAACCAATGGACAGGACATTCTCCACAGTTGAGTGGAGAGTGGGAACTGACTTTCACACGAACTCGGGTACACCATATTTGACCATGTCCCCTTGATGGAGAGGCCTGGTGGCTCTCAGAGGAAGGATAGCAGGCTACCACGAAGAGACTTGATACCCTATGAGCATATACAGGGGGAGGAAGTCCCCCTTAGTCACAGTCATAGGGGAGGGGAGTAGGGAGAAAGCAGGAAGGAGGGAGCAATGGGATAACAATTGCGATGTAATATGAATGATTTAATAAAAAAAAGATACATTTTTAAAAAAGTAAATAAGCCTGGGAAACCAAGACTAGTGGGAATGTAACAATCTAATTAAAACACATTCCTCCATGTAGAATTGTTTTCCATTCGTCTGCCTGCTTGCTTGCCTGCCCTGCCTGCCTGCCTGCCAATCTGCCATGTCTGCTTACCATGTCTGCCTGCCATGCCTTGCCAGCCTGTCTGTGCTGCCTGCCTGCCCTGCCTGCCTGCTTGCCTGCCTACCTGCCTATGTGTCTGCCCTGCCTGCCCGCCTGCCATGCCATGCCATGCCTGCCTACCTGCCTATGTGCCTGCCATGCCTGCCTATCTGTCTGTGTGTTCTAGGAACTCTCCTTGTAGACCAGATTGGCCTCAAAATCCCAGAGATCCACCAGTCCTTGCTTCTAGAGTATTGGAATTAAAAGTGTGTACCACCGTGCCTAGATTTAGAATTATATTCTTTTTAAAAATTTGTTAAAACTTTATTGAGTGAGTCTTTGTGAATTTTGCATCATGAACCCCAGTCCCACTCATCTCCCAGTCCCTCCATATCTGCCCTCCACCCTTGTAACTTCCTCCCCAAACAAACAGCAACCACAAAACCCTCACTGTGGAAGCTGCTGTGTATCACATATTAAATTCCTTTGCTCAAACATCTTTCATTGCAAATGTTCATTGCAATGAGTCATTAGTCTGGTTCGAGGCTCCTGGCTTCTGCTACTCTATGAATCCTGGATCCTGATCCTGTTGGCACACTGTGTCATGGAGATCCTGCAGCTCTGGTTTGCAGGACTGGCCCTTTCACATACCCCAGAAGCTCATAGATAGGGTAGATGTTGGGGTGGACCAACTCAGCGCCCTGGATCTGGGCCTGAATAGTAGTTGAGCTTTGTCAGCTCTCCTGCTGTCCCATGCCCGCTCCACCAGGGCAAGCTCTCTCACGCTGCCCAGGTGAGGGGCAGGGTCAGCTCAGCTCTCCCTCACACATGTCACCAGGCTCAGCTCTTCCTTGCGGCCCAGGTGAGGGCCTAGGACAGCTCTCTTCTGCCATCTCAGTGAGAGGCAGAGTCAGTTCCCCCATGTCTACACCACCAGAATCAGCTCTCCCACACTGCCTAGGTGAGAGCCAGTGCCAGCTCACCAGAGTGCTGCAGCTGGCAAGGGGCAGAGGCAGGGCCAGCTCAGCTTAGCCCTGGCATCAACGCCACCCCAGGCCTATTAGAATTACATTCTTAATCATATTTACATATGAGAAAGACATCTTTCGTCCTTTGTACAAGGGCAGAGTACTTACAGTTATTTGGAAATGTCCCTTTTTATTGTTGAGACAGTCACATACAGCTTAGGCCATTCCCAAACTTGTGTGTAGCCGAGATTGGCTTTGAACTTTTGATACCCTGCTCAGTACTAGTCCTATTTTATAATTAATTATTTATTCTTTTTTCTTAAAAAAAAAAAAAAAAAAAAAAAAAAAGATTTATTTATTTATTTAATTACTATGCATACAGTGCTCTGTCTGCATATACACTCACAGGCCAGAAGAGGGCATCAGATCACATTGTAGATGGTTATGAGAACACCATGTGGTTGCTGGGAATTGAACTCAGTCAGGAGCTCTGGAAGAGCAGTCAGTGCTCTTAATCACTGAGCCATCTCTCCAGCCCCCAATAATTGCTTATTTCTGTGGTTCAAAATTAGTATATCTAGTAAGTACATGAATTACTGGAAAAGCCATTAAAGTTTTAACCAAAGACACAGTGAAACCACGGAACTGGCCCACTCTGTGGGAAGAAAGTCAGCTTATTTGGGGAAGCTAAGCTGTTGGAAAAGGCCTTGTTAATTTTATGGGAACCGGTAGAGATTGGAGAAGGGGTGTGGGCTGTAACAGTCTGCAAGTTAGCATGGTGATCAGGAAATGGATGCCCCTTGTCTAAAGTAGTTGACTGTTTTGGGTGGATAATGAAGTGATGGCCTTTCTTCATAAGCAAACCACTTAATGAGATTTCTGAGGAATGTTGAGTTTAGGTTTTTGTTTACCATACTGTAAGCCTCTCGTCTGCCCAGTCAGAGTCCATCCTGAGCAGAGCCTACACTGTCATTTTGGGACATTGTCAGTAGCACTTCCAGATTTAGGGCCCACTTTGGACCAACAGAAGCCTCCTTAGAGTGTGGCTATAGGTGGGTAGTTTCTGTATTTCTAAAATTGTTGCCAGTGACCTTTTGTATTTCACTTTCCTTTTAGACCTTGATACTTTTGTCAAGTTTGGTTCTGGACTCTGAAGAGTATATTAGGATGATTTTTAAAAAAGGATTCCAGCCCTTTAAAAGGCATACAGACTGTGCAGCAGACATGAAGCCGCCAGCAAGAATGCTGGGATCAGGTCAGGGATCTGTGGTGTCGGTAATGCACAGAAATAGTTTTAGGTTAGGAGAAACTGCTGACTCAGTATCTTTTTTCTGCCTGATGAAAGCTCTAAAAATTGCTTAGATTCGTCAGGTATCCTAGGTTGAGAATTAAGGTGCTCTGACCGTGAGTGTTCATGTGAGGTTGTTTGGGTTTTGTTGTTAATGAGGTCATCTTACCAAGCCACCATTTTAAGAACTGAATTGTGTAGGTAGCAGCCCTTAGTTAGGGCCGTCCTGGGGGAGCCTGTGCTGCTGCTTCAGTTCCCTGGCGTCAGCGACAGTCTTCCACACTGCCACAGCATCTTTTTGTTACAACTACAAGGGGCGTCTTGTGTGTGTGTGTGTGTGTGTGTGTGTTTAGATGCAAGAGAAGAGAGGCAGCTGAGAAGACATTTGCATAGATGTCATTCTGTCATAGCCATGTGCTACTTAATTTTTATTTTAATTCTGTTAAAAATTTCAATCTTAGCAAGGTGTGGTAAGGCAGAGGCAGGCAGATCTCTATGAGTTCAAGGCCAGCCTAGTCTACAGGTCTACAGAGCAAGTTCCAGGACAGCCAGGGACATCCAGAGAAACCCTGTCTTAAAACAAAAACAAAAAACAAAACAAAAATCAAAATCTTCAATTACACATTAATTTGGGCTAAAGTGAGCAAACAGTTAGGGAAGAGTCTATGAAATATGTGAAACAGATGTTCATTTCGCCCATATATTCTCCTGTTCCTATATTTAAAAAAATGTCTCTCCAGTTGTAAGGATGCAAAGCCAAACAGAGCTGCTCTGAGCCCCTAGTGACCCTCTAGTCATAGCCTGGCACTTCTCTTCATCAGTGACTGTTGAAGGCAGCTTAGTGCATGTCTTATGCAGGCGTTGCTTCGCCTCCAGGAAAGTATTTACATTCCCATCCATAACTGGCCTCAATGGCAGCGTATAAGACAGACATGATATCTGTCTGTGGAGTTTAAGTTTTCAGTGGTGGAAACTATTCTTTTTAGTTTCTAAATACTCCAATAGAATTCGATAAATCTAATAGGAATTTCTCTTTCACAATCTTCTGTTGTCGTCCTGTGAGGTCGGATACCTTGCTTGTTTCATAACAATGCCCTCTCCTGTGTGAAGGAGGTGTCCACTGTTCTGTCCTGGAGATTTGTATCGTCGTCGTCGTCTTCTTCTTCTCCTTCTCCTCCTCCTTCTTCTGCATATACACTATTCTGCCTGCATGTACACCTACAGGCCAGAAGAGGGCATCAGATCACATTATAGATGGTTATGTGGTTGCTGGGAATTGAACTCAGGACCTCTGGAAGAGCAGGCAGCGCTCTTAACCACTGAGCCATCTCTCCAGTCCTTCTCCTCTTTTTTTTTTTTTTTTTTAAATTTAATTTTTTAATTTATGTGTGTTGGTGTGAGGGTGTCAGATCTTGGAGTTACAGACAGTTGTGAGCTGCCATGTGGGTGCTGGGAATTGAACCCGGGTCCTTTGGGAGAACAGGCAGTGCTCTTAACCACTGAGCCATCTCTCCAGCCCCCCCTTCTCCTCTTCTTAAATGTCTCTCTTAGAGACACTTTTTTATTCTCCTAGAAGTTCTGCACTTGACTCCGTTCCTATCGCGCCTTGTCTGTTTCTGCAGTATGAGTCCTAGGTTCCTCACGTCCAGTTAAGCACTGTCTCTGAGCTCCAGATCCAGATGACTGGAACCCAAAAGCCCTTCAGTCCGTAATGTTTGATACTAAAACCATTTCCCCATTTCACACTTGGAGTGTTTTCTTTTATCTCTAAGCCATACCTACCAGGCCCACTTATTTCCTGGCCATCCTGGATCATTCATCTTCGAATTAATGACTAGACCTTTAATTTTTTTTCTTTTTTTCTTTCTTTCTTCCTTGTTCTTCCTCTCCCCTTTTTTGAGACAGGGTTTCTCTGTGTAGCCCTGGCTGTCCTGGACTCACTGTGTAGACCAGGCTGGCCTCTCCACAGCACTTCCAAGCCTATATAACACACAACAATTCAGCACGAAAGTAAGTGTAGTAAGCAAGTGGCTTTGTACTGCCTTTTCAGAGTTTTCATAAAGCTTGAAAAAATTCCAGAGATTACATATCTACTTTCACTTTGCAGTTATTTAATTTCTTAGTGATGGTTCCAGCTGAACAGTCCACGTGTCTAATCCTCAGTTTTGTGCTATGCTACTGCAGCATTTCTTCAATTGCTGCTCCTCACTGATGTCACTCAGACAACGCAGGCTTTAAAGCATCGCCCTGCTCTGAACGATTAAAACACATCTCTTTGGCTCCAGTTTGCATTTTAAAATGGAAGTAGTCATGTAATTCTATAATCTTCTTCTTCTTTTTTTTTTTTTTTTACTATTTTAAGTTATATTTAATTTTGTGAAATAAATGTCTGTTTATAGTGTCTGTTTATTGTATTAATTTTTTTGAATTGACTTTTATAAGCTATATAAATCAGTCAGTAAGTGTGGCGACACTTTGCTGTCACAGGTAGGATGGTATTTGCAAGCTTGCTGTTGGCTGAGTCCAGTAATATTCAACACGCGCGCGCGCGCACACACACACACACACACACCTTTGAATAGATTTAAATGCCAAAGCTCAGAAATCAAAGAAAGCTTGCTTTCAACAAAATTATTGAAAATCTGTTTCTCCCTTTCCCTTCCCTTTCTCCCCCTTTCTGACACTGTTTGAACCCCTCCTGCCTCTCGCCCAACGGCTAGGGTTAAGGCTGCTCAACCACACTTATCTGATTTTTCATCATGATTTAATGATTTCTAACCTTTTAAATCTAATCATTGTTTAGTGTATTTAAATAAAAGCTTCATGTCTGCTATTATTATTTATTATTTTTTTTAATTATTATTTTCGAGACAGAGTCTCTCTGAGTAACAGCCTTGCCTGTCCTGAAACTCACACTGTAGACCAGGCTGGCCTCAAACTCACAGAGATCAGCTTGCCTCTGCCTCCCAAGTGCTGGGATTAAAGGCGTGCACCACAACCACCTGGCTTAATTTAAATGATTAAAGTTGGGCTGACTATATAGCTTAGTGGTGAATTACTTTGAACAAACATTGAATATTTTCAGCTCCACACAAAAATGTAATAAACTTCACATACTTAGTGTGAATATGTTTTAGATTTGTTGGCTAGATATAGTATCCGGATGCTTAGTATCTGGATACAAATAAATGAAAATCAAGTTACTTGATTGTATAAATTCACTCCTCTATTTTCTCATGATAGGCTGGCCTGAAGTAGCTGTGTGTAGTCAGTGCAGAAGAGATTCTCTGTGCAGCATTTAGTTCACTTAGTTGCTCTCCTTGTTACTTTGAGGACATTTCTGTGAAATGTTTGGGTGAAGGATGCATGGTTGATTAATTTGAGCCTATTTCACTGTGTTCGTGTCTCCTGTTGAAGCATAGTGATCTAAAATACTTATTTTAGATTATAGTGATCTAAAGTATTGAATCGTTGTATTGGTGGCTCATGGTTAGTTAATATACACAGTAGTGCAGTTTCTTACAGTATGTGCAGTGGCCACCTAACCATTTAGATTTAGAATACGGCAGAGAGGGAGAGGGAGAGAGACAGGCGTGGGGGAAAATAAATTAGAATGTTCCTGAGAATTAGAAGGTTTTTACCATGCAAACTTGATTTTTTATGTTTCACTTTTCATATTTTACCTTTGTATATTCACATTACTGTTGATTTGTAGTAAAGGATTTCAGTATTTTCATATGTAATACACTGCATGAAAGCTTACTTAAATAAACATATATGCTATCACAGTGAGGGAGATGTGGACTTAACTATTAGACCTCACTCACTTCCATACTGCTCCCAGGCGCTCGCTTCGGCAGCACGTATACTAAAATTGGAACGACACAGAAGATTAAAATATTGGTCCCACAGCAAATATGTGCAGATCTTGAAGTCAGAGAGAAAAGAAACCAAATGTTGGTTGTGTAAAAGAGAATCTGTTCACACAGCCACAGGATCATGGTAGACTCTAATACAGGAGGCTTTCAGGCGCTTTGGGAGGCAGGACTATGCCATTTTCCATCACGGCCTACTTCTTCTTAATGAGTATTTCTTACTTCCTTGAGTGGTTAGTTTTTTTTTAACAATTGAAACAGAATCACATCACTTTCCTCGTTCCTTTCCTTCCTCCAGCTCCTCTCAGGTGCCCCCCTCCTTCCAGCCTCTCCCATGCACCCCCCTCAAATTGAAAGCCTCTCTTTCTTTGATTATTATTGTTGTAACGTCACTCTCTGTTCTTCTGTGTATTCTCAAATATATGTAAGTATAGCATACTGAGTCCACTTTTACTTGTGTGTCTACGGTTTCAGGGCTGACTATTCAGTTTCAGAAAACCAATAAGGGGCTCATTTATAGGGCAGGCCAATTCTTCTCCCAGTAGTCATTACTCCCTCTAGTTCTTTATCTAGAAATGCGACCCCCAAAACCCTCCTTTCCAGGTTAAACTGCCTGTTGATACTTGGTGGTGTTTGTGCAACTATTTCTAGGGCAGACTGTTTCACAGAGGACTTTCTTGAATTTTGGTTCTTAAAAATCTGCCTGCCTCCTCTTCTGCAGTGTTCCCTGAGCAGGGACTGTTATGTAGTTATAACGGTTGGGACTCACCATGCTCCATCGATCTCTGTGTGCCGCCTATTTGCAGTTTCTGTGATGGTCTCCATTCAGTGTAAAGACAGGCTTCCTTAATGAGGGTGGGCGGTACTTAGACTTAGCCAGGAAAGGTAGCTCAGGCTCTTAAGTGACTAGGCTTACTCACCTTAAGTACAAGTACAGCTACTGTTGTTTTTTCTTTTTTTTTTACATATACATTTATATTATTACACATATATACAATAAACTGCCTACAGCATGAAGAACCACAAACAATCAGGAATTATATTAATGTTAAATTCATAGTGTTTTGGATATTTGTATTTGGCAGCCTTGAAGAAAACATTTTCTTAGTGAGTCTAAAATTCTGAATGTAAATCAATATCTATCTTACCTCATCTTTATCAACTAAAAACATCTATCTAGACCTAAACACATCTTAACCCCTAAACAACTAAGCTTAATTATAAATAAACTATTTGATCTTCAACCCCATCAGAGACTTGAGAAGAAATAAAATTAATTAGAAATAAAATAATAAATAGAATCATATCTATCTGTTACCCCTAGAATGTATATTCTTGTGATAAAAATAGATTAGTAATTGACATGACCATGATTTGATCAGCTAACAATTAACCTGTATTACTTAATTATCCTAAGTAGCCTGCAATAGCACTTTCAAAGTATTAGAAGTAAACCTTGTATTAAAATTGAGCTGTATGGGTACAATACTTCATATTAGAGTAGAAATATGTATAATATGTGTAAAGAATAATCTTTAAGTTTGAATTCTATACCAGAGTATTAAAATTAAACCGATTTTAAATCAATATACAAAATTCTATACCAGTGAATTAAAAATAATCTTGTGAGTAACAAACAATTAAGGCATTAAGTTGAGGAGTAGATTCAATAATCTACTCTTTGTCCTATCATCCCTATATATTTCCATATTTCCTCTTCTTTCTTTTCAACCTCTATCTTCAAACCTAAGAAAGATAGATAAAGGAAGAGAGGCATCCCTGTGTCCAACCTTGTTTTCTTTCTGAATAAGGCCATTAATAACTTATGACCAACTCCCAATGAATATAACCGTCTATAGCCCAAGAAAGCAACCAAAAACCTACCCAACCCCCCTTAAGGAAAACCCCTTTAAGGTTTCTTCTGGCTGATTTGGGATTAATAATACTAATGTAGGGGCCCAAATAAAATTGGGGGAAATGGTTAAACAAGCTAGGAATAGCATTTGTGGTCCAGTTTCTAGCTGTTGAGAAATTCCAGGCTTAATTAAAGTCTTGTATAGGGCAGTCTGAAATGCTGGACCAGTTGTGATCGGAAGCTTTCTTCGAAGCTAGCTGTCCTGCAAGTTGTCCTGTTCTGGTGAGGGACAGCAACGGAAGCACTTGGCGCTGGAACATGAAGGATGCAGGATGTTAGTGTCCAGCATGCTGAGAGGAATGAATCCTGTCAGGTCCGGTCCAGCATCAGTGTCCAGTTCTTTTGTTCTGAAAATGTGTAATTTCTCACAAGCATTATACAGTCCTAAAATTATAAATGCATAAGGTGTGTGTGATGCACAGAACAGTTAAGGCTGGTTCTCTGCTCTTTGTATGAGCAGAAGACAGACATCTGCAAATCTTCCTTCATGCCATATGAAGAATGGCATCTAGTAATAAGTTACAGGGATTCTGTGACTAACAAGAGGCACTGTCTATGCATAGACATTCATGTCTCAGCCAGTCTCAGAGCTATTTCCATACAGTGGGATTAGCAATATAAGTACCTGCTTGTTGTGCAGTTTGAATTCTTCACATCCTGATTGTAGCCCCCTCCCTCATCACCTCCCAATCCCTTCTCTCTCACTCATTTCCTCTTCCTCCCTCCCCTAGTCCTCAGAAAGGGGAGCCTCCTCCCCTAACATCTGACCTCAGCCTATCAAGTCTCATCATGACTACCTGTGTCCACTTCCTCTGTCCTGGCAAGGCCACCCTGCCAGGGGGAAGTGATCATTGTAGGGAGGCCAGAGTCCATGTCAGAAGTAGTTTCTACTCCCCATATTGTGAGACCCAGAAAGACACTGTGCTGCCTATCTACCACATCTGAGCAGCTACTATTTGTCAAGAATTTGCCCGATGCCATGCATTCTACGTAGATCATTGCATGCTTATTTTGTCTTAATGTTCTTGCAGGTAACGGTAGTTATGAGTAGCAATTATAATTTGTCAAGAGTTTGACATTGAGTTTGTATACTTAATCGGTGTATAGTCATTTATTTGTTACAGAAACTGTTATGTGAGTAGATAGCTTTATTCTTCTGCAAGCCCCAGAGTTAAGTACCTTCCTTTGTCTCACTTGCTAGTCAGTCATTATGTGTGGTCTTGTATTGTGACGAGAAGCAGTGGGGAACAGAGACCTTTGGAGTTTATGAGTGGTACCTAAACATTGCTGAGAGGAGTGAGGGGGCAGGGAGCATTTGTGTGTGTCATACGTGCACAGGGGGACACAAAATTAGGGGAACCTTGAACCATAGTTGGGTTACTGTGCTTATTAAACCTCCTGTCATAATATGAGTGCCACCTGCTGGAAAGTTATAATGCACCTAACATGCGTTTGAAATACTAGCTTTGAAAAGGCCTGTCAAGCATGTGGGAGTGTAACTTTCAAATCTAGGTTATTAGTGATCATTTTAGGATCACTTCCCAGTGGAACTAGGTAATTTTCCTAATCTACTGTTAAGCTCAGTGTTTCACTTACTACATTGTTTTACATTTTGATTTATCTAGTACTTTCTGAAATAAGGTCATTTGCAATGTTTTTACCCAAGAGAAAGTTTGATGGCCCTGTGAGTCATATTGTTATTTTAAAGAAGTCAACAATAATAGAAATTGCACTTATTTTGGGAAAAGTAAGTTATTGGAGTATAAGGATTTTAGAACCCTTTAAAAAAAAAAAAAGAGTCTGGAACCCAAGGGATCATTCTAGATAACACAAAAGGCAGTGTGGGTAAAAATAGAAGCGGGAAGCGTTATAGAAAACACGAAACACTGTGTGGGTAAAAATAGAAGTGGGGAGCGTTATAGACAACACAAAACACTGTGTGGGTAAAAATAGAAGCAGGGAGCATTATAGACAACACAAAACACTGGGTAAATATAGAAGTGGGGAGCTCTATAGACAATGTGAAGATTGTGGGGGTGAAAATAGAAATGCATGTTGGAATCTTGAGCTTGGTAAAGAATCCCGGGGTTCAGTAGAGCTTAAGTAGTGCTCTAACTTTAGATTAAAAAAAAAAATGTGTTCCGGACAATGAAAAGTGGGTACTTTTTATAACTACTCACATGTCTGGAAGATGTGTCCATTGAACATCCTTCCAGGGCTGCATTGCAATCAGGGTACCACACTGAGTGTCTAATGCTGAAGTCAGCATTCAGTGTGTGCCATAGGAAAAATCATAATCTACTTAACTGCTGCTTAATGGATCTAAAGCATATTTGTAGCTGCCTGATACCGTGTTGAACAAAAGACTGAAGTCTGTTGGCAGAGTAGGATTTTGCCAAGAATTAAGGCATGGCTGTCTCCTTTCATTGCATGCTTTTAGATAGCCACAAGTGGACTTTTCGAGCAAAAGGACTGTCTTATGGATGGATGGATGCTTCTTAGAACATCGATGATGTTCATTGTAAAAGAAAAAAAGTGATTGTCATCTTACACTGTGAAACAAGTACTAGTAATACTTCACTATCTTTTATTTTATAAATAAATCATTTATTTTTTGTAGATTTTAGAATTTTATATCACAACATTGTACCAGTAAATCTCATTAAAGGCTTGCAGTGGGGTGGGGATATAGCTAAGTTGGATTCCAAGCCCCCATGGTAGCATTCACAGCTTCCTGTAGCTTCAGCTGCAGGGCATCTGAGGAGCCTTGCCGTCCTGCGAGCGTACTCCCTACACACAACATGATTTTTAAAAATCTTACAAAACCCTTTAGTGTATATATCTGAAGCTATAATATGTACATATGCCATAATTATTAATTTTGTTATTGTTGAACGCTGAGGTTGTTCATTGCTCCGTTTGTTTAGTTCTGTAAATAAGGGTAGAAGGCATATTCTTTGTTGTTTGTTGTGACGTCAGGATAGTGAATATACTTTCTAATGTTTATCTACGACCTAGTGTTTTGTTTGTAAACTAGCCTTAAAATGACCCTTGAGAGCTGATAAGATGACTCCACTGATGAAATGCTTATCTCACATGCACGTGCTTGAGGACCTGAGTTGCAGGGGCCTGTGTCTGTAACCCCAGTGCTGGGGACGTAGACACGTATGACTTTGGAGTTTGCTGGCTGACCACCTAGCCAAGTTGGTGAGCTTTCAGTGAGAGATCACTTCCCACAAATGGAAGAGGAGACAACTGAGGCAGCCACCATGTACGGTGACCTCTGGTTTTACATGCATTTCCATATGCTACTTTCCTAGTGGAGTGCATCCTAATTTTAAAGAGTCAGAGGACTTGTTGATAGAGGATAGTTTGTCAAAAGCAAACAAAATTTCCCAAGGCTGTTGCTTGTTTTCATGAATAAGAACCAGATGTGCTCAATAGATTTAAGCCATTTGACAAATACTATTGAGTGCTTGGTTATTTCACACATGCCATTTGATCACCGGGACTATGAAAACCAACAAAATAGGCTTTGCTATTAATAAAAAGCAGCAAGTGATCAGCAGCTTTAAAAAGCCATTTCAACCTGGGTGGTGGCGGCGGCGGTGTAGTACACCTGTAATCCCAGCACTCAGGAGGCAGAGGCAGGCGGATCGCTGTGAGGTCGAGGCCAGCCTGGTCTACAAAGTGAGTCCAGGACAGCCAGGGCTACACAGAGAAACCCGATCTTGAAAAACAAACAAATAACTCCCCCCCCCCCAAAAAAAAACCATTTCAATTTAAGTAAATTTCTCTGTACAGTGATGGTTAAAAAAATGATTTTTTTTTTTTTTTTTTTTTTTAAAAAGATAGGAAACGAAGGAAGCAGGCGGAGGCTCTAACTCATTTGCCGGGCGTGGTGGCGCACGCCTTTAATCCCAGCACTCAGGAGGCAGAGGCAGGCAGATCGCTGTGAGTTCGAGGCCAGCCTGGTCTACAAAGCGAGTCCAGGACAGCCAAGGCTACATAGAGAAACCCTGTCTCGAAAAGCCAAAAAAAAAAAGGGGGGGGGGCTTTAGTACAGGTGGACTCACAAAGTACGAATATTGAAATGAATGTGCAAACTGAGGCACAACTGACTTCTTCCATGACGTTGGAAGGGAGGTCAGTGAATTGCTGTGGAGAGCACAGACCTCCCCTGGCCGTAGACAAGGATTTTTCTGCGTTGTGGTCAGTCACCTGTAGTGTAGACTTGTGTGGAAGTGCCCAATTTCCACAGTGCCAGCATCAGGTAGCCAAGACGGTGTTCTCTTGGCAGTTCATTTTATTCTATTGAAGTACAAAGGTGTTTTCCAAATTTCTAAATTAAAAAGCATTGGATTCAAATTGTAGATGAGGGACACAGAGCTGTAGTGTGTTAGGAAAAATATATAGTAATGTAAGTTTGCCTTCTTAAAAAACCATTTATATCTGTCTACCCTTTGAAGACAAAGACGATTTTTACTTTGCTTGTGAAAATTACAGTACTGGCTGGAAAGCAAGCTGATTACAGTCTGGTGGGGTCAGGGAGGCCTTCCTCAGGAAGTGAGAGCTGAGAGCAGAGCAGGGCAGCTCCTCTCCTCCCCTGCCTCCTCTGACTAATGGCCTTTGCCGGTTTCCCGGGAAGAGCAGATTGAGTTGAAGGCAGAGAGAGTAGAGATGACCCCTCAGGTTTAGCCACAGGACACTGAGGCCGAGATGCTGCAGTAAGGAAGAGATTGGGCAGGAGGCAGCACGCATAAGGTATTTGCAAAAGTATTGTTTAAATTCTGTAAAGTAGATGAGACCAACAAAGCAAAACAGCAAACCCTGCAAGCTCCTTCAGTGCACTTGTGCCACTCCCCAGGGGTACAGAGGTCAATTAAAGTTTGCCTTTGCCTGAAAAGTTGATGTTCAGTAGGGAGGCAAGTGTAACAGGTAGTAGAACAAACTATAGGAATACTGTGTGTGTGTGTGTGTGTGTGTGTCTGTGTGTGTGTGGTTTTTTGAGACAGGGTTTCTCTGTGTAGCCTTGGCTGTCCTGGATTTACTTTGTAGACCAGGTTGGCCTCGAACTCACAGCGATCCACCTGCCTCTGCCTCCCGAGTGCTGTGAATAAAGGTATGTGCCACCATGCTCTGAGCACTTGTCTTTTTTTAAAAAAAAAAAAAATCAAGTCTATTTCTCTGTGCCTATTAAATCTGAACCCTGGTTGAGTAGTTTGAGGCAGGCAGATGTACAAGGCTCCCCCGCCCCCCAGCCAAGCCATTGTTACTATGTGTCTCCTCAGGCTGCTGCTGTCCTACTGAGCATTTGAAGGGTTGGGGCTCATTTGGTCTGTCCCCTTCCTGTCCGGGTGGAGCTTGAAGCCTGTGCCCTGTGAGGGCTGTTCTTTTTCCTGAGGGAGTCCGCTTTCTGTCTGTCCATGTGACAGATACTACAGGCAAAGCCATTGTAGGCTCAGTTTTCTTACCCAATATATTTTATTACAACTTATTAACCGAGCGTACGTCACTTATAACCCGACTAACCAAAACCATAGGAAAAGAGAATTAAAGAACACAATAACAAAACCGTAAGGATATCAGTTCTGAGGAACGATTCTCCTGGCGTAATCAGCAAGATTTCTTCTGCTGGAGCCTGGAGCAACCAGAGCCCGGAACCTCAGCAGGAGCCGGAGCCCCAACACCTTCCCTTGAGTGGTTCTCTCTAGGAGCTTCTAGAAGTGGAGCGATGAACAGCCAAAACAATCTGAAGTCTCCTAAGGGCCCCTCCTCCAGTTCTGGGCTTATTTATATATCTCCTCCCAGAGTCTGTTCACGGGATCTTTTCAGCTGGCAACAATCAAGGTCCCTCACGAGGTGGTTGGTCTTTGAGTGGATTAACATCACCTGTTCTCTCACAAGACCATTCTGATCCCACACTTGGGATCCTAAAAAACAGGTTTATCTCTCCCTCAAGTCGTATTGTGTCAGAGATTTTGGGCCATAGCTTTTGGGCCTTCTTGTCTAGGGCTTGTGATGGCACAGTGTGTCATAGCCATAGCATGCAGTGGCACAGGTTGTTAATATTCATGCCTTGCAGGGTGTAAGCTGAGGAGAAGAGACACCGGGAGTGCAGAGCCCCATTATCTCCTTCAAGGGCAGAACCCCCACAGCCCTACTTCCTTCCGATGGGCTGCACGCCCTAAAGATTCCTTCCACTCCTTCCCTGTATCGGCATGGGCCAGGGACTAACCCTTTAGCATGGAGGCCTTGGGGAGGCTTTTGAGACCCAGCCTCCAGCCACCGTCAGCTCCAGGCCTTATCAGTGCACACGAGCTTAGCACTGTACCAAGCCCGTGTGCTCTGGAGAGGGTTTACAATCATATACATATGTTATACATGTACATACATGTAAAGAGAGAGAGCACTCTGATATGCTATGGAACATACAAATCGACTGTCTCTCAGGAAGATTGTCTTTTCATAAAAAAATACACATGAACAAAGTATAATTCCTTTTTAGGGAGGGGAGGAGGGGTGGGAGAGAGAGAGAGAGAGAGAGAGAGAGAGAGAGAGAGAGAGAGAGAGAGAGAGAGAGAGAGAGAGAGTGTGTGTGTTGAAGCCAGAGAGCAGCCTTAGGTGTCATCCCTCAGGCCTTTTTTTTTTGTTTTCTGAGATGAACTCACTAAGTAGGCTAGGCTGGCTGGCTACTGAGATCTCCCCCTCGCTCTCCCCTGACCACCTGTCTCTACTGTTTCCATGACTGACTTTTTAAAAACATGTTTTAAAATGTGGCTTCTAGGAAATGAATGTGAGGTCTTTGTGCATGCAGTGGACACACTTTACCGATTGGTCCCTCCCCGTTAGTGACACAGTGTGAGCTTTATCATTGTACAGTTCGTTATTTAAAATGATCCTGTTTTCAACACACACACACACACACACACACACACACACACAATGTAGAACAGGGTCAGAAAGGTGTTGTCAGAGTTTTTCTCTAAGTAATGGTATTTTGAAAGCTGTTCCCCTTTCATGCTGTTTACCTGGCTCTTTTAAAATGTAAAAAGTTCATTTGCAAGCTAGGTCCTGTGATGCACACCTGTCACCCAAAGGCTAAGGCAGGGAGAGCGGCCTGAGCTATAGTAAGACCTTGTTTCAAGTAAGAACATCCTGTTCAAGCGTGAGCAGAACATTCCATCCTCATCCTCCTTGCTAACTGAGCAGTGCTCTTTCTCTCTCCCCTCTCTTGCATCCAGCTTTTGAGAGAACTGAAGCACCCTAACGTGATCGCATTGCAGAAGGTGTTCCTTTCTCACAGCGACAGGAAGGTGTGGCTGCTGTTTGACTATGCAGAACATGACCTTTGGGTAAGTTTAAACTCTTCTGGGGAAAGGATGATTGTATAGGTAAGGAGCAAGTGTGCAGCAGTGTGTACCACTACTGCAGTAAGGAGCAAGTGTGCAGCAGTGTGTACCACTACTGCGCTGAGAAGAAAGCTCATTGTAATTCATCCCAGTTGGAAGCAACTGTAGTAGATGTTGATTGTAAAGATAAATACAAAATGCAAGTTGATTGCAGTGATGACATTGGTAATTCCCAGAAGCCTTCTTCAGGGGGTTGCGAAGGGAAGAGACTCCTTTCTTGCTCTCAGTTAATGGTGCTTTGGTAATCTGTGTGGCAAATACTGGTTCCTTTCGTGAAGTACGCACACATTTAATCAGGTATATATACTTGTGAGTAGTGGCTGAGTATGTTTCATTTTCTAATTTTTAGCATATTATTAAGTTTCACCGAGCATCAAAAGCAAATAAAAAGCCCATGCAGTTACCAAGATCCATGGTGAAGTCGCTGCTGTACCAGATTCTCGACGGCATCCATTACCTCCACGCAAACTGGGTGCTCCACAGGGACCTGGTAAGCGCTTCTGTTTAAATCCATCAGGACATCTTTTCCTTTCTCTTTTAGCAGAGTCGTTCCTTTTGGTACATTTATAATAGATCTTTAGCTAAGAAAAATGTTTAAATACACAGAGGGATAAGAAGTCACCTGCAGCTTTCAGTCAGAAGACTGGGAACTGAGGCGGCAGCAGCTCCACCTGTGACGTCAGCACTTGGGAAACTGAAGTAGGGTTAGAGTTGCCGTGAGTTCAAGGACAGCCCAGGCAGAGACTGAGACTGTCTCCCCCCACCCCTTAAGCCTTTCCCTCCCTCCCCCGAGACACTCCCTTTTCTCTTTTTCCCCTTTGTTGAGTTCAGGGTGCATACCTGTAACCCAGGCACCCCGACAGGAAGCTCGCTGGTTTATAGCCAGCCTGGGCTACATAGCAAGGCTCTGTCTCAAATAATCAAAACCCAGCCAAGCAAGATTGTCTTTAAACACGGGTTTGTGTATTATTGTATTACTCAGTGCATGGCTGTGGAATATCAGTGTGATTCTTACCATAATGTGGTGCTGATGCTCAGGGAACGTGTGAAGCTGATGCAGTCATGTGAGTTGTTGTTTAGGTAGACACACTGATGATGAAAGTGACTTCTAGTTGTGTGTCCCCTTAGGCGTAAGCTGGAGTAGTCATGTGACCTCTGGTGAAAATGGTGTTACCAGCACTGCCTCATAGTGAATAAAGGAATAACTATATTTAATAGAATATATGTGTTAGACAAACTAGCCACAATGAAAGTGTTTGGTCTTACACTTTAATTCAGTGTATGTGTAATAAACATTTCCTAATAATCAAATTATACGCTAAGTACTCACTTTCATTTTCAGGTTAGATTGTTATTTCACTTATTGAGAACTTAAGTGTCTAAGGAGGCTGTAATCCTCGTGACTTTATCAGTGCAGCTCTATCCCTCCATGTTCCTTCATAGTCATTTATTGTCTTAGAGTTTTACAGATTTTTGGATCCAGAAATGATAGGGGTTACTTTGGGCAGACCCCAGCTTTATTGACTGAGCAAGATTATTTGCTACAGAAAAGAATGACTGCATGAGGTGTCCCTTGTCAGTCAGACCTGGAATCTGCCTTGAGCACCTCTTGCTGTGGCACAGTAGTTGAATTGTGACTAAATGACAAATCAGGCCATTTGTTCATTTTAAAGAATTACAAAGATCTTTCCGCCTCCCAGTTGTCCAGTTCTGTGTTTACCAAGAGTCACCACATTTTAAAATGCTCAGAGGTATGTGAGATTGTTCTGGAATGATCCCATGAGTAGCATCGAGCTTTTGTACTTTCAAGGTTCCATTCACGTTTGAATCATTAGATTCTTTTACTCAGTGTTGACTTTGAGTATTTTTCTCTTATTTTACAGAGTTACTTGTTTGGGTCTGAGTAGAATAGTTTTTCGAGGCTTATCTGTGATACAGGGATCTGGCGGTCTACAGACACTATTCAGTATGACTAGGACTCAGTTTTTTCTGTTTATTTGCTGTCTCTCCTTCATGTCTTCTCTCTTGGCTACGGCATAACCTCTTCCTAGCGTATGGACTTTCGAATTTTTGTAGTTTACGTCTAGACCGTGGCACTGTCGTGTTTATAGTATCTCTTCTTCTCATCTGTTTTGCTCCTTGTACCCTCGCGTCGAGGCCTTCATCACATCTCTCTTTTACCATGATCCCGGCTTCCACATTGCCTCCTTTACGCCTTTTTCCTTCCAGTCCATATAGACCTAATGGCCACTTACTAGCCTCTCAGGAACCTCGGAATATTTTCTTATTGAAAAAGTGCAGTTTAAGTTTCTTACTGGGTTTTCAGGGTCTTACCAAACATAGCTCTAATGACTTCAGACACTCCCTGGCCCATCTCTTTCTGCTTGCCTTCCATTATTGGTTGTCCCTGCATCATCTTGAGATTTCCTCCTGGACATCTTACATTTCCTTGTCTTATTATTTCTGTTGCTGTCTCTACATACTCAGATGTAGTTGTCTTTCAAGGCTCAGCACAATTAAATCTTTGGGGCTGGAGATGGCTCAGCAGTTAAGCACTGGCTGCTCTTGCCAAGGTCCTGGCTGTGATTCCCAGCACCCACATGGCAGCTCACAGCTGTCTGTAACTCCAGTTCCTGGGGATCTGTCGCTGTCTTCTGGCCTCCAAGAGCACCAAACATGCTCCTGGCACACAGACAGTCATGCAAAGAAAACATCAATACATATAATAAAATGAAATAAATTTTTAAAAAGTTAAAAGGTTCCTTTCATAATCTGTCTCTACTTTGAAGTGAAATAATCTTTCATTGCTATTCCTGTTATATTTCATTTTTATTCTCATGATATATGTTAATATATAGATGTCTTAGATCAGTGGTTCTCAACCTGTGGGTCACAACCCCTTTAAGGGTTGAGCACCCTTTCATAGCGGTTGTCTAAGACAATCAGAAAACATTTATAGTAGCAAATTATAATTACAAAGTAGCAACAAAAATAATTGTGTGGTTGGTGGTCACCATAGCATGAGGAATTTTATTAAACGGTTGCAGCATTCGGAAGGTTGAGAACCACTGTCTTAGACCATCTCCCAGACTGTAAGTTTTTAGGAGGGCAGGATTTATGATCCTTGTTGTATACAGTTAAATAATGTAGAAGTAGTAGATATTGATTATTGCTTCGTTTTTGTAACCAAGTATGTGAAGCACTGCCCTCCATGAACATTTGTTATTTTGTGTTAAAATAAGGAGAATGGGAATAAAACCGACATGACTGCTTTGAGACCCTCTCAAGGAGAGTCTCTGTGCTTCTAAGAGAGGTGACATGACATATGTGCCAACGGTTTAAAGATAGGGGGAATAAGACGGCAGGGCCTTCCCTCAGAGGTGCAGACTCAATGCTGTTTACTCAAGCTGAGAAGAGTCACTGCGTGCATGTGTGCGTGTGTGTGTGCGCGCGCGTGTGTGTGTGTGTGTGTGTGTGTGTGTGTGCGCGCAGGCATGCGCACACGCGAGCTTGAGGTAACGTTCCAAGGAGCAGGTAGAATTTGAGTTGAACGTTGGCATGGAATTGACAGACTTAGTGAGTGAAGGAAATCACAGGAATATTGGTTATAAAATTTCAAAAGAAAGGTCTAAGGTGAGAAGGCACTTGTGTTATCTCAGAGAGGACGTGGATGCTGCCTGGCTCTAACAGGAGTAGATGGTGTAAAGACAGGCAAAAGGGTTCGAGTTGCAGCTGCTTCTGGCGTTTGGAGACGGTGTTTGCTTCAAGGCCCCCGCTGATGAAGCACCGGTTCATTCTCCTCGGGGTGAGCATGGGGTTTAAATGTGTTCTGAGAGAGGGTCTGATCTATCACGGTGCTTGTTTATACTTTGCCCACACAGTTACTGTATCTTTCTGCCATCCACAAGTAAGTCTAGTGAAATTTGGGGCCTCTCCCCAGTCCTCTCCACTGGTTGGCATCCTGGTATCTGTACCATACTGTCTTGCTTTTGCCCGTGTGTTTTCAGGGGCGGGATATTTAACCTGTGCGTTTACACTGTTGTTAGTGGAAGTGTAAGGTGTACAGAGTAAGATGTGTTATTAGAAGGAGATGGAGACATTGGAACTTTATTCTAGTGAGCTGAAGACAAGAGCTGCCGTGTGAGCCTGGAAGGGCTCTAGCTGCTTTGTTTCTCAGTGCTGTTGGCCCATGTGCATCACAGCTGTTTGTGTGTACTCCTTGTCTCTAACTGCTTATGTTCTAGGAGAAACCCGGAAAACGCATACAGGGGTACTGTTAGACAAAATGGCAGCTGGATAATATGAGGAAAGGAAATTGAGAGAAGCTAAAAGCAGGGATGCTAGAGTTCATGTTCAGAAGCATTAATCCTCAAGAAGACTCTTTTTTTTTTAAACTGTGCATTTTTATGTCTGGAACAATGTTTCAGTTAGGTGATTTGGATCCCAGAATAAATACAAAAGCAGAGAATTTTAAAGCCACTAAAAAGATGATTTGAATTGAGAAATTGGCTTTAAAAGGAAAGGAGACAGAGCTAGATGTATTTATCTTGGCTGAGAGACAGCGAAGGAGAGACATAAGTCTATAAATATTTGAACCCTGTAAACAGTTCGAGAGAAAGCTGTGTTTTAATTTTACGGCAGGATGCGGTGCACAGTAAGATGATGAAATGCAGGATGACTCATGTTTACGGGCTCGCTGTCTGCCTTGGAGGGATGCCAGCATGTAGCTGGTAGCCCGCTACAACGGTGAGCTTCTTAGAGCAAGGTTCACAGCTGGCCGACTGTCCTGCTGCTGTCGCACTGTCTCTGTTGTAAGTTATGTGAACAGAATCTCTGCAATCATGACACTTCTTGTATTCTTCAGAAAGACAGAGCGTGCTGCCTGAGTGGTGGTACTGCGTAGATTTACACATCCTGGGTGTCACAGAGCACTATGACTGGGTCAGCGGCGTGGGTGACCTGCCAGTTAGACTGTCTCTTCACTCTCCAGTTCCAGAACCCAGCAAATGAACCCACTAGCTCTCACTGAGTGAAGATGAGGAGGAGGACTTGGCCTCACTTGCTCTTCTCTTTTAGAGGGAATTTGTGGAAGGTCTGTCCTAAAAGTCCACTCTGCACTCTGAACAGTTGCTTTAGACTAGTGAGCCAAATTTGCATTTGTTTAAAAGTCCAAAGGAGGGCTGGAGAGATGCTCTGGTTAGAGGTATTTGCTACACTTGCAGAAGACCCAGGTTGGGGTCCTAGAACCCACATGGCCGTTCCCATCCATGTGCACACATACATGTCTAGACAAAACATACATACAAGTAAAATAAAAAGAGGTCAATCTTTTTTGTTGTTTTTTTTTGTTTTGTTTTGTTTTGTCTTTTTTTTTGTTTTTTTTGGTTTTTTGAGACAAGGTTTCTCTGGGTAACAGCTTGGTTGTCCTGAAACTTGCTCTGTAATCCAGGCTGGCCTCGAACTCACAGAGATCTACCTGCCTCTGCCTCCCAAGTGCTAGCATTAAAGGTATGCACCACCACCACCCGGCTGCCAATCTTTAAAAAAAAAAAAAAAAGCTTTAAATAGAAGTTTCTAGGATAACCGTTAAGCCTCCATTTCTTTCCCTCTACTATGGAGCATGGTGATGTATATGGCCGACTCCCTACCTCCTACCTCAGTGCTGACTGAGCCTTCTGACTTTCCCCCAGTTCCCTTCTGTAGCTGCCTCTGGGCGGTCCTTACCAGCGCACCAGCAGTCCACGTGGGCCTCCCTCACACAGAGTTCCTTCAGCTTGATCCTTTTCTAGCCTCTGCTTAGAGCAGGGACCAGGTGGAAGTATGTGGATCATCCTTCTTGCTTTTTAAAAAGATTTAAAAACTAGCTGCCAAGACTTAATTTTTAAAATATGGAAGTTTATTTGAGGCCTGTCTGGTCTACGGAGAGGGGAGTTCCAGGAAAGTCAGGGCTACACAGAGAAACCCTGTCTCAAAAAACAAAACAAAACATATGGAAGTTTTTTTTTTAAAGCTAATGTCAAAATTAATAAGTGATTTTAATAGCTTATTTTTCATTCTTCCCTCTTAAATGAGATACAGTTGAGAGGCTCTGGAGGTAAGAATAAAATGCTAGTCAAACGACTTCCTATTTTCATTTGATTTATTAAGCTAGCATTCTACTTAAGCAGAATTTCTACAGTACTTATCTGAATGGGACTTAATTGTTCTGTGACAGGTAGTTTTAAATGTCACCTTGCCACAGAGTAAGTGGGACAGGGCCCTGAACTCCCAGTACTGAAGAAAGCCACAGCATCTTTCCTTTGTCCCTGGTCCTACCCGCGCTTGTGACTTGTGAGGTGGTGAGCACTCGAGTTCCTGTGTTGACTTTCCTAAGATGTTGGACGTGACCTGGAATATTCTCACTCACAACAACAGAAACAAAGCCAGAGCTCATTCTGATAATTAAAAAACAAGAACTGCCAAGGCCAGTCTACAGAGGAAGCTTCTGTAATTCATAATCCCTTAGGAATTAGGTTTGATGGTACGAAGGGGCTAAAGGTGGGAGGGAGTACTAGATAGACGCCAGGCTGTGCAGACCTAAACATGGTGGGCCCTTACACGGAAGGCGAGGCCCTCGGGGGAGGATCTTCACTAGGAGTGAGAATGCAGAAGAAGGGGGTGGGGTGGGGGCCAGCGCCAGCCAGCTATGAGAGGGAAGGAGGCCTGTGTGTTGCCAGGTTTTTGTCAACTTGACATAAGATAGAATCATCTGAGAAGAGGGAGCCTCAATAGAGAAAATCCAATAAAAGATCGTGCTGTAGCAAGCCTGTTGGACATTTTCTTATTTAGTGATCGGTATAGGAGGGCCACCCCTGGACAGGTGGTCTCGGATGCTATAAGAAAGTAGGCCAAAGCCAGGCAGTGGTGGCACACACCTTTAATCCCAGCTCTTGAGAGGCAGAGGCAGGCAGATCTCTGTGAGTTCGAGGCCACCTGGTCTACAGAGCAAGTTCCAGGAAAGCCAAGGCTACACAGAGAAACTCTGACTCCAACACCCTTCCTCCCCCCAAAAAGAAGAAGAAAGCAGGCTGAACAGGCTGAAGGGAACAGGTTAGTAAGTAACTTCCATGGCCTCTGTTCAAGTTTTTACCTACAGGTTCCTGCTCTGACTTCCCTCAGTGACAGAATATGACCTGAGAGTCACAGGATGAAGTAAACTCTTTCCACCGCAAGTTGTTCATAGCTATGATGTTTTATCAAGGCAGTAGAAACCCTAACTAAGATGGGGGGGGGGGGCGCTCATCCATGTGGGCATATGTGCGCACACACAAAGACACAGAAATAAAAATAAATAAGACAGACAAGACCAAAGGCCACAGACTGGAGCCTTAGGACTTTGAGGGCTGTATTAAGACTGAAATATCCAGTCAGTCTTGATATTTTATTAAGTTATTTTTACTGAGGCAAAATTTATATGTAGTAATGTATGTTTTAATTACAACTTGGTAAGTTGTGGTAAACTGCTACCTGGGTAGTCACCACCACTGGTGTTGCTTAGATCTCCTACTGAGGACGCGGGCTTCCTCATGGAAGACTGGTGCTCCACTTCACCATGTTACCCATGGCGGTTGCTCTGTGGGAACATGTTCTCTTCTGGGCACACATCTGAGTGGAAGGCTTCTAGAGACGAGGCACAGAGACTAGTCCAGCCACACAGCTCTCCTGTGCTCCACTGTGGCCTAGGGAGGAGTGCCTGTGGGAAGCTGGCCTCTTACTTGGGCCTGCCGCTTTCTGCACACAGTGCAGTTGCTGAATGGTCTAGTTCCCTCACTCCAGGCGTCAGACTCCTCCTCAGTAAGATGAGAGCTCTGTCTGATCATCCTTTTGTGATACCCTTCCCTTCTCCGTATAGTAAGAATGAACAAAACCACAAATAAACATTTAAAAAATAAATACGTAGAAGAAGGAGAAGCAAGGGCCACAGATGGGAGCCTTTGGGCCCTGAGGACTGTAGTTAAGCCTGGAAGACCCATTCAGGGACACTGTTTTACCAAGTTAACTTTATTTAAGTGAGTGTCGTTATGTAAATAGAAACCCGCCTTTGGTCATTGTTGAAGGCAGTGTACTTTCTGTGCTGAATCTGAAAGCCTGTGGAGTGATATTCGGGCTGTGGATACCAGTGTGCAGTATAGCTTGATTTTTTTTTTTCCCCCCTCTCCTCTGAACTTTGGAGTGCGTTAGGTAAATAGCCTTCCAAATTCATCTGTTTCTTTTGCATTGAGCTTTTTTTATAGTGTTGCTTTTTATTGGTTCTTGTTAGAGGAAAGAAACCCATATCTTTGCTGTTCAGGTCTAGAGCCACTTCTAAGAGTCAGACAAAGAAGTGCATTGTTAACTGTTGGCAGTGCTAGGTTGGCAGGCATTGTTTAATGGGAGTACCAAAGTCGGATTAACATAGCTGTTACATTACAGACACTAGCAGCCGGGTCTGAGGTAAAATCAGCCTAGTCATGTACAGTCTAACAAGCTGTTTCTTATTGCATATAGCTTACGTCTAACTATAAACACGAAACAGGAATGGGAAGACTTTCTCCCTTACACATGGCGTTGTGAGTAGTGGCCAGGTTCTCTGAATGGAGAAACCTTGTTAGTCCACAGTGTGCCTGCCTAAAGTACGAGAGAAATAGCATTACTGAATGAAGGCATCACTTAAAACTGGATCATTAAATCTTCGGGTTTCTGTGGAGGAAATACTAGTTTACAGACTTAGGACTTGCTTTGAAAACTCACTTTGGCTTCTTAATATGCACTAGACACTGTACTATGAGCACTTGGGAGTATAAGACTTAATTAAGTACAGCCTCTTTCCTCTTTGGGTCGACTCTGGGGAATTCATACAGAGGTAGTCATAAGACAAATGCCTTACAAGAAACTTCATGCCTAGGGTTGTAGTTCACTGAGAACACTTACCTGGCCATGCACACTCATGATCACACACACACACATTCTGCACACACACACGGGGGGGGGGGGCAGGCAGGGAGCAGGAGACAGTTTGCAGGGGACACTAACGTGAATACACATCATTCAAGGACCAGCTCAGCATAAAACACCGAGAATGCAGAAGCGGAACCTGCAGTTGGGATGAAGGTCTGGAACACTAAAACAACGTAGAGGTTAATATGGTGAAAGTGATGGGTGTGGGAGTGGTTCAGGCAGGAGAAAAGGCGTGAATGAAAGTGTGGACTAACAAATTGCCAACAGGTTGGTATCACTGTAACAAAGAAAGGCAGAAAAACAAGGAAGACCAGTTATGATGAGGCCTAATTGTCTTGTCTGAACTGTGGATTTCCCTGGGCCAGTCAGGTTTTTGAGAGACACACTCAGAGTTACAGAGACGGTGTGAGGACTCAGAGACAGCACCTTTGTCAAGTTGTTATAGCCGGCTGCTGAGCGAGCGTGAGGTCCAAGGAAAGCTGACCAGAATAAAGAGGAGGAAAGGCTGTAGTAAATGTGTAGGCCTTACCTCAGCTGAGGAGCAGTGACTAGATTCAAGGCATAAAGCCAGGACAGAGGTCAAACTTCTGTTTTTGTTGACCGAGGACAGATAGTTGACCGAGGACAGATAGTTGACCAGGAAAAGATAGTTTTGGTAAGGAGAAGGGGAAGTTCGTCTTGGATGGAGTTTGGTGTATGTGGAGACAGCCTATTTCTAAGATGCACGGAAGCTAACAGACCTAGCAGTCTCAATTTGGGAATCTTTGTGTGGTTTTTGGAGCCCTGGAATAAAATACAATGTTTTAAAATGTTTTTGCAAACAAACTCAGTATATTTTAGGGTGTTCACCCATTTCCTGATACTTCTTTTAAAATTGGGATGTCACCCATCAAAGGACACTTCTATGTAACCTCATAACTGGGTGGATTGCTCCTGGCAATCTAGTTATTTGTGTATTTTCCCCTAACCAGCTAGTGTATGGCCAGGCTCTCTTCTCTAATGTCTAAAAGCCTGTAATCACATTTGACTTTTCTCCCTTTCTCACCTCTCTCTTTTCCACACCTTCCCTCCCTTCCTTTGGTCTTTTGTTTATTTGCTTTGTTTTTAGGTAGCCTTGACTTCCCTGGATCTCACAGGTACACTGCCTCTGCCTCCCAAGTGCTAATACTAAAGGAGTGTCCACCATGCCCTACACTCTCCATTTCTTGAGACTGGCTCTCCTTTCCCAGGCTAGCCTGAGGCTTGCCAAGTAACCAAGACGACTGTGAACCCTGCTCCTCTTGCCTCCACTTCCCAAACGCTGGGGTTCCTGGCATGAGTCACTGTGTCTTGCTGTATTTGTATGTGCTCAACTGTCCAGTTAGTTAATGAGGTTGCTTTAAGGTATAGATAATTGCGGTAGACTAATGTCTGCAGATGACTCCTGTGTTTGTTCAAGACAAGAAAGCCCAGTGCTTCCTCTTAGGTGATTATTTGTTCTGCAGCACAATCTTATTTGTTCAGAGGAACACTGAAGAGCAGTGTGCAGGAGTGAATCCTCTGGGAGTTTACTTCTGTATCAAATGTGGGGGAATTGTACTGTACTGTATTTACATGAAAGAATGGCTGTAGCTGTTCCTATCAGGCCTGCATTGTCCATTGTTACAGAAACTAGCCCAGCTTAACTCTGATTGCCTTGTTCCCATTACTCAAGACTGATGAGCTGTGCTTGTAGTTTTCTGTCTTTGGTGCTGTTAAAGTCATATTGAGATTGCCAAGTATGTTGAAGTAGAGATCGCAGAGCAAATGCAGTGGCATGGCTGTGGGTCTCTGTGGCTGGTCTATTTATGATACACCAATTAACTGAAATAAATTTAACCCTGTGAAATAATTGGTCCTATAAAAGGAAAAGCAGATCTAGAGTGCATGTAAAGTATCTGGGTGTAGATTTAAGAATTAACTAAATTCTGCAGAAATACCGGTGGCCCTGTCTAATCATGTTACCATTGCATCTTTTCATGACTTGCCTTTAGAATAAAATTTAACTAAAACCCTGAAGCATTGATTTTTGCCTATTTGATTTTATTGTTGATAACTTAAATGTGAGACACCCAGCTTCTGCCATTTCTGCTGTTTCTATGGCAACGAAAGTGTGCAAGCCCAGCAGTATCACTTTCTTTCACAGCTGGCATTTTGTGTTCACAGTAAGAAGACGAATTTTGGTGAAATGTGGTCTGTGCTAATTGGGATGTAACTGGGTCAACAATTTTGGATTGCTTTCTTTTTTTTAATCTGTTTAGGTCTGTGGTTGGCTATGGGTATTGAACTACACAGTTCTTTATTTTCCTCACATACACACTTTAACTGATACCAAATACTAAAGTTAGTCTTTTGAAAATTAAACACTCATCTATGCAATCCAGTATGAAATTTTGAGAATTAGGTTGAGTTCTTTTAAGACCTGCTTTGTAGCCCTGTATCCTTCTTTGTTTCTACTTTAAAAAGTGTGAGAAAATATTCTGAAGAGTTAAACCTTTTTTAATGGTGGATGACCATATTATGTATTACTTATTTGCTCTGAAGGGGACAGGTGATCCCACTTTAGGGATGCACTTTGAAAAGTGACCAGGTAATTTCTTGTTCTTGACTGCAGGAGTCCTGCACTGTGGGTGCTGCCCAAGCTCTGGGCTCTTTTCCTAGATTGTATAAATGAGCTGGTAGGCCACTCCTGCCCTAATCCATGCGAAGCTATTAGTAGTTCCCATGTCACTGACTTTATTGTGTTTATCTCTTAGAATTTTAAGGTGCTTTCAAAACGCAAACTTTAGGAATTAAAAACATTCCTAGTCTAGAAATGGCATGTATACTTGGTCTTACAATTTAAGAGCCATGACCTGTCAGAGATGAGCATTCTTACGGTCTCAGACTCTCGCTCTGAGCTTGCCTTGGCCTTATTCACGCTAACCTGACTTCACTGACAACATCTGGCTTCTGTAATTAAACAAAAAATGTTTTTATTGGACCACCAATGACCCAATCATCCATTTTGGATACATCTCAGATTTCATTGTGTACGTCTGACAGCCACTTCCAGGGACCCTGTTCTGTCTGCATATGCTCACCTTTCCTTCCTCAGACCCTGGTCTCGGGCCTCCCCTTTGCCCACTTTCCTCTCTCAAACACTTGGCCCACCTGCACCTCTTGTGGCAGCCCGCAGAACACAGACTGAAGAATGTACCCAGTTCTGGTTACTAAAAGGGCTTGTGCTAAATAAAAGTGGAACCATTTGAAACAGAGGACAAGCCCTTGGTTTGCATTTTATAATCAGCAGCACTGTGTTCCGCTCTTGTAACCACCATGGCTCTTCATATCCTGTAGTTGATAGGAGCTGTTCACCTCCTACACTAAAGCTGCTCTTTGTCTGCCTAGCCGGCACACTGCCGACTGCACGGCCTTCAGCCCTCAGTCCAGACGTTACCTCCTCAAACAGGCTTTCTCTGCAGAGTATAAAATAATCCTTTAAAACCCTTGAAGACAATACCTTCCAACCCCATTCCTTGTTTTATTTTTGGTTGTTTCTAGCATCTTCCTATGCATATACAAAAATATTTGCAATATTTATGTATGCTAAAAGCATAAAAATACCACGAACTGTCAAGAACCTGCCACTTGACAGCAGACCATGCTTGTTGTGTTTTCTCTCCATCGTCTAGTATCTTCCTTCTCCTAAGAGGAAGCAGATGGCCTAGATTTTGAAACATTCTCTTCAATTTAAAAATAGGTTTATCTCATTGTGTGTAAGCCTAAATAGTATATTAGCTCTGTTTGGGTTTTAAGGTATAGGAAATAGTGTTCTGTTACAGATATTGTTTAAAGCTTTCTTTTTTCATGCAGTATAATGCTTATAAGATTAACCATGCATTTATTTGTATTTCAGTAATTTTCTTAAAATATTTAACTGTGTTACAAACATTCTGTGCTATCATATAAAAGTGAAACTACTAGTTCAAAGCGATTCAGTTACTTAATAAGATTATATCAAATTATTTTCTAAACAAGTTGTGCCGGTGCCTTCATCCATCAGAAGTGCATGGGGAAGTGTATGCTACATTTCTGTCATTAAGGCCTTGATTTTCTAACCGATCCACTAGGATAAAATGCTGTCTCCTTGCTCTTACTTTGCATTTTTGTCAGTACTGATTTAGGTTGAATGTCTTTTCCATATCATTTTTTATTAAAATATATTTTTGCTGTACTTAAGTGTCTGAATATTTTTTCCTATTTTTCTATGCAGTTGATTTTTCATTTTGACTTATAGAAAGTCTTTCATCTTCTAAACAGTCATCCTATTTGTGCTGTGGGTTTTTTTTTTTATGTTTTGATGATTTGAAATTATATTAATGTCACAAAATTTATCAGTTCTTTATGATTAAAAAAATGTAATGTCTGCATAAAGAAATTTGCTCAGGGTTGGAGAGATGGCTCAGTGACTGGCCATTACTACTCTTGCAGAGGCCCCGAGTTCTGTTTCCAGTGCCTACCTAGAGCGGCCCACAGCCTCCTGGAACTCCAACTCACGCGGATCTGATACCTCCTTGCTTCTGTGAACACTCACACACACACACACACACACACACACACACACACACACACACACAGTTAAAAATAAAGTAGATCTTTGAGGGGGAAAAAAGAAGCCTACACCAAATGTCCTGGTGTACCCCTTTAATCCCAGTGCTCAGGAGGCTGAGGCAGGAGGATCCTGAATTTGAAGCCAGCTTGAGTTCCATGAGTTACTGGCTGGCTGGGCTCTGTAGCAAGTTTCTGTCTTAAAAAGAAAGAAAAGTTACTTTTGTATTTTTTATTCAAACTTTCAGCTTTCATTTATATTTTGTTCTTCTTGAGCTGTATGTATGTATGTATGTACGTATGTATGTGTTTATGTATGTACGTATGTATGTGTGTATGTATGTACGTATGTATGTATGTACGTATGTATGTATGTATGTATGTGTGTATGTGTGTATGTATGTACGTATGTATGTATGTATGTGTGTATGTATGTATGTATGTACGTATGTATGTACGTATGTATGTATGTGTGTATGTGTGTATGTATGTATGTATGTATATGTGTACGTATGTACGTATGTATGATAAAGTAAGGATTCATTTCTTTTCCGTCTTTGGATAGCCTGTTGTCACTCCTGCATCATTTTTGAGTAGTTTCTTCACTGACTTCAAGTTCTCAGTGCCGTGGCCTCTGGATTCTCTCTCTGGTCCATTGGTCATCTTATCTGAGCCGCTGCTTTGCTTTGAGCCAATTCCCACCTCACTCCCCCGCTGTCTGTCCCAGCCTCTCCCGGGTGTTTTGGCTGGTCTTAGATCTTCGTTTAGTTTTGAAGTACTGGACATCAAACCCAAGTGCTTGAGCGTGCTGGTCAGGTGTTCTTCTGTGGAGCGACAGCCTCAGCCCTTGTTCTTGTTGTTGTTTATTAGTTAGTTTTGTTTTGCTTTGCTTTTTTAAAGAGTCTTGCCATGTCACCCAGCTGACGTGGAAATTGATTGACATGCAGCTTAGGTTCTTTAAATCTTTTTACCAACCAGCCTTTCTATTCCTCCTGCCTCTTACCTCTCTTTCCTGCTCAGGCTATCCCTGGTTAGCTTAGGCTGCCCTTCAAACCTGTGCTTCTCCTGCCTCAGTCTCCTGGGCTTATAGGCATGCGCTGCTGCATTCAGGTCATCTTTGACTGTTTCTCCCTTGTATACGTAGCATAAAAGGTGTCCAGTCCTGCAGGGATTCTTTTGTTTTTCTGTTATTACGGGATCTATTCTTACCTGTGCCTCCTGTGTTCTTGCTCCAGTTGTCTCAAAGATTTTATAACTCCCCTCTGGTGTGTATTGCTGCCTGGATCTTTTTAACAATACTACATAGTGCTTTGTATTGTTTATCTTGCTTGTTTATTCTCTTAAGCGCTGCTTTTCTTAAACATCTCAGGCACACACTTCATTATGTCCAGGCCTTTCCTCTGACACAACACTCAAAGCCATAAATTTTCCTTATAAGTGCTTTATTAGCTGCCTTCAATAAGTTTTGGTAAGATAAATTTTAAATATTTTGGTCCTGAGTGTTTTTTATTTTTGTATTGTTTCTCCTTTGCCTGGAATGCTTTGGAAATACTTTAAAATTTTTAAATGTGATATTTTGGCTTATATTTTCATCATTGGCTTTGAAATTATTTGTCAATTATTGTGTGTGTGATTATGTGTTCACATGTATGTACTTGGACACATGCACTTTCATTACATACTGGTACATGTGCCTTTGGAGGCCACAGTGGGCATCAGATATGGGTTCTGGGAACTGAACTCTCTCACAAGAACAGCAAGCACTTGGAACTGCTGAGCCATCTCTCTCTCAAGCCCCAGGCATATGTCTTTGTAGGCTTCCATGAGCCTGAAAAGCCATTTCTCTTGTTTGAGTTCATTAAAATCCTAGCAAGAGTCACCTCCTAAGTACCATCCTGGTATTCACCGTCCTAAGCAATGTCACCTCCTAAGTACCATCCTGGTATTCACAGTCCTAGCCAGAGTCGAGTCACCTCCTAAGTACCATCCTGGTGGTCGCTGAAAGAGTTACTATTCCTTCCACAATTTAATGCTTTCATTATACTCTATTCTAAAACTCTCCACTAGTAGATGTAAGCTCCACGGAACCAAGGTCGTGATGTGTTTCCTTTTGATTCCTGGAGGTCGTCATTATAACATTTGTAATCAATCTGATTATCAATCAGTGGATAGTTAACAAACTAGATTTTGAAGGTTTGGCTTTTAGCCTGATGCTATTTTACCTATTCTGCCCTGGTGAGCTTCTCCATGGTGTAATCATCACACTCCCTGGCAGTGACTGAGTCCACATCATCCTGTCCCCACTCTCTTGGCTAGAGTGGCTTGACCGCCTCGTGTTATCATGTCCTGCTCTGTTGCCCCTTCCCAAGCCGGTGCTGCTCAGGGTTTTCAAATTCTACAACACAAAAGGCACAGACATTCTTGTCACAGGAAGCCAGGATCTTGTTGTGATCTTTGTCTCGTGTGTGTGTGTGTGTGTGTGTGTGTGTGTGTGTGTGTGTGTGTGTGTGTCCCAGTCACAAAGTGCTCTAAACTTACTTCTCTAAAATGTCTCTCAGTTCCCAGCACCCTCTGTGCTCCTTATCTCTTTGCAGCAGGTCTGGTCTCTTCGCTTCCTCTCACTCTCTCCCTCCTCAAGTCAGACTTCCTACTCTTTCCTGTCACACTTCTTCATAGCCTTTCTCCTTCCCCCTGGCTGCTCAGCGCTGTTTGCTGATCAGGATCTGGCCAAGGGACTTTGTCCCTGCCCTCACCTCAGTTGGCACTGCACTTAATAAAATCACTTGTCACTTCATTTGAACTATTTGTGTGTGTGTGTGTTTACTGTTTTTATTGAAGTGCTTTCTTGAAACAAAAATCATCGACATGGGAGGGGGGGAAGGAGGAAGAGAGGGACTGAGGGAGAGAAGGAGGGAAGGAAAGAGAAACAGACTCTGCAAAAGAAAACTTTCTATCTATCTATCTAATGAGTACAATAAATCATAAGTATATACATTTTCTCTCCCAAGTTTTCAGAGGAGATGGGCTCACTTCTCCCCCCTCATCTGTTGCCATAATTTGTTTCCACGCATTTGCAGGTGAGGATGATATGAGAAGCTCGGAACATCTATGGCATGCTCTCGTATGTGGAACTTTGTATTAGCTTTGGGTTTTATTGTCTGACGTTTTGAGTTTGTATTTGGAGTTTCTTTTCTTTCTTTTTACCCCCTTTGGTTTTTCAAGACAGCGTTTCTCTGTGTAGCCTTGGCTGTCCTGGACTCACTCTGTACACCAGGCTGGACTTGAACTCAGAGATCCGCCTGCCTCTGCCTCCTGAGCTGCTGGGATGAAAGGCGGAGGCAGCACTGGCAGCCATGTTTGGCGTTTCTTACTTTGGCTTTTGTTACAGCTATCGTGAATTCTCATGGAGTCTGTCTGGCAGTGATGCTTATCTTAGTAAGTGGTCCAGAAGCACTGAGCCAGGAACACTCACTTGGTTTACTGACATGAGAGTAGTTATTTTGTGGTTTGAAATCTTTACATTTAAAAAAAATGCATTTAACTTGTGTAGGCTTTCAAATTATGAGACAAATAGAAATGATAACTTTAATTACTTTGTAATTATTTATATGACACAATTTTGATGATAGGTGTGTTTCCCTGGCAAAGATGGCTGTATGAATTCAGTGCTAACTTCAAGAATATCAAATGCTTTAACTGTAAAAGGTGCTTGATCGTTAATTAGTTCAGTCTGAATGAAAATACATAAATTATATTTCCATATGAGAAAGTTTCCATTTTGGAGCATGTCAAAGAATAAATGTAGTAACTTGAATGCTCTATTTTTATTTCTAGAAACCAGCAAATATCCTAGTAATGGGAGAAGGCCCTGAAAGGGGGAGAGTCAAAATAGGTAGGTAACTATTGCTGAGTAACGGTGAAGAAACCACAGTGATGGCGATGAAAGTGTGCTCTCCTTTAATACCCTTATTAAGTTGTTGATTTTAAAATTACTGTCTCAAAATGTTTTTAGAAAAGATATTGGAAAATGTAGGTAGCCTATAAAGCCACCAGTTTCCCACAGCTCTTTCATCAAAATAAGATTCTGTCAGTTATCTTAAACTGAGGCATCAGTTAACAAGCCCATGAATGTTCGCTCACGTACATACACCGAGTACGTGTCTTTCATGTCCCCACCACGTTCCAGCATAACGCCTGACCTATGCCGATCTTTCCTTAGTGTTGCTGATATCCTGTTCCCAAATACATCCTCCCACCCTGACGTAACACACAGCAGTCCTCCCAGGCGCTTCCTTCCCGTCCCAACCTCAGCAGCATGTCCTTGCCCAGGCACTATCATACTGCTGAAATGAATGCTTGTAGCCCCTCACACTTGCCTGTGTTCTGTGAACCCAGGCAGGAGGGCTGTAAGGAAACCTTGTGTGCTATTGGAGCACTGATGCTAGCCTGCCTGGGACAGCTTCCTCTCCTCCCTGTGCAGCCCCGCCTGTCCTGCTGCTTGCCTCCTGCTTCTGCGTCTTGCATCTTCGTCCCAGCCTGGCTTTAGAAGAAGCTGCTCTAAAGTAGCAACCCTGCTTTGAACTTCTGCCTGGAGTCGACAGAATTCACCTTCATGGAAAACTGTGTTACTGCTAAATACCTGATAGTTGCTTTTCCTTCCTGGTTCTTTCCCATTGCTTGTTTCTGTGTTTATTTTACCTCTCACATGTTTTCTTACAGGCATTTATTGAAGACACACATTTTGCTTGGCAAAGGTGAAAAGTAGATAAAAGCTAGCTCTTCCCCATGAGAAACGGTCATGTAAACATTTACTCTGCAGTGTGGTAGGTTCTGAGGATGTTTCCTCAGCCACGTAGTTGCCTTCTAAAGGAACACACCACAGTGAAGGAAAACTGGATCCAAAGAGCTGAGCCTTGCTCACTACCTGAAACCATGTCAGATGCCTGTCCTGAGACTTTCCCCTACAAACAGCCTGGTGACACCTCCTTGATGCCTTGGAGAAAGGAGTGACTGCCGAGTACCTGCCATTCCCTTTGTAGCGCATGGAAAGGACCTGCCTCCCTGAAGCTCCTGCCCACAGCACTGTCATGTATCTTGCCTGGTGCACTGGCAGTCCTCTCTCAGTCTCCAGCTAATCTTACCTCTGCCAATGCAGAACCGAACCTTACGCCCAAATGAAGTGTTTTCCAAGCCAAACACAGGCGACCTTGACCTCTGATTCAGGTTGCCTAACAGCTGGTTCCATTGTGAGAGCAGTTATGGCAAACTTTTGCCATTACAGAACAAAAGGAAGCGCTCTATCAAGGCATTTTCCAAATGCGTAGGCAGAAACATCAGGTGGACAGACAGCTTAGCCAGGCAGGGCGGTGGCTGCGTGTTGATGACGTGGACAGATGGGCCACTCTGCTGGGGGCCTGATGGAACTCCTAGCTATAGTGCTCTGTCAGTGCCTTGTAAGAGCTTTACCTGGTGGTTGAAAGGACAGAAGATCAGACACAGAAATGAGGAATAACATTATCCTGAGAGCACTTGGATCTGGATCTGCAAAATTCCAATTTTCCACAACCATAAAGTTGTATTGAGTCTTCAGCCTTGTTGAAGCGTTAGCATCGGCGTGGCATTTTCTGAGACCTTGAGTACACAGTTCCCGTTCTTGGAATGCTAGACATTTGTACAGAACAAGGCTGGAGGTTGTCCTGTGCCCTGTGGCGCTGGCAGGGCACGTGGCAGCTCACAGGACGGGGAGAGTGTTGTTAAAACCATTAAGGAAGAGTAGTGCAGAAGGTCTCATACACCACTGCTAGCTAGCAGGGCATGGGTCAGATTTTTTCCCCCCTCTGTATCTGACATGTATATTTACATGTGACAGTAGTATAAACATTAAATATAAAGTTAAGATTACCAAGAACACAGTACAAAGAGCTAAAGGTGCAGATGAGAATTTCTCACTCAAAAAAGTTCTTTAAACTGTGTTTTCCCCTGTGCTTATCATCATTTATAGTCTATAAAGTATTTTATTTGATGTTTGGGATACGTGAAATAACTTACTACTGTGTCTAGTATTTCTTTTGCTAGTTTGACTTCGTAGCCATGACTTGGGTGGTAAGTTTTGTTTTAAGATTGCTCTTTAGATGGTTGTGAGCCACCATGCGGTTGCTGGGAATTGAACTCAGGACCTCTGGAGGAGCAGACAATGCTCTTAACCTCTGAGCCATCTCTCCAGCCCTAGGATTGATCTTTAATGTCTACATTATCTTAAGGGTTACTTATGATATATTTATTTGTCCTACTATTTTGGTATTACACTGGATTCAAGTCTGGGAAAGTAAATAGGTAATAGTTATATTACAGAAGAAATCAGATAATGATACTTTTAAAATTCCTTCTCTACAAAATTGTTTTTTTTTTCTTCTATATGTATCAAGTGTTACTACCGTTGGGGGTAGAGATCAGTATTCTGTGGGCATAATAAAATCTTATTTCTTATGTTACAACCAGAAAGGTATTTTGTAGTTTTACTCTCCAGTTTACTATGAGAAGTATTATTTAGTAATTTAAAGTATATTTTTATTTATCTGCTGACAATTTCATACATTTATAAGTGTATTTTCATCATCTCCACCCTAGTTCCCACTCTTCCCTTCATCCACCTTCCTCCCGTCCTCATGTCCCTGTTAAAACCATGGACACTGAGTTCATTTAGTGCTGCCTATATACACAAAGGTGTAGTGTTGTCTGCCTGATCCTGGACCACCTGCCAGTGGCCATACCCTCAAAGATAAAATCACCCCACCCCCACCCCCAGCAGCCATCTACGTGCAGCACCTTCTGAGCTGGAGCTGGAGCCCTGTGAGCATCTTAATGCAGATGACCTTTACTGTGAGTTCATGAGCCCAGTGGCCTTGCTGTGTCCAGGAGGGGGCACTTTACAGCACTCCTCCCTATTCTCCAGCTGTTGTATTTTTCCCACCTCCTCTTTCTGCACTGCTCCCTGAATGTCAAGGGGCAGGATGCTTTTAAGATCTTGGCTTGTACTATGCAATGCTCCAAAGACCCATTTAATCACCAAACATGGATTTTAAGGTTCAGTCTCTTAGATGTAAGTTTCTTCTTTTTGGAAGAATAGTTTTATATGTTTCTTTTAAAGGTGTATGTTTTAAACATTATTCTCAGTAGGTTTGTTCTAAGCCTTCTAGGTTAGAGCCTATACTTGAGGAGAGGTCACCTTTGATGCTAGCATTTGGATAGTTGTGATACCAGCCCCATGAACGTTGCCGCCTTCAGATGTCTGGTAGTTTTATATACTTTGAGTGAACTCAGAGCGGTCAGGTGTCAGTACAGTTGGTGGCTCTGCGGGTGAGCAGAACCTAAGCATGTCGTGGGCCGCCCAGGGCCTTGAACCTGTTGGACCACAGCAGTTTATTACAAGTAATAGTATAGTAACCCAAGTGTTTGGACCCAGTTAAAGTTTGTTTGTTTGATTTGTTTTTAACTTTTTCTTATTAAGAAATTGTATTGTTCTTGGCTCTAGTTTATATTTAAAATTGAGGTATCCCTAAAAGGGAGTTCCTTTTGGAAAATTTAAATTAAGCCTACGTCAATGTGAACATTAGATTTTTAAAAAGCTAAACTGACTAGTAAGAAGATTCTTCTTTGAAAGCATTTGAGACATTTAAAACATCAAGGGTTGATCTAAGTCAAGTAGAGGGTTTGGTAAACAAACACTCAAGTACATGATTAAGAAATGATGTAATTAGGCCGGGCGTGGTGGCGCACACCTTTAACCCCAGCACTTGGGAGGCAGAGGCAGGCGGATCGTGTGAGGTCAAGGCCAGCCTAGTCTACAAAAGTGAATCTAGGATAGCCAAGGCTACACAGAGAAACCGTGTCTCAAAAAACCAAACAAAAACAAAAAAACAAAGAAATGATGTAATACGGTTGTCCTCTTTTGTAGTTTTACTAAAATCAAGACTAGCGGTGTATCAGTTAGGAAAATATACCAAGGAAAATGAAATATTTTAGTTTAAACTATCTAAACATAAAAAGATTTCTTTTAAGTTACAAAAGAGTGAGAACTGGGATGTTGTCAGGTTTTAGCCGGGTTGTCAAGGTGGTGGAAACGAAGCTCATGGTTGTGTCTTCAGAACTGGGTCCACCTTTGAGATAAGAAATAGAAACTGAGGAGTTCCCCTCTGAAATTCTCTACCACAAGACCAGGTCCTTCCTGTTCAAGCTGAAGGGAGTCTTTAAAACATCATAGCCAAGTGACAGTCATTTGTTACTAGCTTTTAAGTCTCACAGCAGTGTATAATGTCTCGTTATTAGAGATAGCTCATATAGTCCTTTGTCCATTTTTATAGGACACTCAGTAATTATTTTATATGGAGATAAATATGTTTTCCAAAGGGATTGATCTTAGAATTTAAAAGAATTAACGGGAGTGTGTTTGGCTAAGAAAGCTAAAGGTTTTAGTTAATTAATTTTAATGATTAATGTGTTTAGTTGCATTCTTTTATTTAATCACCAAACCAAAGAATTAAGGGCACAGTGGAAATTTTACACATAGAAATAAATATTTGCTTCACTAAAATGAGTTCCACAGTCACTGTCTAATTTAGCAGAAATGCCCTAGTTCTTTATAGTGAATAAATACTAATGGTCAAATTTTATTTTATTTTTTAAATACTTATTTCTTATAGGTATGGGCATTTTTTCTGCATGTGCACATCATGTGCATGCCTGGTGCCTGTAGAGGCCAGAAAAGGGTGTTACATACCTGAGACTGGAGTTACAGATGCTTATGAGCCACCATTGGGTGTTATATACCTGAGACTGGAGTTACAGATGGTTGTGAGCCACCGTTGGGTGTTATATACCTGAGACTGGAGTTACAGATGCCTGTGAGCCACCGTTGGTATGCTGGAGACTGAGTCCATGTCCTCTACAAGATCAGGGTGCACTCTGAACTGCTAAGCCATCTCTCCAGCTCAATGGGAAATTTTAAGTGACCCATTGGAGGGTTAAAACATAAAACCCTTATTCTCTAAGCCTTTTTTATAAATGTAAAAAATTAAAAAAAATATTTATTTATTATGTATACAGTGCTCTGCCTGCTTGTACCTCTGCAGGCCAGAAGAGAGCATCAGATCACATTATAGATGGTTGTGAACCACCATGTGGTTGCTCGGAATTAAACTCGGGACCTCTGGAAAAGCAGACAGTGCTTTTAACCACTGAGCCATCTCTCCAGCCCGTAAATGTAAAATTTTATTACTGTAAATAGAAAGATGGTTTAGTTTTCTATCAGTGCATTTAATTTTGAATTAGAAAATTCTTTAGATAAGAATGTGTTTTGAGCCGGGCATGGTGGCGCACACCTTTAATTCCTATAATTCTAGCACTTGGGAGGCAGAGGCAGGCGGACCGCTGTGAGTTCAAGGCCAGCCTGGTCTACAAAGTGAGTTCAGGACAGCCAAGGCAACACAGAGAAACCCTGTCTCGAAAAACCAAAAAAAAACCATATATATATATATGTTTTGAAACACCTTTGACAAAATTGTTTAGCACTTAGGAGGCTGTGGCAGAGGTACTGCTGTGAGTTCAAAGCCTGTGTGGGCTATATAGTAAGCTCCAAACTAGCCTGGACTAGAATAAGACTCTGTCTAAAAAAAGAGAAAGAAATGGCCAAGTAAATATAAATAATTGAAATTAGACTTTTTTTTTTTTTTTTTTTTTTTTTTTTTTTTTTGGGTAAGATGAAATGCTTTATACCTTGTAAACTTTTTTTTCTCACTTTTCAGTTTAAATTCTTTCATATTGTCTGCATATAGAATTGTGCATATTGATAAGAATAGTATTATTCTTAGCAAAGATTCAGAAAGAAAGCTATCTTATTCTACCTGTTGGCAACTTAAAGAATGATGAGAGTGGATTGCTCAGTGCTGATGGCCAGCCCTGAAAACACGCATACGAGTGACATTCTACAGACTGAGCAGGTCGTATAGTTTTGAGAAAGGGTTTCTCTTTATCTAACTGGCTGTCCTAGGACTTAAAAAGACCCAGCTGCCTCATTCCAGAGTTCTGGGATCAAAGGTGTGGCCACCCGTGCCTGGCATTTGCTCGCGCATACACACGGGTGCACACATACAATAACAATTAATGAAAAAAGAAGCCATTAAGTTGAAAGAGAGCAAGGAGGAGTATATGAGAAGGTTTGAAAGGAGAAAAAGCATAACTATATTGTAATTTCAAAAATAAGACATAAATTAAAGACAGTAGCGGAATGTAAGCTATATTTCTGATGGGATGAACTGGAGACAGAACTGTGATGCACCCTTTGTAGTGCTCTAAGCAAGCAGCAGCTTGGCTCTTAAAATGGCCAGGTTTCTTTTCCTCCTTCAGTCCCAAGCTACAGTCAACCCTTCGGTGCCCGCATTTCAGGTAGGCGTGGCTGTGTGGGAGGGTCGAGAATAACTTTTTCCTAAAAGTGCAACAGCAAGCAGCAGAGGAAGTAGCAGATAGTGCCACATGGCATGGCTGGCTGCAAGGTCAGAAGTCATACTAAAAAAATAGAAGTTTTACATAACATGTTCATATATTATAGACCATGCTCAGAGCAGTCATTTTGGCATACGCTAAGTTTTCTAAACTACAAAAGTGAAACTGCCATGGGTCTGCTACTCAGTTCCTATCAAAACTTAGGGAGGCAGTTTGAGTTTGTTTCATGTAGCTTCACTCACAAGATTCTGTAAGAAACAACTGCAGTTGAATGTGCACTTAGTGGAACCAGCTGAAAGCACTGCGCTCAGCTGTCCTCACTGTCGCCAGGGGAGGCCTGCTGTGTGGTCTAAGGCAATAGCTCTCCCTTCCTGATTTTAAAAGCTGACCAGCAGAGAGACAGCCTTACAAGCAGAAAGTTGAGTTAATAAAAAGTAAGTAACTCTGGGTTACAGGTCAGTAAAATGATCTTAAAGTCTTTAGTAAATTCTGGCGGGTCCTCAGAGCTAAAGTTTTTGCTCAGTTTTTATCCAGGCACTGTCATCAGTCTTGGCATCACTGTCCCTCTCGGCTTTTAAGAGAGGCCGTGACGAGCTTGTTAGTGTGATACAGAGTAGGAGTAAGAGCTGATGAGGACTCAGAAGGCCAGGTCAGAGAGGTCTCTGTCCACTTCCTGCTCTTTAACGCCACCCCTGGCTGTCCTGGAGGTCACTCTGTAGACCTGGCTGGCCTCAAACTCAAGAGACCTGCCTGCCTCTGCCTCCATAGTGCTGGGATTAAACACGTGCATCACCACTGCCTGGCTTCTAATGCCTTTCTTATCTCTATACTTTCTAAAAGTCTTTCTGATTTTTATTGTTCTCACTTCTTAGGTGCTTTGAAATTCAAATTGAAATAGTCTTCCCACTCAATATATTTTTCTTTATTGTATAGAACTTCTAGGTTAGAGAAACAAAACACAATTAGGGATATTGAATGTTCCTCATTACATGTGTGGGGTAGGGGTGGATAAAGCCAAGCTATAGTTCGGTAGATTTCCCTGTTTCTCCAAATAATTGCAAGTTGAATTGGTACAATTATTATATATAAAAGCAGGTGGAGTTCCAGGTAGCCATTGTCTCCAAACCCTTCCTACTCAGAATTCCTGCTGTCCTTTGTTTTGGTGAGGCTATCTATCCCTGAACACTGTATAGCGCTGTCTGCCAGCTAGGGGGAGCTGTGATTTGGACCAAGTTTATGAGCCACTTGTTGGAAACCTGCCTTGTGTCTCATACCAAAGTAGGTCCCTCCCAGTGTGTCTGTAGTTTATTCTGACATGTATAAGAATGTTAGGGGAGCCGGGCATGGTGGCGCACACCTTTAATCCTAGCACTCGGGAGGCAGAGGCGGGTGGATCTTTGAGTTGAGGCCAGCCTGGTCTACAAAATGGGTTCAAGACACAGAGGCTACACAGAGAAACCCTGCCTCAGAAAACCAAAAAAGGAAGAAAAAAAATATGAAGGGACTCAAGACACAGGGTGCCCACCCCTTCCTTGTCCTCATAGTGGAGCTAATGAGGTTCCTTCCAAGAATGGGACATGTCCTCTCATTCACTGAGGCTGCTGATCATCTGGAAGAGACCCTGATCCAGATCTTGATCTGGAGAGGAGAGGTGCTGCTCACGTTTGGTATCTTTATGGTCATGAACTTGTGGAATTTCTAAACTGAAGGGACTAGGTTCCGGTAAGCAGGAGAGGACATGGAGAGTTTGCATGGTACTGGAAGTGCTAGCAGACCAGGGCTTGGGTGGGTGCTCTGAGGTAAATTTAGAGGGTACTTGATAATAGTCTGCTCCCAATAGTACAAGACTGTCAAACAAACCATCGACCACACCAAAGGAGAGGTGCAGGCCCCGGAAAGAACTCACCAACATCTACCCGAGGAGGCAGTGTGGGTTGTTGGGCACACAGGAGACATGCTGACACCCGATGGCAATCCAGATGGATTCCTCTGATGAGAGTAGATCCTCTGCAAGGCCTTATAGTTTAGCAGCAAAACTGTTGACACAGAATCAAGCTCTCATCTCAAAGTGAATAAAGGAGGTTTTTTCTGAGCTAAAATGAGTGGCCGTAACCACACAGCACACGTTTAAGTTGCCTTGAATACCGTCTCAACATGGAGGCAGTTGCATGAACTTTTATACCCCTAGAATAAATCGTAAATCAAGGCATTTTCCAATATGTTGGTGGGAACATAGCGAAGTAGATAAACTTGCTGTGGGGTTTAGATCCTACCAAATTGCACTCTCCCCTTCTAGCCTACTAGAGTTAGTGCCTACGCATGATGTTTAAAAGGAGGGTGTCAGCGACACATGGCTGTTAAGGGGACTAAAGGGCTCACATAATTTGGGTCTGGATCTGCAACATTCCAGTTCTACAATCACAAAGTTTCCATCAGCGAGTTAGCCTTGCAGTGTCTTTAAATCAATTGTACCACTTCAGCTCATAGCTCTGCTTTCTTTAGTATTTGCATCTGTGTCTCTTATTGGTGCCCTCCCCCATTGTTTCTCTACTTCTAGGATATCCTTAATGTTCATTCACCCCTTAACTCCATTTACCATACTTTGTTAAAATCTCACCTTGATACCCATTTCTCTGTCACAACTGTCTCTGGATAGACTTATGCTTATGACTTGTACCCAGTGGCTTGTGTCAGTCCCTGTCCTTAAAACAGTGAATCCTGACTCCTGGGCAGTCTGGCCCTGAGCCTGTCTTCTCTTGCTGTGTGACATGTGGCTGGTTTTCTGTCTTGGGCTCCTGCAGTGACTCTGCACTGTGCTCCTGTTTGCTTTTGCTCTCATTGGTCTGCTGTTTCAGACACCTGCATCACTGGTTTGGGACACAGCCTCCCTCTATGATTACTTCTTCAAGGACTTGGCGATGTATGATCTCAACATCTAGATGTAATGAAAATGAGTCTGCAGCACACGTCTGTTTTCTCTAGCAGAAGCCTTCATTGGTCCTTGAACTCCATTGCCCCCAAGCAAACTCATCGTCGTCTTAGACTCCTTATTGTTTTTGTGTCAATCAGTATATTAACCTTAATCACCCAAATCTAGTCAAAGTAAAATTCTGTTCTCAGCTCAGTCCAGCTACTTTATTATTAAAAATTTGAGATTATAGTTCTGTAAAGATTGAGGATAAAGCCAGGCGTGGTAGTACACACCTTTAATCCCAGCACTCGGGAGGCAGAGGCAGGCGGATCTCTGAGTTTGAGAACAGCCAGGGCTATTACACTGAGAAACCCTGTCTTGAAAAACAAAAATGAGAGAGGCAAGGGAGGGGGAGAATTGGGGATAAAGAGATAAATAAAAGATAAAATTGAGCAATAAATGATGATAAGAGTAATTATAACTGATTAAGTTGATCATAACTGTTTTAATGCCGTGTTTGTGTGTATATGGTGGTGGGGGTTGAATCCAGAGCCTCGTGCATATCAGACAAGTAATCTTGCTACTTCCGCAACCCCAGAACTACTGCTAATGATAGTAAAGGGACCCGGGGCACAGGGCGTGGTGGGGCGCTTGTATAGTATGCATGAGACCCTGGCTTCAGTTCCCAGTGTAAAACAAAATCTGTTGGTGCCTGTGTAAGGCTCAGAGCAGTAGCACTGAATAGGAAGAAGGTGCGCTGTACGCCACCACCCTCAGCAGCCTCAGAGACCCTCCAGCGTGGCTCATGCCCACAGTCCTCACACTTGGCAGCTTGAGAGGAGGGGATTGTCTTGGCCGACACAGTGAGCTCCAGGCCAGCCTGGGCTAAGAGTAAGAACTGTCTCAAGAAACCCAAAATAGTTAGCAACGCTACCTTCAAAGACTTAAACTGCAAAGTCCAGCTCAAGTTCCATTTTCATTCAGTCTACTTCACCATGTCACAGCATCCTTCCAGGTGGTACCTTGAGGGAGATGTAGACTCTCCCACGGCGGGACTTAGCTCTTCTTAGGAGCCAGCAGGCCCGACTCCTGTGATGTGTGCGTGATCTGCACCTTTCTGTCATGCGCACTGCTCGGTGTTAGGCTTTGGTGCTGTTCTGTTGTGATGTCTGATGTTGCCTTGCTAGCACCCACATCCATCCATGTCACTGTCACTTCCACACACACCTTATTTTAGAAAACAGTCAGAGCCGTGTTTGAGTTACTTTGTCTAACTTAGGAATTATTTGGAAAAGTGTCTGTAATGTTTATTCAGTAAAATAAAATTGTACTTACTTTCTTCTGGCCTTGGCTTCTTTTGGCAGTGAATTAAACAAAATTAAAAGATGAAGCCAGGCATGGGGAACACACTTTTAGTCCCAGCTCTTGGGAGACAGAGGCCAGCCAGAGTGATACGATGAGGCCCTGTCTCCAAAACTAAATAAATTATTTAATTAATTTTTAAAAATTAAGTTAAGAGGTGGAGAATAAGAAGCAAAACAGCTTCCGATCATGCATTTCCACTGTCATACTCCACTCAACAGTGAGCACCTCTCCTTGTATGAAATAGTGGTTTCTATATTGCATCATGTTGTGAAATAATAAGTATAATATTGGTAAGACTTTTTGTTTGCAATAGAGAAATTTAGTTTTAAAAGGGTAGGCATCAACACTGGTTTCCATGGTTACCTTTTTTTTTTTTAAAGAACTCAATTTTCCAGAGCTGCCTCGTGAAGCATTATAAATTATTCAAACTCTAAAGAAACCACAGAATCAATTACAATTTAGTGCATATTATAGCATGCTTAGTCTCAGATTAAATGATCCATTATAGTTACCTACATTTGTACTTTTTATAGTATATTTGGGTCCCTTAACACATTCAAAATGTACTGTGTATATTGTATATTTTAAATTAGGAAATTTATCATTCTCATGACTCTGCCTTTGTGGTTTCTAATTTCCGTGTATACAAGTCGCTGGATGTCAGTCAGTGCTTAGGAATCCGGCTACTAAATGACTGGGTGGTGCCTTAGTCGAAGTGTCCAGCACACAAGTGTGCCTACTCATCCCAGACAGGGAGCTCAGGACAGACACCAGCAGGGACCAGCTTTGTGGTAGGTGAGGGTTACTTACAGGAACACCAAAGACAGATGCATCGGCAGAGCCCACCTCAGCGCATGTGCCAGCTCACAAAAGCTGTGCAGCCCACAGGCAGCTTGGTAGGCAGGGAAGTGTCCCTTCCAAGCAACTCTAACCCTCTTCCAGGCCTGCTCTCAGTGTCTCCTTTGTCCTTTGGCCTGTCTGAGAGTGACTCTGAGCAGTTGTTAGGTTTTATCCTTGGGAGGGAGGAGCCTAGCAAATCTGGTCAGTTTCGGGGACTTCCTGAAAGTGTTTTGAGTTGTTTCCCTTCTGGCTTAAGGAACTTGCCTGCGTGTCTGAGGAAACGGCTAAACAGCATTGAGTGCTAGAGGAAGATGCCTAATGTCAGCCTCCCCCACCACACACACATGCACACACAAGAATATGGCCACTAGCCAGGAATGGTGATGTAACCCCAGCACTCGAGAGGCAGAGGATCTGTGCAAGTTTGAGACTAACCTGGTCTATAAAGTGAGTTCCAGGACATTCTGGGCTATACAGAGAAACCCTGTCCAAAAAAAAAAAAAAAAAAAAAAAAAGAAAAGAAAGAAAGAAAGAAAAGGAAAAAAAGCACAAAAAGTGAATGGCTATTAAATGAAACCATTTTTTGAGTGTGGATGTCTTAGTGCTCTTGTGAACACGGGAGGGGCTTAATTGTGCTTTGTCTTTGGGTTCTTCACCTCACAAGCGAGAAGCCAAACCCCACTCTGGTGTTCCTGTGAAGATGAAACGATGTGCACAGATGCCACTTGTGAACTGTGAAGCGTCTGACAGACATAAAGCACATCCTATTTATGAAATCAAAAGTAGATCTCTAGAATCTTACAGAGACAAATGCTAGCTTTATCTACCCCTAATGCTTAGGTTAGCTTTTGCTTACATCTTTGTTAAATAAGTTACTGTAGCAATTACGTATTATGTTTCATGCGCATTCTCGGGATTTCGTATGATGTCAACTTCTTAGGGGAAGAGTCCCAGTGTGGTATTTTGTGTTTTGCATGCTGGTTGCTCCCCATAGCGATTCCATGCTTCCGTTATGCTGTCCCTGAGCAGAGTTGGGAAGAGACACGTGTAATTCATCCCTCCCAGTTTGCAGCAGCTGTTCAGGTGCATTGTGAACTAGGTGGTGTGTGGCCAGTCACGGGCGCATAGGGTAGCCTCTAAACAAGGAGACACAGACTTTTTACTGCCCCTGAATGCCCGCTTATTAACTCTTCTGTTCTCAGGAAGCCTATACGTTTAAGCGTTAGTTTCTTGGTCAGAAAAGCAGACAGCACAGTCATCTCTGTCTTAGTACAGTTCCTAACCAGCGTGTAATTTCAGAGGAAAACTCCATCTTTGAAAGGCTAGTGGCAGTTACCAACTCCTGCATGGCTCTGATAGCATGTCCAATTGAGTTGTATGTATTTATTTTATTTTTCAGCTGACATGGGTTTTGCCAGACTATTCAATTCTCCTCTGAAGCCACTCGCAGATTTGGATCCAGTGGTTGTGACGTTTTGGTATCGGGCTCCAGAACTTTTACTTGGTGCCAGGCATTACACAAAGGCCATCGGTAAGTGCCCAGATGGTTGATAAGCCAAGCCCTCATAAATGTGAAATAATAGCTCATAATAAAGCCAGTACATATAAAAAGAATATGCACATCTTCTTGCTCACATAGTTGTTGATCTGAAGAATTGGAAAGAGAATTAGAACTGTCTCCCCTAAAAGAAAATGAGAGCAGGGCTGTGTCGCGCTGGAGGAGCACAACTGTGCTACCCAGGACATGGTGTGGTGTTCCAACTCTTGCTGCTGTGTCTGCAGAATGGCTGTTTGTCCATTAAGGCAGGAAATACGGTAGTTAGCATCACTGCTCAGCAACTTGCCAGACCACCAAAGAAGGAAAAAGAAAACCGGTTATAAACATGTTTGTTAGGATGTAATGGGCTTTCTTACAACAGACACTTTGGAGACAGCACTGCCTGACTGCTGAGACGCCTCAGCTCTGGGTGGGGAGCTGACAGATGAGAATCTTCCTCTGCTCTGGTGGTTTCTTTACAGCAAAGAGAAAGAAAAGGCAAGGAGAGAATAAACAGTGGCCAAGAGAAGATCTGGGCTGGTGGTGTCTTATTTGTGGGGACTTCCCTGTACATCCCTTTTCTTTAAAGCTTCTGCTGCCTGCTGCTAGTCAGTGGAGCGCTGGCCACCTTGGCTGCTGTTGCACTCTGTTTAACAAAGGCACTAAGAATGCACTATTAACGCAAAATCCACAGGAAACTCAATCCTGTCTCTTTAGCAAGCTGGAAATGCCATCCACTCAAAGCACTGTGTGTGCTGCTCTTGTATTTGGACAATGCGGTTAGCCTCCTAATTAACTCATGGATAAAAGCACATGCATGTCACAGTGCCTTATTTATCAACAGGTATAATTTCTTCAAAGTCCAGATACTATACCAGGCCAGCACTCAGGGAGGCAGAGGCAGGCGAGTCTCTGTGACTTCAAGGCCAGCCTGGTCTGTAAGTGAGTCTAGGACAGCTAAGACTACACAGAGAAACCCTATCTTGGAAAAAAAAAAAATCAAAATCCAGGTGCCAAAACTACTTAGGCTGTAGGATATTGCTGAAAGTGTGTAAAATATTCTTAAATATTACTAAGCATTTGCAAAAGCCGAGTGGTCTCAGAGTGTGGGCACAGTGTGTTTGAGGCCTGTGAGTAGACACTGTGCTGTGTCCAGTCAGAGCAGAGGCTGTGGAGGCCGTGATGCCAGTGGGGTGGCTCCAGGGCTGAGAGCTAAAACCAGCACCGCTCTTCTGCATTCCAACCGCATGGGATTGCCTCTAACCAGCTATTAGGAACAGTCCCTCAGATAACCTCAAAAGGCAGCAGAAAATTGGAAGGGAGAAGTCTAAGAAGGGGTGTTAGTTGGAAATTAATAGAACCTTAAAACAGACCAGATGATTATAACTCAGGGCATAGGGAGGATGGCATTGCAGCATGGAACACGATCTTGTCATCCATAAGTGCATTGGGCCACATTAATAGCTGCCCTCAACTCACGCAACTCAGGGGCTGAACATGCCTGGTGGAGGATGTGGAATCAATCAATCCCTATGCCCCTGGCCCTTAACTACAACTAGGACAGCATATAAATCATAGCGTTCCCATTAGACATTAGGCCAAAAGTACTTTTTTCTGCTGAGATTGTTTTCCACTGTGTCTTAGTTACTTTTTAATTGCTGTGACAAAAACACCATGACCAAGGCAACTTTAAAAAGTAAGAAATTGAATTTGGGGCTCACAGTTGCAGAGGGTTAGAGGGGCATTCTAGCAGGCAGCAAGACAGGAGCTGGAGCATCAGCTGGGAGTTCACATCTTGACCCACAAGGTGGAGGCAGAGAGAACTAACCAGGAGTGGGGTGGGCATGGTGGCAGAGCTTCTCCAGCAAGGCCACGCCTCCTAACCCTTCCCACACAGTTCTGCCAACTGCAGACCAAGTGTTCAAATATGAGCCTGTGGGGGTTGTTTTCATTCAAACCACCACACCCACCAAAGTTGATGTTACACATACAGTGAGTCCACGGTAAACCCAGATCTTCACGTGCTTCCCTGGGCAGTCCTGCTGTGTGCCCTATGAACTGGAGAGCAAGTTTTGAGAAGAACAGTTGTAGGAAAATAGATATGGTGAGGTTGTGGTTTGTTTGTTTGATTGATTGATTGATTGTTTTTAATAAATGTAATTGCATATAAATTAAAATTCTTTCCTTGTAAAGAGAACTGAAATTGAACTTTAACCAGCTTGCAACTTATTTGCTCAGTTAGTGAGACTTAGCACGTGAGATAAAAACAATTACTTGGTGGGTACCAATATCTGTAATGCTAGTGCTTGGGAGAATGCTGATTTTGTGAGTGAGCTCAAGGCCAGCCTGGGTGGGGCTGCACAGGAAATCATAACTCATCTCCAAAACAAAATCATAATAACCAGTTTTAGTCAAGTGCTAATTCTCTAATCACAGTAGAAGTTATGCAAATTATTAAAATAGGAAAAAAAACCTTCCACATCTGACACGTTTGGGTTTTAAATAAATTCATAATAATGTATATAAACATACACACAGTCACTCTTCCTCACATTTTCACTCATCCTCACTTTGCTCTATACCTAGTCGTGTCAGAAACAAGTATAAATTATGTAAGAGCTAGATGGAGATATGAAACGATAAGATGATCCTGGCAGGAAACAGAATTTAACACTGCCTGCTTGCCAGAAGTTCTTTATGCTAACAATTCACAAGAAGTCGAGATCGTGCTTTCTGTCCTTTGAATAAAGGACCAGTGAGGAAGTGACATGACTGGATGGAGACATGCATATATGTCATCAAGGAGGAAAGCTGATGGAGCCTCAAGACGGACAGGCAGCGTGGTGTGAAGACAGGCAAGAAGTAACAAGCAGACACAGAGTATCCCTATATGGTGCTGGTGGCGACATGGACTGTGTCATTAAGGAAGATTAGATGATGTTTTCTAGCTGTCAGGATGGCAGGTAATGCTGTGGCAGACAGTGGTTACTAAAGGCTGCTCCCCATTATCCAGCAGGCTGGCATCTGGGGAGGGAAGCGTCAGGATGATCAGAGAAGAGAGACATTACAGTGCAGCTTGCTGTTTGGCAGTTTGTTTTAAAACAGATACTGATGTTTATTCTACTTACCGAATATAATTAAACTATTTGCTTATGTAGTTTATCCTCAGGATGTGTTGTATTGTTTTTTGGTAAACTGTTCTTTTCTACATTATCTTATATTTCTGGCAATATTATCTATTTTTATATTTACTAAATAACATCAAAATGGACAAATATGAATATATATCTCAAAAGTTAATTCACTTATGCATATAAAACATTGTAGGTTTCATTGTAAAGTCCTAGAATATAAGTTATGACTTCAGCATACGAAGCCCAGATATAATAGTGACTTTAAATAGTTAGTAAAGCTTTTAATTAATTAATTAATTAGTCTGGTGCTGGTAGGGTCAAGCCTGGGGTCTTGTACATCTAGACAAAATCCAACCAGTGAACCACAGATGTAATTCCTTAAAAACCTTGTCCTGGCGGTTTCAGTAGTGATGAGGCTAAGAGAATATGTTAAGACAGAGTGTGTCCCGCCAGTGCCGTGCAGGGCTTCTGCATGTACTTACTTTGTTCATTAACATATAGACCTGGAATTTGGGGGAAATGGACTGCTGTGGCTTTGCCGGCAGAAGCTGAGTTTCCGTAGTCCTTCTGCTCTCTATGCGGACTGAGACTGAAGCAGTTATTATGCTGATGATAATATGTTTCATTCCATCAGATCTAAGTGTATGAACACCTAAATGCTTCGGTGATTAAGTTAGCGCTGGCAGTTAGAATGGCCTTTATTGTGTTGAGTATAGCAGCACAGCCTGAGACACCGGAACTTGGAATGCTGAGTCAGAAAGATAACACGTGTGAGGCCAGCCTTGGCTATAAAAGGAGACGTTCTCTGAAATTTCCACCAAGAAGGAATCCATTTTTTGTCAAGTTTAGTTTTTTCTTAAGCCCATCTCTACCAGGAATTTTATAAATAACATTTCTTGTATTTGCCATCCTACCTGTTACATGATGATGTAAGCCATCCCATATTACATATATGTTATTTATTTGTCATTATAGTGCACTTGTGCACAAGCATGCAGGGGCACACACACACATATCACAGTACACAGGTGGAGTCAGAGGAGTTGTTTCTCTTCTTATGCTTTTATTTGAGGTCCTGGGATCAAACTCGGGTTACTATTCTTGAGTGGCAGGTGCCTTTAGCCATCTTGCCGACCCTATGTAAGTCCTGTTCTGTTTATTTAAGGAGAGCTGGCTTGTGTCTCAGGCTGGCTTTGAACTTTTGATGTAGCTGAGGATGAACTAGAACTTCCATTTCCCAAGGGCTGAAATTGCAAGTGTGTGACCCAGTGGCCTGTGGATTTGTGGTGCTGGATTGAGCCTAAGGCTTTGTGCACTCAAGGCAAGCACTTTACCATGCCAGCTGCTGTATGGTTCCTTAACTCTACTGAGATGCACTTTTGTATGTATGTTGGAATTATATGCAGGATTTGTGACCAAGGAAATTAATGCATTTGTATAAAAAATTGTTTTTCCTTTCATAGATATATGGGCAATAGGCTGCATATTTGCTGAACTGTTGACTTCAGAACCCATTTTTCACTGTCGTCAGGAGGATATAAAAACAAGCAATCCTTTTCATCACGATCAGCTGGATCGGATATTTAGTGTCATGGGGTTTCCTGCAGGTACTTTGTTGCCCTTTTCATAATACTATTTTGAGTTATATTTCAAAAGTGTTTCTTTGTAAAAAGCATGCATAAGGTTTGTTTTTTGCTTATTTTTAAACTGAAAAAATAAGGAGACTTAATAAGATATTTTCTTTTCTTTTTTCTTTTTTTTTTTTAAGATAAAGACTGGGAAGATATTAGGAAAATGCCAGAGTACCCAACACTTCAGAAGGATTTTCGAAGAACAACGTGAGTAACTCCACATTATCTTTAGTCCATGCAGTCTGTGCGTGCTGGGAAACACAGATACAAGACTCAGACTGGGGTTCATTCCACTTCGGGAGGTGGGAGCGGCCAAGCTGCAGGTGCTGGCAGGTGTTGGCAGGTGTGTGGCCCTGCTGCTGTGATGTCCCATGGTAGAGGGCAAAGGCTGGGAACTCTGTACAGCCTCAGCTCTCAAGACATCAGTGCCATCCACAGATGCAGAGCCCTCCATTGCAGACATCCTGAAGGCCCCTCTGTTGACGCACACCGAGGTCAGGCTTCAGCATGAATGGTGCGAGGATACAAATACGCAGGCATGTTCATACAGATTGTAACTTCCCTAGGAAAAGTCACTTTTTTTTTTTAAGGGTATAGATTTAAACCAGAGTCTCAGATGTTTCTTAGCCTCCCGTACCTGTGATTTAAAGAATATATTCCGAATGATTTTTTTAACATGCCCAGTTTTAGGGCTATAATGTTTGAAAACAGAAGCCAGGCCTGGTGGTGTACACCTTTAATCCCAGTGCTTGGGAGGCAGAGGCAGAGGCAGTTTGAGACCAGCCCAGTCTACAGAGGGAATTCTAGGGCAGCCGGGGCTACACAGAGAAACCTTGTTTCAATAAACCAAAACAAAATAAAACAAAAAGTTGCAGTTTTAATGTGATAAAGGCCTCAGCTCAGTCCACGGCTGTGGTTTTAGTTGGTGACTGGCTTGCTGAAGTGAGAAGCTAGGAAGGATGGCGAGGAGGATCTGAGTAAAGCAAACTGCTGAGTAGGAGTGAAGGGGAGTGCAGAGGCCAGCTTAGCAGTCAGGGCTGTGCACGCGTATGTGTGTGCGTGTGTGCGCGCATTGCCTTGTATGATGTGGTCCAATTAGTCCAGCAGTGGGCGTCTCATACTGGAGAGCCTTAGAATCTGGTAGTGGTTCTGTCTGTGGGGCTGAGTGTCTTAGCAGCCTCAATCTGGCACTGGAGGCCTGGAAGATTCCTGGAGAGCTGCCGGGCTTGCGTTTATATTGGCATTCCAAAGACATTGGTTCTAATACTGATGAAGACCTATCACAGCAACAGGATAGGTAGGCAGTGCTTAGGTCTTGGCTCCTGACCTTCCAGGTCTGGGTTAGATTGCTCCCCTTTGTACTTTTACTGCATCCTGTATTGCTGCTCTCATCAGAGTTCTCTGTACACTCCAGCTAGTTTTCAGTACTCTCTTTCCATCTCGATAGTATGACTTATCTATATACCATTGCATGTGTCCACCCCTGTGACCCTGTGACCCTGCATGTGAGCACATACTATATGCTCATTAATTTATTTTTGTTTTATTTTCATTGGTGTTTTGCCTGGTGTATGTCTGTGGGAGGGTGTCGGAAGCCCTGGAACTAGAATTAGAAACAGGTGTGAGCTGCCGTATGCATGCTGGGAATTGAACCCAGGTCCTCTGGATGAGCAGCCAGTGCTCTTAACTGCTGAGCTATCTCTCCAGCTGCCATTAATTTCAAAATTAACTGCTTCTAATGCACATGTGTTAGGATAAAGCTTAATGGAGTGCTAACCCAGCATATACAAGGCTCTGGCTTTAGTCCCCAGCAAAACAATAAAAAGAGCTTAGGCCAGTGCCCACGCTTGCCTCTGTGAGTGATGGAAGACAGGGCCCAGCAGGTGTGATCATTCCCAGAGTTCTGCAGTGGGTCTAACACAGCAGGTAAATCTTAAGCAAGTCACACACAGTAGTGGCTCATGGGGGAGTTCCAGCACTTGGGAGAATGAAAGATTACTGAGTTCCAAGCCAGCCTGCCTCAGAGAGAGGCCCTGCAAACAAATAAAAACAATCTGGGCATGATGCCGTACACCTTTAATCCCAGGCTGAAGAAAGCTGATCTCTGAGAAGGGCTAACCTGGTCTATAGGGCGGCCAAGCCAGAGCTAAGGCCACCAGGCCTACTTAATGAGACCCTTTGTTAAAACAAAACAGAACGAAGAAAACAACAACAAAGACGCCACTAAGCAAAGTATGTTGAAAACAGATCTAGAAATTACTATTTCAGATAAAGTGGTGTTTCAGAAATAAAAGAATATTAGCTGCTTTATCATATCAGAGAGAAAGAACTCCCGAAATACTTTGGACATGAAATGCTTAGAATCACAGTAGATGTTTTTGTAATTGTTCTGAGGTGTCAACTCTAGGTAGCTCACTAGAAAGCAAGGCGAGGCTGAGGGAGTCAGGCAGCCCACTGGGAAATTTTTGCATTTAGTCCTCAGCAACCCAAAAGAGAGAAAGAATGCATTCAAAGGAAATCATTCAATTTACTTTGAAAACCTAATGTTCAGATAAATACTACTTGTTAAATATTTTAAAAGTTTATATCACTTTAGAAGCTGTTCAGCTCCTAGAGCATAATCCAGAAAGTTTATCTTTAACACTAAGAAAAAAATAAAACAAGAATTGTAGTTGTACAGTTGAATTCATCAGTAAGACAAACCCAGGCTTTTTATATGGTAGAAACAACTTAGCACCCAGTGTTAGCTCAGGAAAACAGAGGGTTGGACAAAGAAGACCTAAGACGGGCAGAGAAACTTGATGTCACTGTAAACCGTCAGACTCCTTCCCTTACCAAACCCAGTACCTCCTGTGTCCATTAATGGTCTGATATGCACCTAAGTACTGTCTGGGGTACAGTGAACGATGCAGCCATGGACTGGGTGCTGTGAAGTCCATCCACCCTGTCGTCCCAGAGACCCCAGAGGCTGAAATGGGCTCGAGGCTAGCCTGGGCAATCCAGCAGAATCCCAGCTCAAAAACTGACCACAGGGTTAGAGGCTCTTGCAGAGGACCCCGGTTAGGTTCCCAGCAGATGGTGCTTTACAACAGTCTATAGTTACAGTTCCTTTAACTCAGAGATCTACCTGCCTCTGTCCCCTGAGCGTTGCGCTGAAATTTAAATACTTGTAATAGGCACCAATTCTGCTTCAAACAGAAATAGTAAAAGACAGAAAAGAGAATTTATAAAACACTAATAATGGTCTATATATGTATAATACATGTTTTTATATTTTGAAACCACTTAGACTTTAAATATTTCATATATAGGAAATAACACTTTAAAAGTATGTACTATATTTAATAATCAAATTAATTCCCTCCATTGCCTCTTTTTTTGGGGGGGGGGGGTTCATCCCTCCCAGAGGGGAGATGGGAAACTCTAGATTTGTGTTTATAGTCCTACATTTTATTTTATGTGGATGTATCGCTAAGATTTACTCAGTTTGATACTGTCTTTGAGCTTTATGTAAATGATGTCATTCATCGTCCCCATTCAGTTTACAGATTTATGATATTTCATTTACTCAGTGTATATATTAACAATTGATTTACCTAGCATCTCTGTTTCTTCAGTGGGTGGATATTTGCTTGTTTATAGGTTTGGGGTTGATATTTGGTTTAATTTGGTTTTGTTTCTATTTTTTAAAATGCTAATAAGAATATTCTCGTATGTCCTAATACTCTTGTGTCTCTTAAGCTAGGTCTGGTGACAAAAGCCTATGATCCTAGCTGCTCAGGAGGCTAAGGCAAGAGGATGGCTCAAGGCCAGCCTGCACAACTTAGTAAGACCTGTCCCAAAATAAAAAGGGAAAAAGACAGGGAGATGACGGCATGGCTGTAGAGAGCTTGCCTACCATGCATGACCTACTGAGGACCTCTGGCTTTCAGGGTCCATGTGTTTTCAGCTCTCCTGGCTATACAGAAGCGCATCCACGACAATGCAGCCCTGAAATGCCGTTTCTAACAGCCCTGGTTCTTCCTACTGTGTCAGTGCTGAGCGAAGTGTGTGCACACTACCTTAAAGGAGCTCGCCTTAGAACTGCCCTTTCGGAGTGTGAATCATGTGTGCTCCTCCCCACCGGTGCTTGTGTCCTTGCAGGTACGCCAACAGCAGCCTCATAAAGTACATGGAGAAACACAAGGTCAAGCCCGACAGCAAAGTGTTCCTCCTGGTAGGTGCCTCCCCCAGACTGCAGCCTGATCAGCATGTATTCCCTTCCTCCTGTTCACGGTGGGATTGTCTCAGCTAGCCTTCCTTTTGAAAGGAAGGGAGGAGGAAGGGAGGAAGGAAGGGAGGAAGGAAGGAAGAAACTGATGGATACTTGAGAAATTAAGTCTTATTCTATTGAGAAATCATCCTTGACTTTTAATCTTAAGTGAGTCATATTAAAAAAGAGAGAAAGAAAGGAAGAGCTTTAAGGGGCCTTAATGGTAATTTCATGAATATGTGTACAGTGTGCTGATTGTACGGTGAACAGCATCAGATGGTGTGAGGACTAGCAAGGTAGCTCGGTGGGTCAGGGCACATGCTGCCAAGCCTTGACAAACTGGGCTTGATCTACACTCCCTGGAACCCACATGGAAGAACTGACTCCAAACACACGGACGTGCTCACATGTGCATGCACACGTGTGTATAGAAGTTGTATTTGGAGTTAGCTATGCTAGATGGTACAGAAGTAAAGTGGTTGACTTTGCAGCACTCTTGTCATGTGTTGTCACATTTCTTATTTATTGCTATAGCTTCAGAAACTCCTCACAATGGATCCAACCAAGAGAATCACCTCAGAGCAGGCTCTGCAGGACCCGTACTTTCAGGAGGACCCCTTGCCAACATTAGAGTGCGTACCTCGGCCTTTTCTATGCTCTTTGTTCCAAGTTGAAAGTATTGGGTACTAGCAAAGCCAGGAGAGCACTTGCCTGACGTGCCCTGCTTTGCTCATACTGCTGCTGCAGAGAAAATCTCCTCAGAGAAAGAAAGGCCCATGACAGTGTCATAGACGGAAGCCAGAGCAGAATAGGTGCCAGTCAGGTGCCAGGCAGCAAGACCAGAGGTAACCATGGGGAATGGTGCACATGACAGCCTGCAGATGCCTTTCCCTCCCCTTCCCTCTTATCTTGCCAAGAGTCTACATACTTTTTTTTTTCTCATCTAAAGGGGAAATTTATTTTCATGCTGAAGCAAATACAAAGTAGTTTAGTGTGGTGCTGATGAAGTAGTGTAGACAGAGCTCTGTCACACACATGCCTGCTAGCAGCAGTCACACATCTCAACATTGAAAGTGGCAGTCAGAGCCAGAGAGATGGCTCAGAGGTTAAGAGCGCCATCTGCTTTTCCAAAGGTCCTGAGTTCAATTCCCAGCAACCACAGGGTGGCTCACGACCATCTGTAATGAGATCTGGTGCTACCTTCTGGCCTGCAGGTGTACATGCAGGCAAAACACTGTATAATTAATAAGTAAATGTTAAAAAAAAAAAAAAAAAAAAAAAAAGTCAGCAGGAAGGACAGAGCTAAGTTAAGAAAGAAAACATAAAATGTTAAAGTAAAGTTATGGAATTAAAGATTGTAAGTGTTGACATGCATCTCTTTTAAATGGTTTTTAGTGTGTTTGCTGGCTGCCAGATTCCATACCCCAAAAGAGAGTTCCTTAATGAAGATGAGCCAGAAGAGAAAGGTGACAAGGTACAAGCTTCATGCAGCGCTGACTTCCAAGAGTGAGAGCAGCAAAAAGAGAATTGGGGGCATTGTGTGATGATCTCTGGATTTTTGCCCACCTTTTATTTAACTTATATTTATTTGCTCTTTGTGGAAGTTTGTACTTTGAAGTGTAAACTGCACTTGGTTTATCATAGTAACCCAGTTCAGTTCCCAAGTCCCAGTTCTTTCTCATTTTGCTCTCCCAGGTCATCTCCACCCTGCTATGCTTTTGTAGCTATCACCTTGTCCCTTTATGTTAATTGACTATATTGGCCACTCCCCAGCACTCTCGTTCAGAGTCCTGAGTGAAAGGGTTTTTTTCTGTTTTAGGAGTGATGGTATTGTATTTCCCATGTGCCTTATGGCCCCCACTGAAATGTCTGTTTACTTTGAAGATGCTGCCCCAGTATAAGTGAAGACAGCATCACTATCCAGGGCTTGCTATGTTAATCTTTGGGAGTGATGTATTTTGGAGGTTACACATCTCCAGTCACCCCATGTGACCAGGCTGTATACCTCAGGCGTGTCACCATTCATCTGGCTTCACAGTAAGATGTCTGATCTTTCTTCCCATTAAAAGAACCAGGCACAGCAGCAGAACCCGCACCAGCAGCCCACAGCCCCTCCACAGCAGGCAGCAGCGCCCCCACAGGCTGCTCCACCACAGCAGAGCAGTGCCCAAACCAATGGGACTGCTGGGGGAGCTACGGCGGGGGGCGGGGGCGCTGGAGCTGGGCTGCAGCACAGCCAGGACGCCAGCCTGAATCAGGTGCCTCCAAACAAGAAGCCCCGAATTGGGCCTTCGGGTGCAAACTCAGGCGGTCCCGTTATGCCATCGGATTATCAGGTTTGTTGGTGAATTTTCTCCTTTTTGATGCAAATGTATTTTATGAAATGGGAAATTGACTTTTAACAAATCTTTGTAGAGTTAAATAGTTCTTAGCTCCAAAATCTTACATAAAAATTAGTTATGTTTCTAGCATTATATGAAAGGGATGATTCTAATCATGTTTCGTGCAATCGTGAGATATTTTGTATTGTGACCTGATTATCATGGCACCTTAAAGAGAAAGGAAAGAGGTAGGTGGCTCCTTTAGTAAATGTATCCATATTGGCCACAGAATGGGTGAGAGAAAGACATGGACATAAGTAAAGTATCTGACTTGGACAAAATCAAGAACACTTAGGATAGAGACAGATCCTGAGAGAGATAAAGGCTGAGACTCCAGAAACAACTGGACACCACACTAAAATTGTTATAACACTAGATAACTTTTGATGTTAGAACAAAAAGGAAATCACAGCTGTCCCACTAATAAGAAAACTAAGGAGAACTCTAAAGACTTGTAAAGACATCTTCTGATGCTAGGATTTGTCAGGAATAAAATACCTTTAGGGTTGTTTTTATCACAAACACTCTTCAAAATAAAAAAGGCAGTTTTTACAATGTCTTAAAACAGTGCAACAGCCGGGCAGTGGCAGTGCACGCCTTTAATCCCAGCACTCGGGAGGCAGAGGCAGGTGGATCTCTGTGAGTTCGAGGCCAGCCTGTTCTACAAAGTGAATCCAGGACAGCCAGGGCTACACAGAGAAACCCTGTCTCAAAAAACAAAAACAACAAACAGTGTGATGTCTTGTTGTCTTGTAGCTGGAGTCTGAATTACTTTTATCTTGTTTTATTTGGTGCCACATTGAACTGTTCTGTGGAGAGACTCTGCCTTGTTTAGGAGTTTCCATGTGTGGGCCATGGGCTGTTTGAGTATAAGCAAGTATGGTGTGTCCTTCAGAAAGAGGGCGTGCTGTGGTGGCTCACACCGCAGTCTCAGCACTCGGGAGGCTGAGAGCTCACTGCTAGCCTGGCCCACATAGTGAGTTCTAGGCCAACGTGGCCTACAAAGTAAGACCCTGCCTTCAAAACAGAACAGAAAACACACACACACAAACACACACACACAGGATGCAGATTTGTTTTCCTATTGAAGAAGAAATGTTAGGAAAGAAAGAAAGAAATGTCATTGTTTAAAAAATTGTTTTATTGTTAAAAATTGTTTCAGCATAGGGTCTTTTTTTGTTTGGTTGGTTGGTTTTTGTTTTTTGTTTTTCAAGACAAGGTTTCTCTGTGTAGCCTTGGCTGTCCTGGACTCGCTTTGTAGACCAGGCTGGCCTTAACTCACAGTGATCCACCTGCCTCTGCCTCCTGAGTGCTGGGATTAAAGGCGTGCGCCACTGCGCCCGGCTTAGCATAGGGTCTTAACATGAAAGCTTTTTGTCTCCTGATCTCTTGAAGCCAGTTGTGTAGGAAATTTACTTTATTTAATTTTTAGATGGGAAATAAGATTTATTAGTGAGAATGTTTTAGATATTGCCTGACGTTTATAATATCTCCTTACTACTAGCTTGCCCTGTCAGCCTTACTTAGTTATTTGTTTATTGGTAGGTTCCAGTGTCCCTAGCTTCTGCCTCTGAAAAACCTACCTGAGAGAATGCTTTCCTAGTCACAGCTGATTATCGCAAGTGAAAATTGAATATGCAGTTATATCTTATGGATACCATTTTTTTCCATTTACCAAGTTAATTGTTTTCTTGTGCAATCTTAGTCATATAAAAGATTAAATTACACCTCAGAAGTTTCTCTTCTGCCAGTATTGGTCACCCTCCTCACTACTTAGCTAAATTCAGTGCCAACCAGGATAGTTCTGGTCTGAGCCGGCTGCAGTTACAGATAAGCTGAGCATAGTGGCTGCCGTGGATCTGAGCAGGAGCCTCGTTATGACAGTAGCCAAAATCTCTGTTGTGCTGTGAATGGTATCCTGAGCCCCTTTCCAGGTGGTAACCCCCCTTTCCCGTTTTGTTTTGTTTTCCAGCACTCCAGTTCTCGCCTGAATTACCAAAGCAACGTTCAGGGGTCCTCTCAGTCCCAGAGCACGCTAGGCTATGCCTCATCTCAGCAGAGTACTCAGTACCACCCGCCTCACCAGGCACACCGGTACTGACCCACTGCCCTCTGCTTGGCCCAGGACAGCACAGAGCCCAGACTCCAGCAGGGCGGTATCTGCACTGCAAAGAACCCCAGAATGAAGACTGCGAGGCCGTGCAAAGCGCAGACACTTGAGAGAAAACCTTTGCATGCTAAGCGTTTTGAAGGATTAAGATCTCTTCTTCATGGACTTAAAGATGATTCTTGTGAAGTGTCCCCAGCCGTCTTCCCCGCATGAAATTCTCTGTGACTTTCCTGATGAAGCGTCTGATACCCAGCACTTCTGTGTCCTTCAGCAGACTCTGAAGGAGTTTCTGGTGCACCTTTCTCACGCTGTAGCAATCATTATAATTTATCTTTTCTTAGGATTTCAGTGTTTGAGGAACAGGGTTCCAATGGTGTATAGTTTTATAATTCATGAACTGACTTAGCAACACAAGTCAAACGCACCTTTAAAGCACTACACAGTCTTCACAGACTAACTGGTTTGCTCTTGGAAGTCTTAAAAAGAAACTGTTACTGTCCCAAAGTACTTTACTATTATGTTTTTATTTATCTCTTTCAGGGAAGGTCTAGTAAAAGACAAGTGTGGGACAGAGGGTGCCCACAACCAAAACCAGCTTAGGTCTGTGCAGCCGCCATGTTTATGCCATGAAGCACTGAAGTACTTGGTGGTTTTTATATCATCGTTCATAAGGAACTCAGTTCCCAGAATCATCATATTCTGAATAATAGTAATTAAAAATTATAATTTTAACTTCATGTAGCTAAGTCTACTTTAAAAGGGGTTTCAAGAGCTTTGATGGGATGCGGTCCTTTAGGACCCACCTGGGAAATCTGAAGAGACTGTTAACTGCACTAGGACTTCACAAAGAGCCATGCTGATCAATGGACACGTCTCCCCGGGAGGAAAAGCTTCCTCCTGTGTGCCGTCCAAGGCCCCGGCTTCAGTCTCGCCACATCTGGTCAGCATGAGTGACTTTCTTCTGTAATCAAGGGTACTCAACTAGAAGCCTGTTAACTCATCTGCAGTGTTTGCCATTTCTATTTACATTAGGCATAGAGTGACTATTTTTAAAGCATGTTAAAACTTTAGGTTATATTCATGTTCAAGTAAGTATTATGTATGCATAATTTTGCTATTGTTACTGAGACTTAACGCTGTCCAGAATCCTTTTTATTGCACTGAATGCTTTCTTTTGCCCCTAGGAAAAAAACTTAAAATTGTGCCTAAAAACTATGGGCAGATAGTGTAAAGTAGATGAGGTGAGTGTCTGCATTTCCGAGATCTACGAATCAGAGGGGAGTTCTTTTTTAGCTACTTTGAAGGAGCCCCTCACCTCCAGAATCAAGAGGAAATGCTAAAGGCTTAGAGCTCCCATCGTCGTACGGGGAGCAAGAACACCTGTGTTCTGATGCTACTAGCAGCACCAGCCTTGTTTTCAATGTTTCTTGAGCTAGAAAAAATAGCCAATTGTTGTATATGCAAACTATATGCATTTTTAAGAACTATTCTTGTGAACTTATCTACCTGGTTATGATACTCTGGGGTCCATATACAAGTAAAATAAGATTTTAGAAGCCAGTATACATTTTGCACTATTGATGTGATACTGTAGCCAGCCAGGACCATACTGATTTCAGCATAGTGAAGCTTATGAATAGTAATAAAGGCTGGATAGTGACACGTACACCAAGACTGAAAATGAAGTCATTGGCACGTGACAGGCTTCATTGGGAGGAGTTTCTGATTGTCTTCATGGATTGTTTTTACCCCTTACATTTTTTTAAAATAAGAATCAGCCTCTTGCATAATGTAGCTACCTGTATAAAGTTCTGTCCAGGGCCCTGATCCTTACCACGGGTTCAGTGCTCTGCTGGGTAGAAAAACAAAGAACAGGACACATTCCATGTTACAACCAATCCAGTGACAATAAGCTCATGTAGGATGTTTGTGCCATGTGCTTGACTTATAAATGTCACGTGATATGAAGGTCCTTTTGTTTACTTCTGAACCCACGTGGATAACTATGCTTCTGAATTTTCTAGTAAACAGTGTTAATGGGGAAGCAGGTCTGTGTCTGAGCACTTGAGGAGAAAGCCAGTGATTAGCCGTCACAAAAGGCATCTATGCATATTTGAAATGTTCACAGCAGCCTTCAACAGCAATGAGGTGGCCCTTGTGGACAGAGCGTATTCTCTACTATGTGGTTGTAGAAAATCACAATGAAAATAGAAGCTCTGTTCTTGCCCTCGAGTGAGCTCACATTGAATAAAAGATGCTCGCCCCGTGTGTGTGTGTGTGTGTGTGTGTGTGTGTGTGTGTGTGTGTGTAAAACCCAACAGTTCTTTGTACGCAAACTGGATCTGCAGTTCTGGCAGTGTGTACTTATGTTCACAAGACTGTCCTGGTAAAACTGACACAAACAGGGCTCGTTGTCATTTGCTTCCAGTATAGTGTTTTCCAGGTAGAAGCCAGAGAACTCCACTATGTGTACAGCTGGGCCCCACATTGCTGCACTGGTTCTGCCCTTTGATTCTCTCTCCTTGCCTCAGGGTTGGTGGTGCGTACCTGTGCCCAGTACTCTTATAAATACCTTTTGTTATCATTTTCTTTCTCTGTGAAGGAAGCAAAGCCTTTTGTATACATTAAGGCCATAGTCCATGGGGGTGGGACCTCTAGTGGGGCTTGTGGAGCAGAAGGGCAGGATTTACCTTGGTGATTGCGTTCCTCTTTGAGTATTTGTTAGATACTATTTTGCCCCCTAGGAACACAGGGAGGCATCCTCCGACTTAGGAGAACCTCAGAGTCTAGGGAGGTACTGAAGGATTGAGTTGAAAGGTTTCTGTTCTTTATATTTAAAAAAGTCATTTTTAGAAGTAGCTTTGTGGCGAGGTGTTTGGGGAAGATGATTCAGGCAGTTTGGGGGCAGACTAGGTTAAAGTGAGGTAGCTTGGGGCCGGGTTGGTAATTGAGGATGAAGCAGTTTTGTGATAAACCATGAAGTGAGATCCAGAGTTCAAGGGCCATGTCTATTTTTCTATCTGTACTTTTGAACGTTGGGACTTAGAATTCTGGCATCTGTACTCTCTGACCCTATGACATACCTTTATGTGGGACGGGATGACATCACACTCACACATGCTCTCTGCCTCAATCTTGGTGCAACAGCTTGCTCGTTTTCTCCGTGCCTCAGAAGCGATGCTCTTCTTGGCTAAAGGGAAAAGGGATTGGAGAGTAAGGCCTGCAGCTTGCTTTGCTTTTGAGTTAAGCTGTAGCAGCAGCTACATACTGCGGAAGACTCTCAGGGCAGCTGCGTTCTCAGCTCGGCACTGCTCCCCAGAGACGGAGAAAGGCCATTGGGCTTAGCGGAGGCTCCAAGGAGCCAAGTACAAGTAATAATTGCATACAGAATGTAGCAGTTTAGTTCCCCATAATCATCAAGAATAGTTAGGAATACCATGACCCCAAAGGTCAGCATTTGAGGACTTGGAGAAATGCGTGGTACCCACGGGGTACTTACTCTTCCAAGCTGTTTCCAGTAGAGAGTGATGTGTATGTGTTATACGGGAAAAACCTAATGCACTGTTATCACCTACATAGTGAGTAAATTAATACTATTTAATTTTTTTAAAAGCTTTGTCTGGGTAGACACTAAAAGCATTAATACAAAGCCAGGACCAAGGTGTCCTTTTTAATAACAACTGAAAGTACTTTTTATATATGTTATAATACAGTATGTCCTTTCTAGTTTGTATTTCTGATAACTCCTCTTTGTGAAGTGTTCCTGTCTGAATCTTCTCTGGTCATTTTCTGCACGCACCCACTCTGTATGGTCTTAGATATTGCGGTGGCTCTCCTTGTCTGCTGTGATCTGTGTGCTCCAAGCCTGCTGCCCTCGGTAGCCCGCTGGGGTGGGGGGCACTGAGGGTGCAGCCTCTTCACAACTGGGTGCTTCTGATCTAGAGTCATCCAGCCGTCCTTCTCAAAGTGACTGTCCCAGATATGATATGTTACATCACATTTATTTTATATTCTTGGTTGAAATAAAACTTAATTGACTTTGTTTCTGTGTGGATTATTTTAGGAGTATAAACCCATTTTGATTTTGGTTTTTTGAGACAGGGTCTCTCTGTATAGCCCTGGCTGACCTGGAGTCGCTTTGTAGACCAGGCTGGCCTCAAACTCACAGCGATCCACCTGTCTCTGCCTCCCGAGTGCTGGGATTAAAGGCGTGTTTCATCACACCTGGCTTTAAACCCATTTTTTTTTTTTTTTAATCTAAAAAGGTATTTATTATGCTCACACACATAGGCAGGATAGTGCATTGGTAGACTGGTGCGCTACAGAGTCTTAGGGTTTCTGTTTGGGTAATGCAGTGCCCCAGAGCAGCTCAGGGAAGGAGATAGCCTCATTACGCAGCTTGTAGTCTGTCATCCACACAAGTTAGGACAGGAGCCTGGAGGCAGGAACTGCTGGAGACCACAGAGGGCGCTACTTACTGACTTGATCAACCTCTTTCCTTACAGCACCCGAACCACCAGCCCAGGCCTGGCAGTGCCCTCAGTGGGACTGACCCTTCCGCTTAGTCATCAGTCACAGGAAGTGAATGCCCTACAAGCTTGCCCACAGCCAGTCTGGCAATTGGAAGTTACCTCTTTAAAAAGTACTGTGACTTGTGTTGGGGTGACATGAAACCAGCCAGCACAGGGTGGGAACATGGCTTCTGGGAGTTCTCTTTTGGAAGTTCCAAGATGGAACTCAGTTTGCCTGCTCACTATCTCACTGTAGTTTTGTTTGTTTGAGCCCTAACCATTACAGAACTCACTCTGTAGGTCGGGCTGGCCTCAACCTCTGAGGCTCGTCTGCCTCCGCCTTCTAAGTTCTGGGCTTAGAGGTGTGCATCCCGATCGATCGCCAGCTACAGTATGGCTTGAAAATAATGTAGAAGTGAAATTTCAGTTTTCTAAAGACCTTTAAGAGAAATAATAAAATATCTCTCTCTTTCTCTCTCTCTCTCTCTCTCTCTCTCTCTCTCTCTCTCTCTCTCTCTCTCTCTCTCTCTCTCACACACACACACACACACACACACACAGAGAGAGAGAGAGAGAGAGAGAGAGATTTTATAAAGAATAAAGCATTTTTGTGCTTGGTGTTGAGCAGTAAAAAGGTATTCTGTGGGACCTGGCTGCCCATCTAGTCTTACCTTCTGAGGTCACTCCAGTGGTCAAAGAATGTTTTAAGTGAGTTAAATCAAGACTTCCCTTTGTAAAATAAACACTGCAATCAGACTTGACTCTTTCAGCCCTGTTTCTAGTGCTGTGATAAAACTCTGGGACACAGTCCACTGAGAGAAGCCAAAGCAGGAACCAAAACAGGACAGGGGCCTGGAGGCGGGGCCTGATGCAGAGGCTTGGAGAAGTGCTGCTTACTAGCTTGCTCAGCCAGGGCCACTTGGCCAGGTGTGGCCCCACCCACTGATAGCTGGACCCTCCCACATAAATCATCTTAAGAAAATGGCCAACAGGCTGACTGGGTGGGGGCGTTTTCTCAATTGAGCTTCCCTCTTTTATTTTTTATTCATTTATTTTCTTCGAGACAGGGTTTCTCTGTGTAACAGTCCTTGGCTATCCTGGACTCACTTCTGTAGACCAGGCTGGCCTCAAACTTGGAGCGATCCCCCTGCCTCTGCTTTTGGAGTGCGGGGATTAAAAGTGTACGCCATCACGCCCAGCGAGGTTCCTCTTTTAAATGAATCTAGTTTATGTCAAATTGACATACAACCTTAGCCAGCATAGGGCCTGTGCTACTTTTAGGATAGATCTTTCCTTGGAAAACTTGTTTGCTCACCTGTTTTTCTCACAACCATTTGGCTAAGGGAACACACACTGGGTGGATGTAATGTTTTTAGACTCAGTTACTTGGTCACAGCGCCAAGGTTTTAAGAGATTACAATTGGTACCCAACACTAAGTGGGTACTGAATGTGGCCCATCAGCAGCATCACTTGTCTTCCTGCACTGAAATACTGGGTTATCTACTATGCCAAGCTTGTATATGTGAGTAGTTTTGATAAGTGGAAGCAATGTAGAGATAATTGTGGGGTCCATGCTGCTGTGGCCTCCATAGTCCCTCAGTGCTTGCTCTTTCTTCCTCATTATGCCCCTTGGAGCAAGAGGATGGGTGTCGGTCAAAATGAAATCACTGATTTTGTTCTTTGTAAAGTTACCGATTTAATCATGACCATGTAACAGCCAGGCACAGTGGCGCACACCTGTAATCCCAGCACTCTGGGAAGCAGAGGCAGGCAGATCTCAGACTTCAAGGCCAGCCTGGTCTACAAGGCGAGTCCAGGACAACAGCCAAGACTTCATTAGAGAAACTGTGTGAGGGGTGTGGGGGTGGGAGCATGTAACATACCAACCAGTATAATCTGAGGCAAAATCTTTATATTTGCCCAGCGAGATCTTTATATTTAAATGGATGACTCTAATATTAGCATTTTAAGTGTCTCTAAATTAGAAAATTAAACATTTATTCCTTAGAAGCAGTGACAGGCTATGATGATAAACAATGCTCAATGTACTCTAACAGTAAAATCCTACGTGGCCTCAGGCGGGCACAACTGTGTGTTTTCTGTGCAGGTGTCACACCGCGTCTGGGCTGAGGCGCTTCTCTTTGCACGCCATAAGCTTGTAGCAAACCCCTTCCTCTCTTCAAGGCACTAAAGCAGGGTCTCACCCTTTGCCCTCCAAGTCCTGGGCTCTGAAAGTTCTACGAAAGCCTTTGCAACGTCCCTCCATTACTCAGCTTCCACAAAGCATTGTTTTTAATAGTTCATGGCAGATGCCTGATGTCCCGTGTTTTTCTTTTATTAGCTTACTCTTTATCCGACTCCCCCAACACATGCACATACACCCCATGCCAAGTAAATAAAAATAAAGAGAAAGTAGACATGGTTAGCCTAGGGAGATGACTCCATGGGTAAGAAGTGCTTGCTTTGCAACCATGAGGCTCTGAGTTCAAATCCAAAGCACGCATGTAAAAAGCCAGGTATGGCTGCATATGCCTGTAACACCCAGCAATGGGGGAACAGAGAGGTACATTCAGGATACTTGCTAGTTAGCCAGTCTAACCAAATGAAAGAGCTTTTGTAAAAGTATCTTTTATAGCCTGATCTAATTGTCATCTCTGAGGCTTTCTGTCTCTGTTTGCTAACCTAGGCCTAGTCCTGCAAGCTTCTAGCCTCCTCCCAGTCTAATCTAGGCCTTGAATGTTTTCAGCCTCTGAAACTTAACTGTTGAGTAAGCTCATCTTTTCTAATTCTTTCTGAACTCTGGCTGGTTCCACTCAGCTGCTCTGGCTCAAACACCTCCCCTAGCTGACTGATTCAATCTGGCATCTTTCTCGGCCTCTGACCAAATTGCTCTGCTTAGCTTCAAATTAACTCTATAGCAAATTGTTCTGATCTTCTGGCTCCTTCTCGTCCTCTGGCTCATTCTGTCTTCACCTGTGTCTGGCTTGTTCTCTCTTCAGCCTGTCTCTGTAAAACTCTCCCGAGTAAAAACTGCCTCTGAGTTCTACAAACTGAACTACCACAAATGCAACTCCATTACTCCGCCTCTCCTCTCGGACTCAATGGAACCGCCTAACTAGAACTCAGGGATCTGCATGCCTCTGTCTCCTGAGTGTTGGCATTCAAAGCCTGTAACATCACTCCTAGACCTAAGTTGTTTGTTTTTTTAAATCTGAAACTTGCTCTGAACCAAGCTGGCCTTGAACTCAAAGCTCTGCTTGCCTCTTGTCTCATGGGATTAAAGGCGTGTCTGTATTCCAGCAGGATCACACAGACCTAGAAGGTCTTTGGATGTGGTGTCTTGGCAGAGTAGCCATGTTCTGATTTAACATCCCTCTACTAGCTTCAGGTTCCATGAGAAACAAGTGTCTCAAGGCAACAGCGGGAATTGTAGAGACCAAATCAACACCATTTTGTGTGCAGGGCCTGAGCATCTGACCCCCCCCCCCCCCCCCGACACACACACACACACTCAGAGTTTCCAGGGAAAGCCACAAACACACAACTAACAACTGTTTCTAGGAGTTTGCACCTGGGGCCAACCAATCAGAGCTACAGGTCACAGTGACCAGAACAACGAAAAATTCCCTCCTGAGGTCTGGCCCTGGTCCCCTCGCTTAGCCCTGGTCATACAGCCAATCAGCATAAAGGCCACCCTATTGGCCAATCAGCTGAGGTCTGCTTCTGTAAAGGGTATAAAAACCTGCCTTTACTGCTCAAAGTCTCCTCCTTTCCAAAGACAGGTAGACCCCATCGTGATGGATCAATAAAAGCCTCTTGCATTTGCATCGATATCAGGCTCTGTCTCTCATTGGGGCTTCCAGGAAAAGACTTTCCAGATGAATTTTACAGAATAGTCCATGTCCTACTCAGGCCTCTGCACCCTCATGTGCATGCACCACGCATATACTGTTATGGGGTACCTGAAGAGATAAGACCCCAAGGGGCCTGAATAAGTCAATGGAGTCGTTGTTAACTGCTGGCGGGACTACCCCAAGCAGATTTGTTGTTTTTAAACAAAATCTCAATTGTTCGATTTTACCAATAAAGACTCAGGAGCCAGATGCTGGGGCAAAAGCCCACTAGCTCAGAGAAGCAGAGAAAGCACCTAGCTGACCTTTCACCTCAGCCGACATCCCAGAAGGAGGCCTCTTCTCATGGCATCTCAAAAACCTTCAAGCTGAATGTCCCTCTCTTCTACTTCCTGTGTGTCTGTCTGTCCCCCTGACTTCCTCTCACTCTTTTTTTCTATGTTCACTCCCAGTCAACTTGTTGATTGCTCCGCCTCTCGACTTTATTTAACCCTGTTTACAACAGTCAAGCAGAAAGCTCTTGTTTTAAAGGCTAGGGCTCACAATTAGAAACAGGTTTTTGCAGTAAACAGTACAATAACGGGGATCACAGTGTGATCAAATATCCTACAAGAGATATCCTACAAGAAATATCCAAAAGAGATTTGCAGGAAGCAGTCTTGACCTCCAGCTGCATATGTGACATATCCGGAAAGGCAGCTCCAGAGAGAGTGTCAAATGACCAGGCAGTTAACCTTTAGCTCAGGATCACACTGTATAGGAATTTAGGGCTGGTCCAGAGACCGGTTTTACCCAAGAGAGTTTTAGCACTTAAGGTATTCTTACAAACAATTTCATGAAATGGCATAACTTTATAAAGTTCAGTAACCCACTACAATAACGCGTATACTGCACACAGAGGGTGGACTTCATAAAATTATTGTCTAGGCCGGTGGTTTTTAAGTTTGTCTTAGACTCACAGGCTCTTCCTTTTTTTTTTTTTCTTTCTGTTTTTTTGAGACAGGGTTTCTCTGTGTAGCCTTGGCTGTCCTGGACTTGCTTTGTAGACCAGGCTGGCCTCAAACTCACAGTGATTCGCCTGCCTCTGCCTCCCAAGTGCTGGGATTAAAGGCATGCGCCACCATGCCCTGCTCACAGGCTCTTCTTATACTGCATTTGAAATGGGCGCGTAGAATCTGCTTTTGTTAAGAATCACAGGCTTTTTCACTTGGGTCTACGGGGTGACCGGAAGCCGGATAAAGAAGGGACTAGCATCCTCCTTTTGAGTCTGGCTCATTTACTTTGCCCCAGACTCTGCTTCATAATCACACTAGGAATGTCTGTCTACCTAACCTGTGCCATGCTCCTTGAGGTCAAAGGTGTAGAGATAAGTCACTCCCTGTCTTTCAACTGTCCCCTTGAGTCCTGATTCCAGCAACAAAAGAACAGACCATTCCCTTCCCCCTGAGATGAGGAGGACTGTTTATGATGGAGGGGCTATAATCTTGTAGGAACCAGATGGACCTCTTGGATGGTGACAGCCCAGGTCAGTAATTTATGGAATTGCCTTCTTGTTTTCGGGGTGGAAGCCATGTGCTATCTAGGAAACTCTTCAGTCTAGGGCCCAGTCTGTACATTTGAGCATGCTCAGAAGTGCTGAGCCATGACCAGTCTAAGCCAGAAGTACACCCGAACTACTAACCCCTGAAGTCCCACAGGTCTCTAGAGAGACCTTTAATAGGCATTTAGATACCATCTTCCTGAAAAGCGTTGGTTCCTCACTTAGGCCTAGCGTGAACCCGTGTGAGGTCAAAGCATCCAGACCTTGGTGTCGTGTCTGCCTCTGTTGTTTTGGGTCAGTCACCACTTTTAACTCTGCACACACTCCTTCATCACGTGAGCGGCATCTGTCCAAAAGCAGTCGCTACTCACCTACTCCATGCTGCTTGGAGGCCGAAGGCACGGAGAGCAACCTCCTCCCTACTGTCTGCTCTTGGCAAGCTCCTGTCCTGGATTGCCAAGGACACATGAAAGTCTTCAGTCAGTGTCTTAAACCTGCAGGCCCTTTGGAGTCCAAGGACAGCAAAGCCTCTCCAAGGTAGATGACCCTGTGGTGAAATTGTCACCCTGCCCCCAAGCAAGAGTAGTCATTGCCCAGGAGCTGATTGTCCCCCAAGCAGTAAGGACTTGAGGCACCTTACAGAACTGAGATAGTGACCAACAAGCTTGCACCTGGACTGCATATCTCTTGCCCCTGTCGTAGCTAAAGGAAACCCCATTTTATGCCAGGCATTCATATGGATATCAACTAGCCATTTGTTTCTTACTCTAGTCCCTGGAAGATAAATTCCCAATTTATCTTCAGCGACTCCTACCCAGCCGTGACTGTCTACCTGTTATGTTATGACTAACTGCTTTTTTGGCTCCTGTAACTTGGCTGTGCAGAGATACCCAACAGTTCTGAGTTGCCTTAACCACTCGACTTGGTGGAATGGAAGTTTTTGCTTCCTTGTATAGATATTGAGGGTCTTTTTTGTGGTTTCCCCCCTTAAAATCCCTTCCCCACACCCCTCCTCCAGGACAGGCCTGAGATTTGGTTTTAAGGCTGTCGTTCTGCTAGCAGGTTAATTAATAAACCTTTTGATTTAACCGGATTGAGTCTATGGTCTTTTCCCAGGGGTCATAAACTGTATAACACCCTCTGCCCTAGGCAGGCAATAGTGGCACTCTCTTTAATCCCAGCACTTGGGAGGCAGAGACAGGTGGATTTCTGTGAGTTTGAGGCCAGCCTTGCCTACAAAGCAAGGTCCAGGACAGCCAGGACGGTTACACAAAGGAATCCTGTCTCAAAAAAACAAAAACAAAAAACCCTACCACCAGCACCACCACCACCACCAGCACCAGCACCACACCACCAGCACCACCAGCACCAACCCCACCCCCCCCACCCTGATTCATCTTCTAAACCTAAAGCTCATGTCATGACTGTACCCCAAAGATGGGCTTGAGGTCACTAAGTTTCTTTATCAGTTGCTAGTCCCAGTGTGCCTGTGTATTTTGAATTTCCTTTCTTTGCCTTTCACTCCTTATTCATCTCTTCTGTTAGCCCATTCATTGATGGGCCTAGACCTGGGCTTCTGCCTTAAAACCTAGGTATTGGTCCTAGAGCAAGTCACTGGGCTCAAATTCAAGCAAGGCCTGTTAGAGACAAGATTGTTTATTTATTACTGGACAAAGCCACAACTTGACTCGAAGCACAACAGGCCCTGAGGATGTGAGGTGAGTGCCCTAAGGGGAGTTTACTGGTACACTGTCCTGGGTTCTCTAGGACAGGCTATAGGCTAGCCAAAAGGAACAGTCAGTCAGTCCAACCCTGCGGAGTTCTCTGTCAACCAGACAAGTTCCCAGGATCCCCTTTTCCTGGGCTGGATCCTGTCCATCATGTGCTAACCCCCACCCCCACCCCCCAAGTTAAAGGAGAGTGTCCCGTTTGCTTATTTTCATTCGTTTCTACTTTTATTAAGACTCCTTATATTTTTATTTGATTTTTTTCAAGATGGTTTCCCTGTGTAGCCTTAGCTGTTGTGGACTCACTTTGGAGACCAGGCTGGCCTCAAACTCACAGAGATCTGCCTGCCTCTGCCTCCCCAAGGGCTGGGTTCAAAGGCATGTACCACCACTGCTGGCCCAAGACTCTTTCTATTTTGAGTTAGTGCATCTGGGCTTTCTTTAATTGTAGGAGCATATTATCACAGTGGCTTTGAAGTCTTTGATCAGTCTGATTTCTGGGTCTCTGCAAGCTGGTGGGTACATGCCTCATAGCTGTAAAATTAAAAGGAAAATCACAATGAAAAAAGCTTCAGGGGTAGCCAGAGAGATGGCTCAGTGGTTAAGAGCACTGACTGCTCTTCCAGAGGTCCTGAGCTCAATTCCCGACAACCATATGGTGGTTCACAACCATCTATAATGAGATCTGGTGCCCTCTTCTAGCCTGCAGGCAGAGCACTGTATAAATAATAAATAAAAATCTTAAAAAAAAAAAAAAAAAAAAAAGCTTCAGAGGCTGACAATGCAGCTCAATGGTAGAGCACCTGCCTAGCATGCACAAGGCCCTGGGTTCAATCCCTAGCACTATCAAAACAAAATGGGGGTTGAAGACCATTAGGAAACAGCTCACACCACTCCAACTGCCCTGGAATGTGAAGTTTGGTCATTTCCACCCTTGGCCTCGGGCGTCTGGAAGCAGTAGAGATACCTACTGCCCAGAGGTGTGAAGAATCAGGGTTTATTAATATTTTATTGATATTTATATTTCCCCTTTTTTCTTTTAAAAAATTTCTTAAACACACATGTGGTATATGTGTGTGTGTGTGGGGGGGTGCACATACACACATGCACATGCTGGGGAGGGTCAGAGGACAGCTCTGGGTATCATCCCGAGACCTATGTCCTCCACCTTTGAGACGGTGTCTGTCTGTCACTGACCTGGAGCTTACCAATTAGTCGAGGCTGGCTAGCCAGAGAGCCACCTGCTTCAGTCTTGCAAGGGCTGGTCCCCACAGCTCACATTTCTAAATGAGTTCTGGGGGTCAAGTACAAGTCTCCTTGTACTTGCAAGCTAAGCCATCTCCCCAGCCTCATTTTTCCTTTAAATTAATTTTTTGTTTATATGTAAAGAAATAGGTTGTATTGTGATATTTTCGATCATAAACATCACTATACTCCCTGTCCACAGCTCTCCCTACTGACTGTTGCTCCTGCTCTCGTGATAACCATAGTCCATCACCCTATCTGCTCCTCTTCCCTTCCCTTTGGACCATTTCTTCCTTTCTCCTTAGCTCCTTTCTGTTTTAATGTCCCCCACCTAAACACACACACACACACACACACACACCACATTTAAATCTACATTCTGTATATAAAAGAAAACATAGGAGCTGGAGAGATGGCTCAGAGGTTAAGAGCACGGTCTGCTCTTCCAAATGTCCTGAGTTCAATTCCCAACAACCACATGGTGGCTCACAGCCACCTGTAATAAGATCTGATGCCTTCTTGTGGTGGGCAGGCACACATGTGGGCAGAATACTGTATAAATAATTCTTAAAAAAAAAAAAAAGAAAACATAATATTTGTCCTGTTGAGTCTAGCTTATTTCACTTATCAGCTATCTCCAGTTCCACCCATTTTTTTTGTGAGTGTCAACATTTCATTTTTTTGTCCCTACAGAGCTATAGAAACAAATAGCCAAATAGCATGAGACCAAAAAACAAAAACAAAACAAAACAAAAAAACCCAGCCAGAATGAAGAATATTTATTGAGGAAAAACCCTCTTCCGCAAACAGTGCTGGGGAAACTGGGTAGCACACACATAGAAGAATGAAGCTAGGTCCAAATCTGTCACCCTACGCAAAAACCCATTCAAAATGGACCAGAGACTTCCATTCAGCTCTTAGACTGCCAGAAGAAAACGCAGGGGAAACACTTTAGCCACGGGCACTGGCAAAGACTTCCTGAAAAGAACAGCAGAGCACAGGAAACCATCCCAAGAACTGAATAACTAACGGGATTGCATGAAAGCAAAGGGCCTCGGCACCTCACAGGAAAACATCAGCAGAGCGAAGAGAGCTGTGGGACTGGAGAAAATGTTTCCCTTCCCTTTGGTACCCAACACTCGCCCTTCCCTCTGTGTCTGCTCCACTTTCCCCACCTCCCTCAGGACGCTGATGGGGCATGAGCTGAACCCAAGCCTCCTGACTTTCCAATTCCCTTGCAGTCTCTGAGTTTGGACTGATAGACACTTCTCTGCGTCCACTCCCTTCCTTGTGTCCAAAACATCACAGTCACGAGCCATGTTACTCCCAGTAACCACTTCTGAAACTTCCTATGTTCTCTCATCTGTGCCTGAGGATGGAAACTTCCATCTAAGAGACAGCTATGGAGAGAGGCCTCCAGGATGAGAACTAGATGTGAACCAACATGGGGTGGCTTGTCTCAGAGCCCCCCAGAACAACGGAGTGACAAGAAACCCCCAGGGGGAAAGCGAGCCCCGCTCCCTACCCCCACCCCCCGCCCTCGCCCGCCATGTTCTCTTCCTGGATGACTTTGAGAGGACACAGTGAGCCTGGATTCGGAACCTGGCGAGCTGGAGGAACACAGAAGGTTCTCTGGCTTCCAGCTCGAGTGGCTGACGCATTCATTTCACAGCCAGGACACCCAGGGGCTTCTAACCAGTCTCCACTCCTCTAGTTTGGCCTGTCTTTGTCTGCCCTTTCATGGCCGATCCATCTAACGTCACCAAACAACTATCTTTAGGCTGATGTCTGAGGATTGCTTGAGCCAGAAGTTTGAGGTCAGGCTAAACAATCTAGGGAAGGGAAAAAAAAAAAAAAAAAAAGAAGTCAGTAGTGGCACAAACCTGTTAAGAGTTCAAAGTCATCCTCAGCTACAGAGTGAGTTCCAGGTTGGCCTGGGCTACATGGTAACCTTTCTTAAGGGGGAAAATTAGCTCCTCACTTTTATTAGCCATATTTCAACTACTCAGAAGCCACAGGTTGCTAGTCCTTTTAGCACCAATGCTGACAGTTTTGCTAGACGTTGCCAGTCTCCCTTTTGTACTGTTTGATAACCATAGGACTGCCGGGAGGTGGTGTTGCACGCCTTTAATCCCAGCACTCGGGAGGTAGAGGCAGGTGGATCGCTGTGAGTTCGAGGCCAGCCTGGTCTACAAAGGGAGTTCAGGATAGCCTGGGCTACACAGAAAGACCCTGTTTCGAAAAACCAAATAAACCAAACCAAACCAAAACCCATAGACTAACTGACAGTGCCTGTGCTGTGCAGGGAGGGGTAGGTGAGCTGTCTACACGTGTAGATTTCTGCTGTGCTATTAAGTTGCTCTCTGGCCAACCTCCCTGGCTTCACGTTCCCTCCACTGTGCCCGGGAAGTCTGCCCCAGATCAGAGGTCTCCATCTATTTTATCTCCAAGGGTCCCTTTGATTGTTCCTTTGTTCTCTGGGACCCACACCCACGGTTAAAATAAAGTGCTTTATTAGGTAATAATTGGCTTGCCCTTCCACCTTTGTTAACCAAGGCTATTTATAATTACCAACAAAACCCTCTAATCAACAGGAGATAATCAGAATTCTCGTATTGTGTTGAAGTTATTCCTGCCCACACTTAGAACTTGGGCATGAGGCTTTGCTTGGCAGCCTTATCGTCTGGTATGCTTCCCACGTGCTGTCTTTGAAATATTGAAAAATAACATTAATTTCTCCTCCCATCTCTGCTATTACCGTCCATAGCCCTTAGGGCTTAAGGGGATCAGCTTGGATCCTGTCTTCTGAATACAGGATCCCTTAAGGTTTATTATTTATTTATTTATTATTTTTTAATGTATTTATTGGGAAGAAAACAAGCGTATTTGAACACTGCAAGCAAATGGCCACAACAGAACTACCTGTTGGCTTCTCACTGGTCTGTTGGTTTGTTTGGTTTCCTTAAACCCCTGCCATGATCCTAGGGAATCTAACCTGGAGCTTTGCACACCCTGGGCAAGCGCTCCATCACTGAGCCAGGCCCTCAGCTCTGCATGGTTGGTTGGTTTAGTTTTTCGAGAAAGGGTTTCTCTGTGTAGTCTTGGCTGCCCGGAACTCACACTGTAGACCAGGCTGGCCTCGAACTCATAGACACCTGGAAGGTCAGGTGTCACGGTTTGCAGTGTGGGGCCTCACTGAACAGCACTGGTTCTATCAGCAGTGGGCCGGCATGCTCGGCTGGGAGTAGAAACACATACCCAGAGGCACCGGAGCAGAGTCAGCCAACTCCGGAGGAACCAGAGAGGAGAAGCCACAGCCCCACCAGTCTGTGATCACAGTCCTGCTTAGAGTGAGAGACCGACCAGCCGGAAAATTAAGGGGGGGATCTAGAGCACACTGAAAAAGCTTATGGAGACAAGCTTTTCACACTTGGTCAGAAAGCAGCCTGTGCACAGCAGTGAGTCGAAAGAGTCTGGTGGAAGGTTGAGACAGCTATGAAAATGGACCGGACTTCAAATCCATTCCTCCTTGAACACAGAAATGCATTAACAAGGACCAGCTCTCGCAGGCTTCAGGCCCACTGGCCGAATCGTCAGCTCACTCCAGAGCCATGTGGACACAGGCACAACCTTTTAAAAGCTGGCCTTAAGGCTTACACAAAGGGCCTGGCAGCAGGAACTGAGCCGACACATGGCAAATATTTGACTTGCTGAGTTTAAGGCAAATGAATATTGACAGCAAAGGATGTGGGGACAGAGTCCAGAGTTGCTACAGCATATAAAGTGTCAAAATTTCAACAAGAAATAATGACATGTGAAGACACAAGACAGTAGAGCCGACTCTGAGTGTGCCAGAGAGCCGAGTCAGCCAACGAAGATGTCCAAGCAGCCGTTGTACAGATGCCCTGAAAAGTAAAGAGACATCAGCACAGGGCACCGAAGGCAGAGACGGGAGACCTGCTCTCCTGAAACTTCTGCTTAAACGAGAGTAACCTAGATCTTAATAATTGCACAATAAGTGACAGCACACAGCTGTCTTAACACGCTTTCGGATGCCTGAAGCTGGACTTTGTACTTACTTGCTTATTGTGGTATTTTTGAGGCAAGGCTCATTGTCCCTAATGAGGTGCCTCCACACAGTAGGTATCATTACATAGTAGGTATCCTTACGTATTTGTCAGTGGGCAGGTGAATGGGCTTCAACAGGAGATGGAGAGACCACTCTGCCTAGGGCTCAGGGTCCCTTTGACCTGGTCCTGTAAAGGGCCCTATGTGCCAGCAGATCCAGTGCTCTGGAAAAAAATGCTGGCATGAGGCTGCAGGCCCCTGTAGCCCCAAGGCCTTTCTGTGCCTCTCTACTCTTTCTGTGGTCCCTCAACATTCTCCTTTCTTCCATAGGCTCCTCAGGAGTGGCCGTCAGTCCCTTGCAGGCTCTCCTTAGGAGTGACATCGTCCCCCTGAGTCCCCACCAAGTTAAGGTTCTGCTTGTTCAGCAGCACCCCTTAACCCAGCAGCCCCGCTCCACAGAGTCAGCAACCTGGAGGGGAAATGGGGTGCTGGGGCTTGGGCTTGGGTTTCAGCCTTAAAAGTCACAGTGGACAGTTGGCAGCAGTCCTATTCTTACCAGGAAAACTATCATCGTGAATAAGAAAAGATTTGATTGAGTACCTGTTGTACGCAGAGGGTGCTGAACTGAGAAGATGTTCCTGGTCAGGTGTGGTGGCGCACGCCTTTAATCCCAGCACTCCGGGAAGCAGAGGCAGGTGGATCTCGTAAGTTCGAGGCCAGCTTGGTCTACAAAGAGAGTCCAGGACAGCCAAGGCTACACAGAAAAACCCTGTCTTGAAAAACCAAAAGAAGAAGGAGGAGGAGAAGGAGGAGGAGGAGGAGGAGGAGGAGATGTTCCTGGCTGTGAAAACAGAAATGACAGGTTATATCTACCAACATTTTTGTAAGGTTAAAAAAAAAAAAAAAAGTGGGGCTGGAGAGATGGCTCAGAGGTTAAGAGCCCTGACTGCTCTTCCAGAGGTCCTGAGTTCAATTCCCAGCAACCACATGGTGGCTCACAACCATGTATAATGAAATCTGGTGCCCTCTTCTGACCTGGTGGTGTATATGCAGGCAGAGCACTGTATACATAATAATAAATAAATCTTTAAAAAAAAAAAGTGAAGTACAGAACCTAGCATGTGCTGTGTTCCAATTGCCTAAAATCAGTATCATCTCAGCCTGAGACAGAGGGGTTGTGTTTCTAGTTGACCAGCAGGTGCTCCTGGGGGGGAGGTGTGGGTAGCCCTGGAGGAGCAGCCAACGCCAGGGTCCTCGTCACCACAAGAAGAAAACTGAGAGCTCTTAGGAGAACATACATGAAGCGGGCTACTTGTTCCTCTGAGATCAAGTGTTTGGAGACCCCAAGTGGGGCCAGCACTCTTTCTGTTCATTACCCCCGACAGCTAACCCCAGGAATGGCACACTTCCTGGTAATAAGAAGATTCTTTGGAAGGCTTGGGCAGGATGATCACGTGAGCCCAGGGCTACTTAGTGAGCTTTTGTCTCAGTGAATAAACAAATAGATAAATAAGAGAAAAAGGTAGAAGGAGGAGGAGGAAGAAGAAGAGGAGGAGGAGAAGGAGGAGGAGGAGAAGGAGGAGAAGGAGGAGGAGGAGGAGAAGGAGGAGGAGGAGGAGAAGGAGGAGGAGGAGGAAGAAGAAGAGGAGGAGGAGAAGGAGGAGGAGGAGGAGAAGAAGAAGAAGAGATACTTCTGAAATGAATGCCTGATGGTTGTGGGGATGGCTCAGTGAGAAAAGAACTTGCAGCTAAACATGAGGAGGACCTGAGTTCAGTACATATTCCACACGAGGAAGGGAACCATTTCCACGGGCTCTGGCCTGCACTCATGCCAACCCCATGGCTAGAAACAATTTCTCAAAGATAACAGACATGTATCTTAGGGCCTGATGTTCTTAGACACTCTAGAAAAATATGACAGTAGCAGCATGTTGAGACAAAACAGTTTCCATCCAGACTCCTTCCTGCTTGCGTTTAACCTTTTCCGCTGTCTGTCTTGTGGACCGTTAGGATTTTGTTAGTAGCTTAATATTTCAAAACAAAAGTACCATATTTTTTGGACTATAAGACACACCTGACCATAAGACTCACCCAATTTTTAGAGCAGTAACACAGCAAAAACAGTAAAAACAGCAATCAGACCATAAGGCACATCCTAACCGCCCCCCGCTCCCCACTCCACTTTTGGGAGAAAAAGTGTATCTTATGGTCTGAAAAATATGGTACCTGCTTTAAAATGTTACAACCCTCTGTTCTTACGAACTCTGGCTTGTAACTATCATCCAACCTGCCTGTGCTCTCCAGCCTGCAGACCCTAATGCCGCTCCCTTTGCTTAAGCAGCTGCAGAGATTAATATACACTGCAATTTGCCAGCCAGGGCGCACCTGGCCAGCAGGCATGTCAGTGCGGTACTGCACACTACCATTAATATTATTTAACTGTTGCCAGGGAAGCCAGAGAGAAAGGCAAGGCGGTCTCATGGCACCGTGCAGACACTTAGCCATCAACACCCCTGCCTCTTCTTTCATCTGGAGCATGAATTGTTCTCTCTCTCTCTCTCTCTCTCTCTCTCTCTCTGCTTGTCTCCATCCTGGAGCCAGAATGTCCATGGAGCCGCACCCGCCCTTAGTTATTGTCAACACCCCGCATCTCACACACACACACACACACACACACACACACACACACACACACACACACACACACACAGCCTCTCCTTGCTGCCTCCTGTGTGCCAGCCACTGTGGATGGATGAGCTGTCTGCAGCTAAACATCCCTTAGGGTTGAATTCTGGCTCTTGCTGTCTTGGGTCCTGATCCTGGCAAGATGGGTGCATGTGTCCCCTCCTCTTTATGAGATTGCTCACTGAACGTTACTGCATGGGGAAGGTCGGTGGACACTAACGATTTAAAAAACAATGTTGGTCTTTTCTTGTCATCAATATTTCTGTAGCTCTCTATAGCTCCCCGCTGACTAGTCTGTGATAAAACTGTGGTAGCAGAGGACACCAGTCACCATAGTAGATGTTCAATAAGTGCAGGAAAAAATTTTAATTTTCCTTTGGCTGCGGTGGCGCACAGGTGAATTGATGCAAGTCTGAAGTTAGCCTGAGCTGCACAGTGAAACCCTGTTTCAAACAGACAGACACCATTACCAGTTGCCCCGCCCCCCAACCCCAGCTCAGTGGAACACAGGAAGCAGTCATGGTTTAGAAGCACATTAGGTTTTGTTGTTGTTGTTGTTGTTGTTGTTGTTTTGGTTTGGTTTGGTTTGGTTTTTCGAGACAGGGTTTCTCTTGTAGTCCTGGCTGTCTTGGACTCTCACTTTGTAGACTAGGCTGGCCTGCCTCTGCCTCTCCCAGTGCTGGGTTTATAGGCATGTGCTGAAGCATGTTAGGTAAGGTATGTGTCTATGCATATGTGAGTGCAAGCGCCTGCAAGGTCCTGAAGAGGCCATCAGATCTCCTGGAGCTGGAATTACAGGTGGTTGTGAGCTGAGCCAAGTGCATGCTGGGTACTGAACTCATGTGCTCTTCACCTCTTGAGCCATCACCTCTCCAGCCTAGAGAGGCTGCTGTCATCATTTTCCTGTCCTCACGCAGACACGGGGACTAATCAATAGATAGATGGCCTGACCAGCCAGCGTGCCTTGCTCCCCCACATCTCACCCCAGTGAAGCACCCCTCTCCTCTCCCGCAGGGGACAAAGTACAAAGAGTCTAAAGGCTCCTCCACCTGCCCTAGGGGACTATTACACAGCACTCAGTGAGTTTGCTTTACAAATACATGTTTGGACTATTTCCCTCATCGTTTAATAATACACTGTGTGTTTTGTCACCAGGCACCTCCTCTTGCCCCAGTTAAATAAGCTTCCTCTTTCAGACTTTGCCTAAGTGAATTTCTCTCTGCAAATGTACAAGTTAAAGAAGTTAAACTAACGAGCACTTTATGCACCAGTGGGGTGGACTCCACAAATCCTTTTAAATATACATGGTGCACGTTACCCCAGGTGGACTTTACCGGACCAGCACCTGCTGACTCCTTCTGCCCAAAGAGCTGGCCCCAGTAAAGGCTAACCCCTCCGAGATGAAGGGGCGGGGCAAGAGAGCCACTGAGCAACCCCAGACACTGCCCCACTGGCTTGTGTTGTCAGCACAAACACAAGTTCCGTTCCTTTGTGCTGTCCTGGAGTGTTTGCCAGCTCCCAGGTCACGTTGCAGGGGGCCGTGTGGCCTTGCCATGAAAGGCCCTATTGTGAGTGCTGGTCAGCAAGGCAGAGAGCAAAGGCTGCCTGTGTAGCACAACCAGGAACCTCCCCATTTTTACGTGCTGAGCAGTGTGTGTTGAATATTGTGTTCAAGTAGGTGGGGTGGGGGTGGGGGCAGTTCCTCCAAACAAAACAAAACAAAAACTGAGCAAGAAAAGGGAGATTCTTATCTGCCCCATTGTCTCCAGCTCCAGAGGTTTTCAAATGGTTTGAGCAATGGGCTTTCTGTGTCCACCTTTTCCTCTTCTTCTTTCTCCCGACAGACGTCATTGGTCTTTTCCCAAAATTCCCTCTCACAGCAGCCCCAAGCTTCTGTTGGGAATTCTCACTCCTCAAGAGATAGCAGATTTGCTTAAGAATATGTGCATATATTCAATAAATATTCACTTCACATGCACAGAGGCATGGACAAAGCTTTTAAAAACAGAGCTCCAACTGGTTTGGAGCAGTGGCTGTAGCAAGCGTTGCAGCGAGCCGAGTTCGCATTGAAAACAGGAACTATTGTTGAGCGCGGGGTTAGACGCTTATAATGTCAAATCTCAGAAGGGAAACTGAGGCAGGAGCATCTGGAGTACAGGGTGAGCCTGGGATACAGAGTGAGAGCCTGTCTCAAGAAAGAAGCAAGGGGCTGGAGAGATGGCTCAGAGGTTAAGAGCACCCACTGCTCTTCCAGAGGTCCCAGCAACCACGTGGTGGCTCACAACCATCTACAATGGGATCTGGCGCCCTCTTCAGGCCTGCAGGTGTACATGCAGGCAGAGCACTGCACACATAATAAATAAATCTTTTAAAAAAACAAACAAACAAGAAATAACAATAAGAGCTGAGTACTTAATGCTTGAGTGTATGTGGATAAAGTCTGGCTGAGCATTGGCTGGGTGTGGCCCTGGTGGCCCTGGTGGGTCCCAGTCACCTATAAAGTGCCTCACAAGCTCGTGAGGTCCTTGCACTCAGCTCCAACCCCAGCTTTGCTCTCTGCCTCATGCTGTCAGTTCCTTAATATCCAATCATTCTAGAGTTGGCCAGATAGGTGACAATCCGGAGGGACAGGAAGTAGCCATCTTTTCAACGCGGAAGCTGCAGTAGAGGCTGACACTGCCAAGGGCACAGAACACTGCAAGTGTTGGAACGAGAAAGGCAGTGAGGTCTGGAGAACAATTGACCATACTCACACCCTAAGGTGCAGGGTTCAAACTCTGCAAGCTCTTCCTTTTTTCCCTGAACAATTCCCAGGAGTCTGCACACCTGGAGCAAATGCCTTTCTGCTGGCTCTGTTTCCCCATGGCAAATGGATGACGTGGATTTGGATGATCTCTGAGCTCCAGCTAAAATCTAATACACATGATTCTAGAAACGTCAAGAAGTGGCCACTGAGACTTTGTCTGGAGACAAAATGTTTGGGTTTTCCTTTGAGACAGGCTGACCTTGAACTTGTGGCTTCAGATGATCTCCCTATATTAGCCTACAACGTCACTGAGATTAGAAGTACTTGCCGCTGCCCCTCGCCTAAAATGTGTAAACCAATGCCTTTCTAACTCAGGGCCACAGACAGCACAGGGTAGGAATTTCTGAATGGGAAGAAAAACCTTCCGATTACGTTTGCTTAACCCCTAGTGTGTTCTTGGCTGAGGGAGGCTTCTGGGAAAGGCTCAAAGTCACTGGGTCAGTTGATGATGAGGTCTGAAGACCTTGAGCCTGTAGCTCCCCTGGCCACTTCCTAAGGGCAGTTCCAGGAGAGCCCCGCAAAACTCCTAAGTGGAGATGACCTTGGAGCCAGGGTCAAGGGGGCCCAGGGTTCACATGGCAGACACCATGGCAGAGAAATACAACTTGGCTGCTACAGTGTCTTGGAGTCTTAAGCTGGATATGGATCAGCACACGCACACAGGAAGCACACAGGCTGGAGAAGGAAACACCCAAAACAATCCCCACGAGTTCACACTGGACAGGGAATAAAACGTCCTGTCCTTCCATTCATAGCCCTGGGTGGAGGATTTCACCAATGTCTCAGTACAGGGGCCTAATCAGCTTAACTGGAGACAGCTCTGGTTCCTCCCAGCAAGACTTACAATCAAGTCTTGAAAGTATCAGACTATTTCCAATTACTGGCATCCCAGAACAATACTAAATGATTGCTTTAAAAGTGAATCTTGGGGCTGGAGAGATGGCTCAGTGGTTAAGAGCACTGACTGCTCTTCCAAAGGTCCTGAGTTCAATTCCCAGCAACCACATGGTGGCTCAAAACCATCTATAATGTGATCTGGTGCCCTCTTCTGGCTTGCAGGTGTATGTGCAGGCAGAACACTGTGTACATAGTAAATAAATAAATCTTTAAAAAAAAAAAAAGTGAGGCTTATCCGAGCACAGTAGCACAAACCTTTAATCCCAGCACTCAGGAGGCAGAGGCAAGTGGATTGCTGTGAGTTCGAGGCCAGCCAAGTCTACAATGCGAGTCCAGGACAGCCAAGGCTACACAGAGAAGCCCTGTCTCAAAAAACAAAAACAACAAAACAAAACAAAGAAGTTTAGTCTCAGCAGCTGAGAGGCAGAGGCAGGAGGATCTCTGTGCTCAAGGCCAGTCTGGGTGACACAATAAGGCCTTGTCCCAAATAAAATAAAAAAGTTAACACTCAATAAGGTAAAACCCAGACAAGAGGAAGGTGAAGTGCATGGAGGCCCATCATAATCAGGTTGTAAGAAGAAAATAAACTTTAGGCGTCCCCCCACCCCCCCAAAAAAATTATCAAAGCCAAATTATCAAAGCCACTGAGAGGACAAAGGTGCTGTACTGGCTGCCTGTTGCCCAGGCCTGGAACCCACATAAAAGAGCAACTGTAGAAGGGCAAGGACAGCTGGGAATGGTGGCGCAGGCCTTTAATCCCAGCACTCAGGAGGCAGAGGCAGACAGATCTCTTTGAGTTCGAGGCCAACCTGGTCTACAAAGTGAGTCCTGGACCACTAGGGCTACACAGAGAAACCCTGTCTCCAAAAAAACCAAAACAAAAAAAAACGCAAAAAAACAACCAAAAAAAGGGGGGTGGAGAGGACAAGGAGCTCTGGAGTGAGGCAGTTTCTGATGCCTTTGGCCTCCTGGACTCAAGAATGAGGTCCCACCGGGCGTGGTGGCACACGCCTTTAATCCCAGCGCTCGGGAGGCAGAGGCAGGCGGATCACTGTGAGTTCGAGGCCAGCCTGGTCTACAAAGTGAGTCCAGGACAGCCAAGGCTACACAAGGAAACCTTGTCTCAAAAAACCAAAAAAAAGAAAGAAAGAAAAAGAAAAAAAGAAAAAAGAAAAAAGAATGAGGTCCCTTAGCCAAGGCTTAGCGGCCAGAACTCTGAGATCACTGAGGGGTAGCATATGTGGCCCATCACTCATCCCTTTACCTAGAAAGATTGGGAAGAACACAGATGTGTAAAACAGTCACATGATGTGGGCATGTCGGCCAGCTGATTCTGTTCCCCGGGCAATGGGAAGATGGACAGAAGACTTCTGTATTTTCTTTTCACTGAGGGATTCTGGGTTGGCCTTGGGCTGGGTCTGTAATTTAGCTAGCTGGAGTTCAGAGAGCCTTACATTTCTGTGTGGCTCAGATGGTTCACTCTTCCTCCTTTGAGCTACATTCTCAGGCCCAAGGAGAGGGTCCATCAAGGTCATCCACCAATCCCAGGATGTGAATCCAGTCCCCGTTAGGACAACAATCAGAAGACAACTGTGGATCAACTAGCCCAGGACCTGGAGCAGGAAGCATGGATGGAAAACAGGGTTGCTGGGCGTGGGAGTGGGGCAGCCAAACACAGCCACCTTGTCAGGGCCAGGGCACACAATAGAGCGCAGCTGACTTGGGCCCACGTTTGTCCCCAGCTGGTTCTCCCCTATTTCTTGAGGAGTGTGTGCTCAGGGAGCCTGTTCAGCCTATATAGTGGTGGAGCTGCTTGGAGGCACTGAGCCTGGCTGGAGTTATCGTCGCCTGCCCTGTGTGTCTCCCCCCACAACCACCTCCACCCCCCCATCCCCTGTCCCCCCTCCACTCCCCCCTCCCCGCCCAGAGGAACTCACAGGGCTCTCTGCAGAAAGCCAGTGTGCCGGTGTCTGCCATGCTCAGGTTGTCAACTGTGCAGCCATATTGAACACCTCAGAAAGGCGGCTACCATGTCTCTTCTTCCTGGCCTCCCTCTAAGCACGATCCTTGGAGAGTAGCTGGCCTTGAAGGGGAAGGAGAAAATGGGGTGTTCCAGAAATGGATCTGGAGCCGGGGTGCAGGGAGGAGCCTAGGGCAGAATCAAGTTTGGACTTGGTGTGAAAAGTCATGTCAGTCATGACATTGTTACTCTGACAATGCCCAGCACAATGAAACCAAACAATCACATGGGCACAGTGACAGCTATGAAGAGACGTTTCAGCATCTGGGGAGATGCAGCAGGCAGCACAGTGCTTGCTCTGCAAGCGTGAAAGGCCTGTGTTTTGATTCCCAGAACACACATAAAATAGATGGGTGTGGTGGCATAGGTGGTATAATCCGAATGCTGAGGAGGTGGGGGATGGGCAGATATCTGGGGCTCACTGGCCTAGCCTACTTGGCATAAATCTATAAAAGCCAGAGACCTAGTCGTAGAAGGAGGTGGAGGAGGAGGGGGAGGGGAGGAGGAGGGGGAGGGGAGGAGGAGGGGGAGGGGAGGAGGAAGAAGGGGCAGGGAAGAAGAGAAGAAAGGCTTTCATCTTGATGCTCTCAGTTCCAGCTGTGAGTGGGTGTTCTTTAGGCAAGCAAAGGGCTCAGGAGACCACCATCACCACAGCCACAGAGGAGCGCCCAGGACACCTGCCCACAGCCATGGGGGAGCTCCCGGGACACCCACTCCTGTGCAGACATCTTTGGTACTGTTCTCTCTTCAGTGCACTGCCTATCTGCCAGCAAGAAAAACTGGAGAAAGTGGTTTGGTCCAGTGAACAAAGGCTTCATGGGTCTCTTGTCCTTTTTTCAGCAGAGTGGGGAGGCGTTTACACCATCTTTATAAAATAAATTAGAACATGCAAGCCAACTAAGAAAGGTCACACCTGTCAGGACCCACCTCTAAATAGTCATGGTGCGTTTCCTCTCTCAGACTGGCTAAGTGTAACATAGATATATGCTATCTATGTAAGTGTAGGATTTATAGTTCTCAGATGAATATACATGTCCACGTATACGAGGTGGGCATCATGCGCATGCTTTGGGATCACTGATGTCACAACTTGCTGTTGTAATTTTAAGATGAGGTGCAGGGAGCACCTTTGTACACAACTTTCTGTGCATATTCTTTATAATTCCCTTGAATGAGTGCCCAGTAGGAGTCCATACTGGGAGGCTGCCCACTTTCAGGTCAGGAAACCCTAGCTGGCTGTGGGGAAGAGCCTGAGAAGGGATTGGAATGTAGGGAGTTGTAAAAGTGTCTTTTGTAGCCTGAGGCTTACTGCCTCCGTCTGCTAACCTAGGCCTAGTCCTGTCAGCTGTTAGCCTCTGTACAATATAATCTAGGCCCAGAATGTTTTCAGCCTCTGAGACTTACTGATGAATAAGCTCACCCTTCCTAGCTCTCTCTGAACTCTGGCTGGCTGGTTCAACTCAGCTGTTCTAACTCAAACTCCTCTCCAAGCTGACTGATTCCATCTGGCTTTCCTCAGCTTCTGACTGAATTGCTCTGCTGGGCCTCAGACTAACTCTAGCAATCTATTCTAATCTTCTGGCTCCTTCTCATCCTCTGGCTCATCTGCCTTCACCTGTGTCCAGTTTGTTCTCTCTTCAACCTGTCCCTGTAAAACTATCCTGGTTAAAAGTGCCACCTCCCCCATCTCTGTGCTGTTCTCTTGTAAGTCACTTCCATTTCCTATCTCTTCTCAGAGTTGGGTATATCCTAGTCTGTCAAATCTGTAGGCTTATATTTTTTTTTTCAAAACCTACTTTATTTAGGGTTCTTGAACATGCCAACCTCACTTTGTTGTTGTTTTTTTGAGACAGGGTTTCCCTGTGTAGACTCACTTTGTAGACCAGGCTGGGTTCGAACTCACAGCTATCCTCCTGCCTCTGCCTCCTGAGTGCTGGGATCACAGGCGTGTGCCAGCATGCCTGGCTATTCAACCTCACTTCTAACCCACCAACCAGAGGAAGGAGAAGAAAGAATATTAATAGGAAAAAGAGGTTACAGTTCCTTTTTTATTTTATTTTATTATTATTTTTATTTTTTTATTTTTTTTTGGTTTTTTGAGACAGGGTTTCTCTGTGTAGTCTTGGCTGTCCTGGACTCGCTTTGTAGACCAGGCTGGCCTCGAACTCACAGTGATCCGCCTGCCTCTGCCTCCCGAGTGCTGGGATTAAAGGCGTGCGCCACCACGCCCGGCTACAGTTCCTTTTTTAGATGTAGTCCCTTGGGCCAATTCCACTCTGTGTGGTCAGGGTACCAGCAGTCTAGTCCAATAACGTAGTGGTGGCGTGATCCTGCAGAAACAGCGAGGCTCCCCCGAAACAGCATACATCAGCAGAAGTGGCCAGAGTCAGTCAGAGTACCATGAGAAGGTCTCTGGAATGTTGCTCCCTGTGGACCAGTGAAGACCATCCGAGACCAGTGAAGCATGGCATGGTGTAGCAGTGCAAAAGCACGCTCCCACTGTCTGTGGTTCTATTGCACCTCTTCAAACCATCATGCGCCCTCTCACACGTCTGCGCCTAGCAGAACATCATGTCCCCTCTCCCAAGACATCTTCCAGAAAAACATCGAGTGCCTTCTCACGAGACAGATCCCAGGAAAAGCATCACATGACACAACCCAGTCTTCAAAGAAACCAGACACTTCCACTCCACAAATCTTCCTCTCATTCATCACTTTGCTGCTTAGTTACACATCGCTTTCAAACCTTGGTGCTTTCTTCTACCAACCAACTCTACCTTTGCTGTTTGGGATTGAAGGTGCTTGCTAAGAGCACATCTGCGTTCCAGCCGGATCACACAGACCCAGGAAGTCTTTAGAGATGATTAGGATAGCCATGTTGTTGAATTAAAATTTCTCTACCAAGAGCTGTCTTAGGGAGGCCGGGAGGGTGTCTTTCTCATTTGCTCTGCCTGCTGACCTGTTGAATGCGTTCCTTCCCTTGGGGTCACCTCTCTTTCCTCCCTCTCACCCTTCAGATTTTCATCTTTTGTCTTGTTCTGCCACCTCCACCTGGGATTTCTTCTTCTTCTCTTCATATTCAAGTCTTCCGTTTCAAGGCGGCGTGCCGTCCCCTATTGCCTGGTTTAAGTTTCATGACTCTGTATGCCATGGTGACAACACAGCTGCTGCTGCAGCTGTTTCCCAGCCTCTGAGACGTGTGCTTCAGGAAAAGGGTCTTGTCTAGGAGCTGCCAGGTTGCTTGATGCAGGTTACATACATAACGATACATGAACCAATAACTCTACATCCAGAGAGTAGACACTGTATTTGGCTGCCTCTAGGTAAGTTGGGGGAAGGCCTGCCTGCCAGGGGAACTACAAGACGGGCAGAGGTGTCTAAGAGAATTTTACTGGCTTGCAATCTGTAGGTATCACATGGGTGATGTCATGAGCTGGATGGTCCCATCTGTGTGTTGTGGGCATTTGCTTTTCTTCAAATAACTCTGATCTTTAAAGTTCTTTTCTTTTTCTTCTTCTTCTTCTTCTTTTTTTTTTTTTTCCCCCTCTTTATTTTTATTGGTTGAGGCCATTAGATCCCTTGGAACTGGAATTACAGACAGCTGTGAGCTGCCATGTGGGTGCTGGGAATTGAACCTGGGTCCTTTGGAAGAACAGACAGTTCTCTTAACCACTGAGCCATCTCTTCAGCCCCCTAAGGTTCTTTTTAGGGCTGGAGAGATGGCTCAGAGGTTAAGGGCTCTGACTGATTCTCCAGAGGTCCTGAGTTCAATTCCCAGCAACCACGTGGTGGCTCAAAACCATCTATAATGTGATCTGATGCCCTCTTCTGACCTGCAGGTGTACATGCAGGCAGAGCACTGTATACATAATAATAAATAAACAATCTTTTAAAAGAAAGTTCTTCTTATTCTTTTTATTTGAATGAATTTATTCTTTTGGGGGCCAGCTCTTGAACTGGACTCAAGGTATATTTTATATTTTATTTAAAATAAATGTTTTCAAGCAATATATTCTGATCACCATTTTCCTCCCTCATCTTCCCCCCCCACTTCCCTACCCTTTCCAACTTCACACCTTCTTTCTCTCTCTCTCTCTTTAGAAAACAAGCAAATTAAAAAAATAAACAGAAGGTTTAGTCATGGTTCTCTAGAGTAATAATTTATAGAATGACTCTCTCCATATCTATCATACATACATACACACACATACACACACACACACACACACACACACACACACACACACACACACACATGTGATTTATTAGACTGACTTACAGGCCGTGGTCCAGCTAATCCAACCATGCTGCCAAAGAACGGAAGGTCCAAGAATCCAGTGCCTCACACGGCTGGATGTCTCAGCTTAGTCTTTAGTATGTGTTGGAATCCTTGAGAAGTAAGATCCAATGCTAGCTAAGGAGCGGGCTTGCTGGCTAGGTGAGAGGAAACAGGCAAAAAGCAAAAGCCTCCTCCTTCCATTGCGCTCCAGAGGCATCCAGCAGAAGGCGTGACCCAGATTACAGGTGGCCTTTCCCAGCTCGAAAGATACGGGATAAAGGCTTTTTTTTTTTTTTTTTCCTAATCAAGATCTGGATCAGAAGTCGATCTTCCTGATTCAAATTCTATTTAAAAGTCCCTCACAGGTGTCCTCCTCTATATGTTGTCAAGTTGTCAGCCGAGAATAGTCACCTCACAAAACAAAACAAATAAACTAACAAACAAACAAAAAAGCCAAGGAAAAGGGATGAGAAACACACACACACACACACACACACACACACACACACACACCATAAAAACACAAAATCAGAAACCATAGCCTACAAGCAATTGTTTTTAATTCTTTTGTTTGGTTGGTTGGTTGGGTGTTTGTGCTTTTTTGTTTTGTTTTTTGAGATAGGGTTTCTCTGTGTAGCCCTGGCTGTCCTGAACTCGCTTTTGTAGACCAGGCTGGCCTTGAACTCGGTGATCCATCTGCCTCTGCCTCCCTGAGTGCTGGGATGACAGGCACGTGCCCCCATGCCCAGCTTATTTTTAATTCTTACAATAACTGTAAAATAACCTTGGCACTCTTATTTAGAGATGAGAAAGAGGAGGCTGAGAGAGATGCCATAGTGTCCCTAGAGGTGAGCCTAGGGGCTCTACCCGAGTGGCCAGCATGGTCTTGTCAGCTTGACAGACTAGCATCACTTGGGAAGAGAATGTTAGTGAGGGATTATCCAGATCAGACAGGCCTATAGGTGATCTGTGAGGTGTGAGGTGAGAAACACACACACACCATGGCACCATTCCCGTGGAGGGGACCCTGCCCCGCACAGGCTGCCCAGCACAGGCTGCCCGGCATAGGCTGCCCTCACAGGCTGCTCTTCACAGGCTGCCCCTCACAGGCTGCCCCGCATAGGCTGCCCCCACAGGCTGCCCCGCACAGGCTGCCTCCAACAGGCTGCCCCGCACAGGCTGCCTCCAACAGGCTGCCCCGCATAGGATGCCCCTCACAGGCTGCCCCACACGGCCTGCCCCTCACAGGCTGCCTCGCATAGGCTGCCCCTCACAGGCTGCCCCACATAGGCTGCCCCTCACAGGCTGCCCCCACAGGCTGCCCCGCACAGGCTGCCTCCAACAGGCTGCCCCGCATAGGATGCCCCTCACAGGCTGCCCCACACGGCCTGCCCCTCACAGGCTGCCCCACATAGGCTGCCCCTCACAGGCTGCCCCGCATAGGCTGCCCCCACAGGCTGCCTCCAACAGGCTGCCCCCCACAGGCTGCCTCCAACAGGCTGGCCCCCATAATCATTCCTCCTGCTTCTTGACTGGATACGTGTGACCGTCTGTTTCAAGTTCCTGCCAGAGTAATGGACTATGACCTAGAACTGACCCAAAACAAATCTTTATTCCCAACATTCCTTTCCTCAGAGCCTTTTATCACAACAGCAGAAATGAAACTGATAAGAGTGACAGAGCGTGGGTTGTGTGGGCCAGAACGCCTTTCTCAGGGGGAAAATGACACCCCCCTCGGGGGGAAAAAACCTGTTTGAGTCTATTTCAGGAGCTGCAGAAGCTTGGGTTATCTCATGGGTGTGAGGAGAGCACAGGATTAAGTGACCCAGAAACTGAAAGAAAAGTCTGGAATTTCAGAGACTGCACAGACAGAATCAAAGACAACCTGGGGCTTCTCAGAAGACGTGGCCTCACTCTGGTTTTCTGAAAGAACTCTTTTTGGTACAGCTGGCCTGTGGGGGGTTAGGGTTGGGGTTCTTGAAAGCCGTCTGATGTCATCTCCGGGTAAGGCCAAAGAATGGACACCGATACATACAGCAACCACCCCAGGATGCTCCTACAGTGACCCTCCCTGTACGTGCCATTACTTTATGAGTCCAATTCCCCCTTCCATTAGTGTGTACGCCTTTGGCTTAGCGTCCTGGAGATGTCATTGGCAAAGCTGCCAGGTCGAAGGGAGGGAGTTGGTCTTATCTGCAAACTCCCTCTCTCTTACAGAAACTGTGATTCGGACCATTCACACCTCCCACAGGTGAGTCACTAGGGCAATGTTTGAATTTTCAGAAGGAGGTGCTTCCATGCCAACTTGTGAGCCATGCAAGCAACAAAGCTCTGTTTGTAGACCCTTTAGGGGATCAGAACAATCTGGGGTGTGTTTGCTATTTGGTACAGGAAACAAGAGGTGCCTGACTCCAATTCATGGAATTTGGCAGCCTCCCACCAGTATCTCCGATTTTGTTATACATATTTTAACAGAAGGAAAGTCTTTTAGAAGACTGTGAAACCCATACATTGAACGGGGAAAGGTGAGGCGAGTAGGGGAAGTTGTGCCGAGTGCACACACTCTGTTTGAATCTGTTGGGAGCAGAAGACTCATGGCTGGCAGGCAGCAGGTGACTGGTGAGGAAGCAGCCCCAGGAAGGCATCAGACACTCAGGTCTGCACTTTAGGCTCTATCCTCACAGGGCTCACAGGCTGTGAGGTGATGGCAGTTCTTGACCAACTGAATTAGAGCTGGACTTTAGGCAGACACATTTATTGTTGAGCCGAACTGACAGGATCAGATTTTGGTGCTCATGAGAGGGGGTTGGCGCCATGTCCTGATGGGGGACATTGTGGAGGAAGTGCATATTTGAAAGGAAAGACTGCATGTCCCCCTAAATTTGAAGTCTTCACCACTGCTGGCATAACATTCTTGTGGACTGTGTACAGTTCACCCTTGTTCATTCTAATGCTGATTTACCCACCCCACTATCTGGTTTCAATCCGGATATCTCGTTGTGATGTTTATTTTGTGTAAACATGTCACCATTTGTCCTCTGTGTTGCCAATAAAAACGAACTAGGCAGCCAGGACATTTTGGTGGCACACACCTTTAATCCCAGCACTCCTGAGGCAGAGGCAGGTGGATCACTGTGAGTTTGAGGCCAGCCTGGTCTACAAAGTGAGTCCAGGACAGCCAAGGCTATGCAGAGAAACCCTGTCTCAAAAAACCAACCAACCAACCAACCAACCAAACCAAACCAAAACCCAAAACAACAACAACAAAAACAAACAAACAAACAAACAAACACTAGCCAATGTTGAACGACAACAGAGAATAGGGTGGGACACCCTGATCCAGTGATGGGGAGGAGAGAGAGAAGGAAGGACAGGACTGAGCCACAAGGGGAAGACTGGGAAGTACCAGGAGAAATATACTGGATCTAGGACATGAGTAAAAAGCAAGTATAAAGCGGGAAATCCAAATGGGAGGAAGCTACACTGGCATGGAGGGTTAGGATGGAGTAATTATTGGGCAGCATTATGCTAAAGGCTAATAAAATAGCTCCTAGTCTCTCTGCGTGGTTATTTGAGTATAAAGCTGGTTAAGGAGTAACTGCCAATTTCACTAAGACAATAATTCAATAATAAATATTAATAATAACTTCAGCACACCAAGGTAGAGTGTTAGGATTCTGCTTCAGTCAGCCTACCTGTGACGTCACTGCTTACCTGTCATGGGGGCGTGACCCCGTATAAAAGGACAGACCCTCCTTGTGGTCTCTCTCTCTCCTCCTCTACTTGCTCTATCCTCTTACTTTCTCTCTCTCTCCCTCTTCTCTCTCTCTCTGGGCTACCCCTCCCCCTTTTCCTTCTCCCCCCATGCTCATTTAATAGACTCCTCTACAACATAATATCTGCTGCTGCCTGGCATCTTATTATCTTATCATCTTATTTTCTTTTTATTAATCATAACATAGAGATTGGTCAGAAGTCAACTGAAAACGTGACACCAGGGCTAGAGCCTTCACCACTGCGTGGGAGCCGAGGAGGTTTCCGTGGAAATAGCACAAGTGAAAGGGAACTGGGCAAGTCCTGATTTAGGGGGCAGGGATGTGGGAGAACACTTGGAGAAACAGTAGCAAGGAGAGCAGTTACCTGAAGAAGAAATTCTAGAACGGCGATGACCAACTGTGTAGAAGCTGTAAGCTGTGAGATGGCCTGGGCTCCGCGGTGACATTGTTAGCTAAAGAAACACAAGATTGCAGGAGGCTCAGACCTAGCGTTTGCCAGCTGAGCAAACAGGTTGCTAATTGCAGGCTGATAACAAGAAAAAACTGAGGAGAAAGAGTTAAAGGTTCTCCACGAGCCTCCACCTCAACCCTGCCCCCCCCCCCCCGGAATTTGCTACCTCAGACCCCCAGGGACCTGAAAGCCATCTCCCCCACTTAGAATTTACTACCTCAGACCCCATTCACCTAAAAGGTCACCTATTGTCACTAACCACAGTTGTTAAGTTCTGCCTCTGTGAGAGGGTATTTAGACCCTCCACCATTACAGAACGGGGTCTCCCATCTCTACAGATTGGTAGACCCTGATGCATCGGCTAATAAACTCCTGTGCTTTTGCATCGACTTTGGACTCTGTCTCTCAAATGGGCTTCCAGGGATAAACTCAGATGACCTGAGTTTAACAAAGCTACGATGGTTGAAGAGGAACCAGGAACTACTGTTCTTGTGGAAATCCAGTAAGAAGAGGTGAGGTCAAAGCCAATTTACAAAGATTTTATTTTGCAGATTTTTAAGATGGGATTTCACGTATTTGGGCTGTCCCTGAACTTATCATATAGTCAGGAATGATCTCAGATCCCAAACATCCCCAACCACTCAGGTGCTGGGATAGTGGGCATATATTGCTAGGCCTTGCTACCTACCAATAATTAATTAATTGATTAATACCAAAGATTGGACCCAGACCTTGAACATGGCAGCTAAATGCTGTGACAGAGCCATAGCCCTAACTTTCATGTTTTATTTGAGACAGGTCTAACTGAGTTGTCGGCTGACAAAGTATTGACAAGTACAGCCTGTGTGGTGACATAGGCCTGTAATTCAGTGCTTGGGAGAGGGAGTCAGGAGAATCTTGGGTTCAAAGCCTACCTGGCTACATCGTGACATCCCATCTCAAAAGAAAAAATCAAAAACAAAAAACCCCAAAACTGACTGAGTCATACATCTCAGAACAGTCACAGTGGAAAAATTTTATGTCGTTTTGCCATTAAAAAGGCAAGCAGGAAAACAATATAGATATGTAAAGATTTATTCTTCTTGTTTGTTTGTTTTCAGACAGGATTTCACTGTGTAGCTTTGGCTGTCCAGGACTCGCTTTGTAGACCGGACTGGCCTTGAACTCACAGAGATCCCCCTGCCTCTACCTCCCCGAGGGCTGGGATTAAAGGCGTGCGCCACCACACCTGGCTGATTGCATTCTTTTTTATACTCTTCTATATGCTTGGCGTGTTATCATAACAAATTGCCTTATGTCGTGAGAGAAGAAAAGGCGTGTGTTAAATCAGAAACAGAAGTAACCATGCAGAGCTCTCACAGGGCTTAGGGCAGTGCAGGACAGGGCGTAACAAAGAGACAAAGGCTTTCTTTTCTTTTGATGAGACACCTTGGACACAGTCCTTGGGAGGATGAAGATGGAGGGACAGGTAGTGGGTAGGATATCCCCAGGAAGATGTCTACATGCTAGCCCTTGGGACTATGAGTGTGAATTTATTAGAGAGTATTGGCAGGAGTAATTAGGGATTTTGAACTTACCTAGCTTATCCAGGCGGACCCCAAATCCATGACTGAGATGGCAGAAGACAGGGCTTGGAGAATACTTGGGAAGCCTATGTGGAGAGGGGAGTGGTGCAGCCACAAGCTAAAGAATGCCAGATGTGGTCCGGAGAGATGGCTCAGCGGTTAAGAGCACAGGCTGCTCTCTTCCAGAGGTCCTGAGTTCAATTCCCAGCAACCACATGGCGGCTCACAATTGTCTATAACTCCGGTTTCAGAGGATCCAACACCGTCTCACAGACACACATTCAGGCAAAACACCAATGCAAATAAAATAAATAAGTTAAAAAAAAAAAAAAAAGAATGCCAGATTCAACTGGCTCTTAAGGTCCTTGGAGTTCAGTGTCCGAGCACCACCTTGATTTCAGATGCCTGTCTCCATAGCTCTGACAGAACAAGCATGTTTCTTGTGGCCAGGGATACTGGACCCTGTGATGGGTCCCGAGGCACTGAGGTGTCTCATGTGACTCAGTCCTCCATGGCCACCTGGCTCCAGCGCAGCTGGGCGCTCAGTGCTTGTAAGGTTAGACACCGCAAGTGACAACATTCCTGACAGGCATTCAAGGGAAGAGTTAATGGTATCTTCACAGTTTCCTCTTTGGTTTCCACCTGATTCTAGGAACTCTCCTAGCTCTGAGAGTTGAGCCAGTGTG